>NC_041394.2:101079947-101424947 GCF_900747795.2 Erpetoichthys calabaricus | reverse complement strand
ATAAAACTTGTTTTTGTTAAATCAGTGCCTTTTATTGTGTTGCCATCCTTCCGTTGTAGGCAATGGTGCATAGCTTTCCATATTACACCTTTATATTACATTTTTGTTGGGTGTAATACAAAAGACAATAAATAAAGATGAAGACAATGTTAAAAAACCATTCCAGATTCAAAATGGCTTCAGAAAAAAAATTCCAATAAAACCACAGAAAACTCATGTAAACTCATGTAAACAATGGCTTAAGATTTGATGAAACTACAGATTCTTGCCCCTCAGTACTTCACCATAACTATACACTCAGAAAAAATTAACGCTAACACAAAATGACTAATGTTTTATGAGTATTCAAATAATTTGTAAACTAATATTATTTGTGTACCTGTCACAAATTGGGACTGTCCTCTGAAGCTGGTTTTTGTTTAACAGGTAGCAATGTAGTGCCTAGAAGACCTCTTCTTAAAACATAAGGGCAAGAAGGACCACTAGGGATGTCAGCAAAGCCTAAAAGAAAAGGTTTGAGATATTTACAACAGCATTAATAATTATATTGTTTAATATATGTAAGTACAAAAAGATGTAAGATGCAAAGCACTTCAGTTTTGATAAACTGCTTGTAAGATATTTTCCACTCTGTTCTCCTAACATCATTTATGAGCTTGAACAGAAATATACCAGACCCACAAATATCCAAGATTTAAACAAAACACACACACACACACACACACACACACACACACACACGCACAAACCCTCATAAAGAAGAATTAACAAAACAATATGTGCATGGCTAACACAAGTTGGTCCTTATTATAGAGGATTTAATGCACATTATAAATAAATACAGCTTGCATTCTTCCCTAAATGCCACTGTCTCCTCTTATCATCTAAACTTGCTCCATCTGGCCAAAACTACTCTGCCTCCTGCCACGGTATTACTACTGTCCCACTACAGGTTCTGTGTCAATCACAAGGCATAAAATGGAAGCTGGGTTCTTTGAATTGTTGTGGCAGAACTTAAACCTACAGTAGCCAAATTCTAAAAATGCCCCTGAAGATAACTACCCCTAAAGGGTCAAACTGGCCCTTGCTGCTCTCATATTTACAGTAGATATCAGGTTATTCCGTCTTATCTGCAACAAACTACACCAAAAATGTCTATGCTATTTCCATTTCTCTCCTCAGGTCAGATAGCAGAGGACTATACTTCTAAGTAGGGATGCACCGATACCACTTTTTTGGAAAACGAGTACGAGTACGAGTACTTGCATTTCAGTACTCGCCGATACCGAGTACTTGCCGATACCGAGTACTTAATAAAAACATGATTTAAATTTACAGGTAACAGCTTTAGTCATATAATTTAACAAAAAAAAAACAAGAAACTCTCGTCTATCCACTGGGAGCTTAGGCTAATTAGCGACACAGGGCTAACACTGCTTGTCCAAATATCCGTGGTGAAACTAAACGAAGAGGAGGCTTGCAGTAGGCTGTGGATATGTTTTTTCACGGAGTCGTGTAGTTTAGGCAGCTCTGTGTCAGTCATGTAGCGGCGGCTTGGGACATCATATCTGGGCTCCAGAACATGGAGGAGACGCAGGAATCCCACATTTTCTACCTCCGAGAGTGGCTGGTCACTCAATGCAATGTACTCGATAATTGCCTGTGTTATTTTCACAGCACGTGGATTGTCTCTGGACATTTTCTCTCGTCTTGCAAGAGTTTGCTGCAGCGTGGGTTGTGTTGGTTTAGAAGCATGGGTAAACTCTTTGTACTCGTTGTCGTGTTGGGATTTTAGGTGCTTGATTAAATTACTTGTGTTAAATGCGCTACCTTTTGAGCCTCCTCTGGACAATTTCGCTGAGCACAATTTGCAGTCCGCCTTTGTTTTGTCGTCTTCATTCACTTTGAAATAGTTCCACACGGCTGACATGTCTCGCCTCACCTTGCCTTCTCCCCGCTCTGAGCTGCAGCCGGGGCCTGGGGGCGGGCACTCGGTACCTGTGATTAACCCCTTACACGCCGCTCAAACATAGACATTTCTCAGACCGTGGTATCGGTCCCCGGTATCGGGGGACTTTTAACGAGTACGAGTACTTTAGAAAATGTGGTATCGAGGCCGATACCAGATACCCGTTTCGGTATCGGTGCATCCCTACTTCTAAGTGACCTGACTTATTAGCATTTTTCCTCTTTTTGTTTCTTTTGACCAGAAGCTTGCTATTGGGGTCCAATCATATTGAATGAGCAGACTGATCATGACATACCAATTTCATTCATCAAACCGTAATTCTAAATATCAACCACTAAAATTAAAAATATGTAAAATATGTTCAAGATACAGTATATGTAAGACTTCAGTCATCTGAAAAGTACTTTTAAAAATGTGTATGGGCTTATACAGTGTCAAATATAGAATTGTAACAGTATTGTTTTTTTAAAAATCAAGTTGTGAAATTTTTTATCTTTATTGTTGGGAACAATGCATCAATTCAGGGACTTAGCCAATATGTGCAACATTCACTTTTAAGTACAAATGTATTACCAGCAAGGACCTCAATGTACCCAGAGAAGAAGTTTCTGGGTACAGCTTTAAATAAACACCGAGAAAGAAGGAAAAAAAAACCTCCAACATCTTTAGTAATATTCTCACAAAGTATAAAATGCAGTCAAAGAGAGTAGCTAAATAAAAAAAATAAGTAAACAAATATTTGAACAAAACGTTAGCCACTCACAGACAAAAAATCAATACAAAATCAAAAACAACCAGAACAAAGAAGAAATACAAATAAAAATAAGACTAAAAACATGAACACAGGAAATACCTCATTAGTTTAATGATGTTTTATGGTAAGTACTAAAACATTTTAACTATACATCTTTTGTAAAAATATAAAGCAAATAAATGAGCATCTACTTAATATAAATTATTTAGTGATCTAATGTAGAAACATTGGCTTTTCTGAAGCAAATTTAAGTTTTTCAGGATGCAATTACATCCATTGAGCCATGGGTACTGAGTGATACCCATGCAAAAAATCAAAGACGACAAGAGAAGCCCCTTTCACAACATTACCTCAAGCTTGTACAGCATTTCATCTTTTTATATATATATATATATAAACAAAAGTAACAACTCAGGCTGAAGTTTCATTTCACAATAAAAAGAATTGACAGAGTTTCATAAAGTGGTAATAATGTATATTGTGTCTCAGTGATGGGCAGTTTGTCACTTTCCAATGGAATCCCTTAGTCACAGTTGCATTTACAGTACAGTGATCCCTCGCTATATCGCGCTTCGCCTTTCGCGGCTTCACTCTATCGCGGATTTTATATGTAAGCATATTTAAATATATATCGCAGATTTTTTGCTGGTTCGCGGATTTCTGAGGACAATGGGTCTTGTAATTTCTGGTACATGCTTCCTCAGTTGGTTTGCCCAGTTGATTTCATACAAGGGACGCTATTGGCAGATGGCTGAGAAGCTACCCAACTTACTTTCTCTCTCTCTCTCTTGCGCTGACTTTCTCTGATCCTGACGTAGGGGGTGTGAGCAGGGGGGTTGTTCGCACACCTAGACGATACGGACACTCGTCTAAAAATGCTGAAAGATTATCTTCACGTTGCTACCTTCTGTGTGCAGCTTAAAAGTACTTAAAAGCCAAACAGCCCTATTGATTTGTTTGCTTTCCTCTCTGTTTCCTTTGAAGAGGAAGATATGTTTGCATTCTTTTAATTGCGAGACAGAACTGTCATCTCTGTCTTGTCATGGAGCACAGTTTAAACTTTTGAAAAAGAGACAAATGTTCGTTTGCAGTGTTTGAATAACGTTCCTGTCTCTCTACAACCTCCTGTGTTTCTGCGCAAATCTGTGACCCAAGCATGACAATATAAAAATAACCATATAAACATATGGTTTCTACTTCGCGGATTTTCTTATTTCGCGGGTGGCTCTGGAACGCAACCCCCGCGATGGAGGAGGGATTACTGTATACTCACACATAAATGAATGCATGCTGATATAAAAAAAGGAAAAAATGTGTTTTAGAACAATGAATTATAAACCTTTTCTTCTTATTTGCTGAAACAATTTAGATTTGAGAGTCAGGGGATATATGAAGACATAACTGCTATTAGTGATTGCACCATTATAAAATAAACATACTATTCAATCCTCTGTAGAATACTTAATACTTATGTGACAAATATGGCATTACGGTCTCTGTTGACTTAAATATTGATCAAATATGGCATGTTCCATATGCAAGTAACACAGCTTCACTCTGTCAGGTTCATACTGGGACTCCAGCGCTGCCTTTTGTTTTGTTTCATTGTAAGCATCTTTTTATCTTTCATTTAGTACCTGTTTTGTTTATATTACAGGTGTGTGGCTCTTTTGAAATGAAATTTTTTTCAGGAATTTGTGACTTTTAGTAGATTATTATAGAATTGTTTCCTTATTATTATTAATACAGAAATCAACACCAGACACAAAAAGTTAGTTCTCAAAAATACAAAAATAACGCAAGCAAATGTTAAAACAAAGCAAGAAACCCCTGAACCACCAATTAAAAGCATTTAGCAACCATCAAAAAAAACCTAGTGACAGAGAACATGAATAAAAATGTTAACATTCATCAGTTAGCTTGTATCAGCAATAATAAAACTGATAGGATTCAGGATTCTATTTCTTAAACTTGAGCTATCTAACCTGCTGCAGCTGTGCTAGAACTTGTAAGCATCCATCATAGCAAGGAAAAACTGACTGTCTTCTTGTTTTTATATCAGAATTTAAAAAGACCATTTTAAAGAGTCTTTTTCAATGCAAACAATGTTCATTTATGTTACCTCAGACTAAGCTAATATACAATTTCAAACACTGCGTGTATCTTGTGTGGCTGCTGACTTGACACACAATGCCTAAAACAATAAGGCATCATGAAAAAAAAAATATTAAGGCCACATGTATTAGATTTCTGCTGTAATTATAAAGGAGGAAAATGAGAAACTGAGTTCATCTTATTCCCACATATTACTAACTACACTTCCCTACAGACCTCAACTGCATCCTGTACTGCAAAGTATCAAGTCAACTCCTACATATCTAATTCATATTCCACCAGGTGCATGATTCTTTTAATAAAAAAAGAAGAATTGATTACGGACTATGTCTAACGTATCTGAACAATCACAAGTGATTTTATCTGGCTTTCTCACATGCATTCCAAGCAGGCAGTTCAAAACATGCCACTCTGCTTTTATTTTCCATTTGTCTGTGCAGAGAGTTTAGGGAAGGCAGATTTTTCAAGTGTCACATTCATTTGAAGTCTGAAGTCTTCACTTGCTTCTTTTATGTCATTACACAGGAGTAATAAGCACTTCATGTTCTGCTGCTGCATCATTTGCAAAAAAGTAAAAATATTAAGAAACATAACTAAAAAATACAATAAAAATAAACAACAAAAACATATGTAGCACCCAGAATATTTCACCTACATTAAACTTTTTTAGAAAATATATTTTTTAATGTGTCTATGTTAATTTTGACTTAATTTTAAAATTTGGCAGCTCTATTTCAACAATAATAACTGTCAAACTGTTCATGAAGAGTAGGCATAATTGGATCACCTTACTTTAATGTTAATTTTCAAAAATTTTGCTTACGCACTTTCCAGACATCCAGAGTTTTAATAAACAATATCTGGGAGGGGGACCATTGTGCAGTCTACTCTTTGTAAACTTCTGAAAGATGGTGGAGTATGGTTGAGAAGTAGATTTCTTGAATCATTTCTTTGTGCTTTACTGGAAATATTACATGCATAAAACGTTGTGCACACTCTAACACAAATAAACCTTAGAAGGAACATTGCTAGGCTGGACCAGCTGTGTTTCCCCTTCTCAGTGAGGATGACATCATAAACCAGTAAGTAGGCAGAAGATAATTTTTCTAAATCATTAGATGTGCTTGGTGGCAAAAAGTTCCAGATTAAAGGGTACAACTGAATGGTTTGGGAGAGCTATCCTAGCTTAATCATCAGAGGGCATGTAAGCTCCCCTTTTTTTGCATGTGACGTTTTGACCTTTCAAGAAAAGCTGTTTCTTCATAAAGAACCACTTCAAGAACTTGCCAGGTCATCTATGCAGCATTTCCTTTCAACTAGTGGGATTTGTAGAATATTTTCTTAACTTGTAAGTGAATTTAACAGTTGTTTAAATGACCTAATATTGTTCATCCCAATGATCAGTTCAATGGAAAATCCTTTTTGGGCTAAAATAAAATATGCTTTGGGTTCAAAGAGAGGTTTGGTGTTTTTGAAAATGAGACGATTTATTTGCAGAATTACTGCACTTTAAAACAGAATCACAAAAAGGAATAAACCGAACAATTCTGGATGCAGCACATGATAGAAAAACAGTATGGAGCAGTCCTGATATGTGTAAATAAAGGTTGTGACCAGTTTTGGGCCAAGTTAAACATGCAAAAGTGCATTTTCATTAGGACAGTTCATCAAGCAAGCACTGCTATTCCCTCACCCACAAGCATTTATCTAATTTCTGCATGTTCTAACAACTGATTATAACCAAACATAATCAAACCAGTAATCAAAATGCCAACTTGGCATTCACATTAACCAAGTTTATATATTTTAGTTATGTTTTGTATTGGTTCTTAAAAGCTTCTTCACTGTGAAAATTTACAGGCATATTAATGGTACACAAAGGGCGTCACTGAAAGTAACTGGAAGAGAACATTTTTCAAAAAAAGTACCAGACACACATGAAGTCATATTTAAATTTAGCAAGTTAATGATTATTACTTGCTATCTCTTTCCAAAGATTTCCAGAATCAATTGTACAAATCAACTGATGAAGGCAGAAAGAAGGGATGGTGATAAATATTTCAATGTATTATATTCAAGTTTTCTTTTACATTTATGAAAGAACATGACAACATTTAACTGTGACTTCCAAACAGTATTATAATATTTTTTACGGCAATATATCACTGAGGATATGTTTTAGGATTTTCTTTTTCTACTCCTTGTGTAAGTATGAGAATCTATGCAGGAGTGGTCATATCTGACATACAATACACTGCATTTTATTAAAGCATGCTAATACTTACTCTGACCACATTAAAGTCAAGAGTTTGGGCTCATTTGGGTTTTCAAAACATCACAAAGAAGAGATGCTCAGACTGACATATAAGGAAACATGCAGTTTGTAGGGATTGTCATAATTAAAATCATATATTCTGGTAAGCCAGAATAAGTCAAAAAGTCAAATGTTACTCCTTAACAATCTGAAGATGATAATGTTTGTTGAACAAACAGGTATTGCTAGCTAAGCACAGGGAAGGTACGATCCAACACGTGGCGAGATGTAGGCTGACTCAAATGGAGACTGGTGCGTGAGTGAGGGGGGATGCACCCCACTCCTTGGCCTGCAGCTGCTCTCTCAGATTCGCACAAATAAATCGGTACCGCAAGCAAACTATGATACTGAATACAATGAGAGAAGCCGCAAAATAAACCGGAATGTTCAAGCAAATTATAGAAAAAAACCCAATTTAAATTCGTTAAGTAGTTCTCCCGTGAAAAGCGGAAAGACATACAGACTAGGGATGCACCGATACCGAAACGGGTATCTGGTGGTATCGGCCTCGATACCACATTTTCTAAAGTACTCGTACTCGTTAAAAGTCCCCCGATACCGGGGACCGATACCACGGTCTGAGAAATATCTATGTTTGAGCGGCGTGTAAGGGGTTAATCACAGGCGCCGAGTGCCTGCCCCCAGGCCCCGGCTGCAGCTCAGAGCGGGGAGAAGGCAAGGTGAGGCGAGACATATCAGCCGTGTGGAACTATTTCAAAGTGAATGAAGACGACAAAACAAAGGCGGACTGCAAATTGTGCTCAGCGAAATTGTCCAGAGGAGGCTCAAAAGGTAGCGCATTTAACACAAGTAATTTAATCAAGCACCTAAAATCCCAACACGACAACGAGTACAAAGAGTTTACCCACGCTTCTAAACCAACACAACCCACGCTGCAACAAACTCTTGCAAGACGAGAGAAAATGTCCAGAGACAATCCACGTGCTGTGAAAATAACACAGGCAATTATCGAGTACATTGCATTGAGTGACCAGCCACTCTCGGAGGTAGAAAATGTGGGATTCCTGCGTCTCCTCCATGTTCTGGAGCCCAGATATGATATCCCAAGCCGCCGCTACATGACTGACACGGAGCTGCCTAAAACTACACGACTCTGTGAAAAAACATATCCACAGCCTACTGCAAGCCTCCTCTGCATTTAGTTTCACCACGGATAGACGAGAGTTTCTTGTTTTTTTTGTTAAATTATATGACTAAAGCTGTTACCTGTAAATTTAAATC
Organism: Erpetoichthys calabaricus; assembly: GCF_900747795.2. NCBI lineage: Eukaryota > Metazoa > Chordata > Cladistia > Polypteriformes > Polypteridae > Erpetoichthys > Erpetoichthys calabaricus. Next base: position 101,416,553 of record NC_041394.2, on the reverse strand, counting down.
ATGTTTTTATTAAGTACTCGGTATCGGCGAGTACTGAAATGCAAGTACTCGTACTCGTTTTCCAAAAAAGTGGTATCGGTGCATCCCTAATACAGACACATACTGGATTATATATATAAATAGAATAATGGATATAATTAAATATAATGCAGACAAGCAGGACTTCTCACCTAAAACCACTCTTCATGTTTCCCTGCAATATTTACATACTCTTCCAGATACTATGTTTGCTCACTTCCTGATGACCATCTTGGCAGTGTTCTCAATTAATATGAGAAAAATGAACCAGGAAATTAAATGAAAAAAAGGGCAGAAAGGCCAGACAAAAATCACAGTTAGTGGCCAGGGGAGCTTTCAGAGAATCAAATGTCAAAACCAAAACTCAAAAGGCAAAAATAGAGTTTGGCGAACAGGAAACCTGAACTCTCTCAGGATTTTGGCCCCTAACTATCTAGAAAGACTTTCTTTGTCATTGCTTTGATCTGTCAAGGGATACTGAAGAAGCTGCATGCCACCATTTTATGGTGGAAGCCTGATGCTGTCATGTACCACATCACTGATAGTCAAATGATAGCAATGGGGCCTGGTCATTAAAAACAAAGGGTGTCTAAAAAAGATGACTAATAATAAAAATGATTAAACTAAGAAGTAATACTAACCAAAAAAGTACCTTAAAAAACAAATGAACTTAACCCAAAACCAATAATTACCACACTGCAGGAGCTGCAACATATCTCCATTGGCTAAAAAAGAGAGGTTAATGTTTGTAAAATAAGGAAAGTTAAATGAATGCCTTCTTGGACATGGAACTTATATTAGTATTTGAGAATTTAATAATGTTGTGTTTGAAGCTTTAAGGGTGTATTGTGACAGTAGCAAGGTAATGGCCTATTTCCAACTCATGGAAATGTACATGAACACAGCACTTGGAAATATACAGTGGCATGCAAAAGTTTGGGCACCCTTGCTTAAAATGTCTGCTACTGTGAATAGTTATGTGAGCAGAAGATGAATTGATCACCAAAAGGCATAAAGTTCAAGATGATACATTCCTTTAATATTTTAAACAAGATTTCATTTTTCTGCGGTGGGTTGGCACCCTGCCCAGGATTGGTTCCTGCCTTGTGCCCTGTGTTGGCTGGGATTGGCTCCAGCAGACCCCCCCGTGACCCTGTGTTCGGATTCAGCGGGTTGGAAAATGGATGGATGGATTTCATTTTTATTTCCATCATTCACAGGTACAACATACCAAAAAAAAATTAAAACGGCCTGAAGCAAAAATTTGGGCACCCGACATGGTCAGTACTTAGCAAGTATCACACCTTGTAAACACTTTTTATGGCCAGCAATGAGTCTTTCAATTTTTACTTGGGGTATTTTCACCCATTCATCCTTGCAAAAGGCTTCTAATTCTGCAAGATTCTTGGACCATCTTGCATGTACTGTTCTTTTGAAATCTGTAATCTGTAAAGGCAATGGCAAAACCATCAGCTTGGGCCTCTTCAGGTATTCCATTGTAGATTTTGAGGTGTGTTTCAAAACATTATCTTGTTGTAGGACCCATTATCTTTTTAGCTTCAACTTTTTTAAAGATGGTATGATGTTTGCTTCCAGAACTTGCTGTTATTTATTTGGATCCATTCTTCCCTCTACAAATGACATATTCCCCATGCCACTGGCTGCAACACAAGCCCAAAGCATGATCGATCCACCCCCATGCTTAACAGTCAGAGACATGTTCTTTTCCTAGAATTCAGCACCATTTTTTTCTCCAAACATACCTTTGCACACTGTGGCCAAAAAGTTCTATTTTAACTTGATTAGTTGAAAGTTCTTTTGCAGTCAAATGGGAGAGTGTATTTGCCTTTCTAATAATCCAATGAGCAGTTGTTTCAAAAAGTTTTCTTGGTCTTCCAGACCTCCACAGTTCTTGTTAACTGCCATCTCTTAATAACATTACGAACTAAGGAAACAGCTATCTGAAAATACTTTGCTATCTTCTTGTGGCCTTCTGAATTATTTTTTTACAGAGTGGTAGGCAGCTGCTTAGACATGCCCATGGCTGCTGATTGTTGGGACAAGGTTTGAGGAGTCATTATAGCTTTGTAATTTGCATCACCTGGAGTTTCCTAACAATGGTTTAACAAGCCATTGCCCTAATGACCCAATTAAGGTCTGAGATCTTGGTAAAAGTTATCTGAGAACTAAAATATCCTAGGGTGCCCAAACGTTTGCATGGTGCTCCTTTCCTTTTATTCACTGTACAATTATACAAAACAAAAGCAATACATTAATCATGCATAAAATGCTGAAAAGAAATGTGTTATCTTTTAAGTTTATGCCTTTTGGTGATCAGTTCATCTTCTGCTCACTTAACTATTTACAGTAACAGACATTTTAAGCAAGGGTGCACAGACATTTGCACTGCAAATGCATAGGGGGTGTATTATAAAATATTTTAAAAACAAAACAATCTGATTTCAATTATTGGTTAAAAGCTCTACTACAAACATAACAGCTCATCTCACAAGACTCACCCAGCGCAAAGGTCACATTATGCAGTAATGTATATGTCATAGTGCTGGGAGGTATACCAGTTCATATCGAAAACCATTTTTTATTTTTCTTACGATATGGATTTTTCTTATACCGCAACACCAGTTTAAATAGCCTAAACAATGTTCGGAAAGTGGCGCATCGGGAAACTGTTTAAGGGGGGACCTTTTTCACTGCTACACTGCTAAACACGAATGCAACGGAGTACATGCGTCAGTGGAGGTACTGCGCGGTGAAAATGGACGGAGAACATTCCGAAACTGAAACTGTAGCAGACGATACAGTTGAACATGATGACAGAGAAGAACTTTTGCCGAAAAAAGGAGTCACATCTGTTGTATAGAGATACTTTGGTTTTAAAAGGTTGATGTGGACCATTATTATTTTCAACTTTGTGAATGCTGTTTCTATAGTACTGGATAATACTGCAAGCCAAGTAGCACTTGTTTTATTTTATTATTTTTCAATACTGTGTAATGTACCTGGGTACTGTGTAATAGTGTGACGATGCCGGTCCCATGCAGACTCCCTCTTTCCACATGGGAATCTGTTGAACCAACACCGTCGATAGTTATGACAAATCTCACTGAAACCAGGGGATGGTGTAAAGTGCTCAAGTGCTTTTATTAAAAACAGTCAAAAGTAAAACCAAAAGTGTCCATTGTGCAGTGTTCAAAAAAACAAAAAACAAATAGCAAATCCATAAAACCAGTAAAACGTGGGGATAAAATCCATAATAAATAACTGTTAAAATGCAGTCTCTCTCCTCAACCGATCGCAGCCCACCACCTTCTGTCTCCCCAGCACACCCATCACTGGTGTTGCTGGTGGATCCTCTACAGCACGAACTTCTTTCTGCTGACCCCCATCTTGGCTGCCACCACACTGCGCAGCCAGACCGTCCGAGATCGGCACACCTCCCATCTTCCTTCGCGCTCACTCAGTCGATCCATTGGGAAGTCTTAAATCTTGCTCGCCCCACTCTACACACTTAGTCAGTGGGGCGAACCAGCCCCTAGAGTACCTCAGCCTGCGCTCCCCTCATGGAGCTCCAGCTCATGCTGCCTTCACCTTCCTGGTGTCTGGATCGTCTTCCATGACTGCCTTTTCCCTTCTTTAACCTCCTTCTGTTCTTTTCTTTTTTTCCTTTCCCCTATCTTGCCAGCCCATAAATATACGTCTCCGTGGGCGCAGTGTCTTAATCACACGCCTCAGGAAGCCAATGAAGCAATTGAGAACGATCACACCCACACGTGCAGATGCGACTTGGCCCAATTACCTCATCAACTCCCCGCGGTCGTGCAATCACGCCCACAGAGACAGACACAGCTAACTGGATTTAACAACTGGCCATATTTTTTTGTTGAAGCCGCGGACCCGCTATACCACAAATAACATTATAAATGCAAGTTGCAGTTTTATTATTTATGTATATAATGCATTTTACAATATGATTGTTCAGTTGGTAAAGATGTCATCACCAAGTTGCACTTGTTTTATTTTTATTTGGTGAATACTGGGTAATGTACCTGGGCTTGTAGCCTTGAAGTAACAGTATTATTACTGGAAGTTGTACTATTATTTATTTTATTGTTGTTATTTATTAGTTTAAATATTATGCAGTTTAATGATGGTAAAGTTGTTTAAAAAGTCACTTTAACGTGTCAGTGGACAGAGATTGTTAACATTAACAGAAAGTGTAGTTGGTTTACAAAAAATATTTATTATTTATTCGTTTTCTAAGATAGGTTCAGTTCAATACAAATTTTGACAAGCACCTCTGGATATTTTACTAAGTCTAAATGCCTCTTTGGATGGTTGAAAATATGTTGTCAAAATTATATTTTAAGTTGTTTGCAAAATTTGTTCAATAAAAAGGTTCTATATTTTGACTGCAAACTGTCATGCAATGCGATTCCTTCTCTTCATTAGTACCACCCCCTTGATGGGGCTATGCAAGCCTGTATTAATACTTGTGTGCACATTAAAATGTTTTTTTTTTTTTTTGTACAATGTACAAGTCTCATGACAGTGGAATTGGTTATTCTTAGCCAGTCTCCTGCAGTAATTGCAGTGGAAAATGTGGTTAACATCCGCTCATGCATGGAAAAAAAAAATCCCGTTGAATACCGTGAAACCAGTACAATTTTGAAAAATACCATGATATAGAATTTTGGTCATACCGCCCAGCACTAATATGTCAGATGAACTGTAACAGTCTTCCCGTAAGGAATACTGAGATACTGCACATAAAAAGTCCATTGTTGTCTCTTAGTGAGTTACTTTTTACCAAAGCTTATATTTGACATCAAGGAAGTATTGTTTCTATTATTTATATGCATTCTAAATCTCAATCAAAAGTATGCAATCGGTGTAAATTGAAAAATATATTACAAGTGTATCAATTTCAAATAAAACACTGCTGTAACACAGCATGTAGCATAAAAAACTCAATAACCTAATGTATTCTCAGTGACCTTTCATTTGATACTTCCTTTAATCTAACAGTATTGTCAGGAGATGAACTAAACTTCTACAGAAAGTTGCTCCAACAAAGCTAAAGGCAGATGTCCAAATAAATTAAGTGATCTAATGCTTTTCTTTAGATCTTTACTTTTTCCTTGTTACTCTTTGTCCTTCAGGATCTACTTGGACAATAATCCAGCCACACTTACAGATACACAGTAAAATAAAGTATCATCCACTGTACAAAAATTGGGAAAAAAAGGCATTTGAGATTTGCCAGAAAGCACTAATAACAAACACAGCAAAATAAATAAGGAGTACTGACAGGGCAGATAACAGGCAAACTAATGGGGAAAACCACAAGAATACTTTACTACAAGTATTCCAAAGATATAACGTCACAAAGCAATCTGTATGAAAGAAACAGTCAAGCTAGTGAGTATACATATAAATGAGGAAAACAAAAATGCTGGATTTAATTTAAATGACTGGGCATAGTACTAAGAGGAAGCTGAAGTGGAAACAGTAGACAGGATCATGATAGAGACCAAAAAACATTTGGAAATAAAGGCAAAATGGAGCAGATAACACTTACTATAAAATTCACTCTTATTGTTTAATCAATTTTAAAATCTGTGATATCTGAAAGATTGACAACTCACCTTTCATTACCACTTCTGGCAGGCCATAAGGTTCATACTCTGTATCATCATATGCTACTGACAATCGATTGCGATTCCTCAGAATCCGCTCGGCTATTTCAGCTGGGTTAGACTCTAGTGGAAATGCTAGCGATAAGAGTTTATCATCTCCCAATGAGCTGCTGTCCTCAATATCCTCTATCTCAGTTTCAATTTCTAGTTTATTCTCTTCTGGTCCAAATATAAGTTCTGTCTGTGTTTGTGAATCTTTCCATGCTTTCTGCCAGTTGCAGTTATTCTCTGTCTGTGTTTGTTTGCTTTGCAACTCTGCCACTGCAGACATTGTACGGTCTTTTAATTTTTGTGAGAAGATGGATACCATGTCATGCTCTGTCTGTGTCCAGACTGACTGCACATCTCTATGTAAAGGACACACATTTTCAATCTTTCTTTGAACCTTAGTATGAATTTCTGTTTGGCTACTGGAAGGGAGTAATTCAGTACCACAAAGCTCCTTTGTAATCATTTCACCATCCATCCAAGACTTTTCATTTAGTGGCTTGCTTTCACTTGAGGTACTGCTGACTGTGTAATCAGATCGTTCTAAAGTCAAGTCACTGCACAGATGGAGACTAGTTTCTGCTTCAGAAGGTGTTGCTCCTAAATGCTTCTTCAGGGACTCAGGCCATGTAAGTAATGCATAATCTGGTATATAAAAAAAGAGAAAACAGAATAGTTTAAGAGAACACAGATACAGAAAACAAGTACAAACTAATCATTTATACTTATTGATTAGGATATATACTACATGTTCATAATATGTTTAATTTTGATTTTGAGTTCATGCATCCTAAATTTTTTTCTGACATTAGTATGATAAAAGACTTTATTTATAAATCCCAAATTGTTAAATATATAAATTAAGCCAGAATTGCAATATTTGGATTAATTCTGATTTTTACGACATAAAAACTGCACCAAAATAAAGGAAATCCAATAATATTTATATCACAACATACAATTACAAGAATCGTAAGAAAAAAAACTATATTTGAAGTTCTTCAGACAATTAAATAAAACACATTGCTAAAAATAACTAAAGTTCTCTAAAGTGTCTGACAGAGCAAATACTTTTTTTTAATAAAGTGAATTAAAATTGTCTCATTATTATGTTGTTAATCTTTAAGTGGCTAACCACTTTTACAGGTAACAGACAAATGGATTATAGGCACTCCACTCTAAAACAGGAGTGATAGTCTTAACATTTCATATATTTGCAAAAACAATCAGTGTTTCTGTAAATATTTTACTAAATCTAAGTTCCAAAAAACAAGCGAAACATAAGAAGGATGGGATTCTCCAACACCACAGAAATTCTGGATCCAAGCAAACACCTAAAAGATTATGGGCATATATTTTTAAAATGTTGAGGCTATAGTCCTTTTTGACTGTGTGCCCCAAATGGCCGATGTAACCGATCCAAATTATGCTTGGACAAGTAGTGCTGTCAACCACCCACCTTTATGACAATGCCCATGCTCACACTATATGAATGACAAAATCTACTCTGCAAAGCTGTGGATTTAATGAGATGCCACTCTATTCTCCAGATCTGGCCCAGTGTGAATACCACCCATTCTCCAATTTAAAAAACAGAGCTGTGGTGGCAATGCAATAAGCTGAAGGGTGGCAGGGCACCAAGGATTTAGTAACAGTCTCTAGATAATTCTAGGGAATTAATCCAGGATGTCCTGGATTTGCTGCATGTCTTCTTGCAGTGGTCCCTGTGTGTGAGAGACATCCAAAGCAAATTCATTACATGACCACACAACACAATTTAGCTCCTCTTAATTTGATAAGGCTACAGTTCTACTATGACATTGTCCTGTATCATTTAGTTCCTCATTCTGTTTCAAGAAGTGAGCATGCTAACCATGGGCAGGAACTTTAATTTCACTTGTACTTGCAGTCTTGTTATTTGGGGACCTACCAAAGCTGAGCAATGATTTACTTTGACCAGTAAATCCAAAGAGATTCATCTATGGATTGTTTTACTGCTACAGTCCAGTAAATCCATTTTCTAAATTTGCTTTATTGGGAGCCGGGTTGCGGGGAAGCTAGAGTCCATCTCAGCAAGCATATTTTTGGTCAATCTCACAAACACATTTAAGCTTGCTTGTGAGCAAGATGCTAAGATGCTTGAACTCTTCCACCGAAGAAAACTGCTACCGCAAATCTGCAGAATAAAAAATCCATAATTTTCCATTTAGATGTGCTAATTCTCATCCGACTCAACTGCAATTGTGACCACATGGTGAATATGACCATATGACAAGGTGATCCACATGGAGGAGAGGTTGACAATTAGCAAAATTGAGTAACACTGCTAGGCAATTGAACAAGATGAACATACCAACTATTGAACAATCCAGCCATGTAATCAAACAAGGTATTCAACAGGAGATATTCACAGTCACAGGAAAAAAACTCCACAGAATGAGAACATTTAGATTGTAGATTTGATATTAACAGATACACTCAAACACACTTCTTGGTACTCAACCTATGTTTATAGTTTATATTGGCTGCTGTCTTCCTATATTGTTAAAGAGAAAGGAACCTCTATAATATCAAAGAGTCCAGCATTTAACACTCACCATTGCCAGTGCCATTCTCCATCATCCGCAGCTCTTCTTCATGAAGTACCAGAGACTTAACCTCTTCAGGGCTTAACACTGAGCCATCATTTATTGTGCTTTGTTGTTCCATAACTTTTAGAGCAGAATCTGAGTAATCAGTATTCTGCGTGTTTTTCTCAGTTGTGGTGTTAATGACTTTGGCATTTTTCCAATGCTCCTCTGCAACATCAGTAACATTAACTGTAACATATTCCAACTGTGACTCTGGGGAGGCAAACTTAAGTTGCTTGTGCTCTGACTCTGGCTTGATACAATGTGTAGTTGTATCTTCTCTTTTGTTCATATGTTCACTAGAAGAACAGCTGAAATCATAGACATCCTCTTTGTTTATTTTGCACCTCTCTCCCATGGTGACTTTATCAACTACTTCAGGCTTGGAATCAAAATCTGGATTGGTTAGACATTCAATTGTTTTCTCTTTATCTAAACGCTGAATTTCAAATAAGGTCTGTTCAGCTATGAGTGGCTCAGTCTCTTGGCAATCACCTTTTATTGCTTTCAACTGGCATCCTAATACATTATTTATGTTGCTAATTTGGTCAGTTGCACCTCTAAATTCTATCATTTTATCACTGCCTGACACATATAGTTTATTGCTTACACTACCAGTTTCCCTAGCTTTTTCAGGGATATGGAAGGTTGTCATGACATTATGAACATCTTTGCTTTGCTCATCCAATGTAAAATTGCTATCTGTTCTAAGTGTGGTGATGGGATTCATTTGATTGTCTATAATAAGGTCCAGATCACGCAATTTTCTGATTTCCTCTGTGTAAATGTTTGTGCGAGTAACACACTCGGTGGCATTGTGTTTTGAAATGTCTGTTAAATGCTTACTAACATTTGTTTCACCCTCTAAGGGAATGTATAAATTACTCTGTCCCACTTTCAGATTATCACAGTTTTGCATGGTTTTGGTGTGATTAACTAAAGATGCTTCATTGTTCTTTTGGTTATGGCAGTGTAATAGTTGATCCATGTGTAAAGGTGAATGGCTGCCAGCAATATCATCTCTAAACTTGGTTTGACTATCCATTGTAGTTTTACTATCCATTACAAGCAGGAGTTTTCCATCAGAAATTTCAATGCCAGAGCTCACGCACTCATTTTTATCAGAAGTAATGTTGCATTTCTTTCTGTCATTCTTATCTTCTTTGCAGTGGATTATAGTATCTTTTGGTGTATTCTGTACTTGATGAGATGGAGGAGAATCCTTGGGTTTTTCCAAGTATGAAACAGTTTCTGCTACTTTAGCTCCAGTCCTTAATGATACAGCCTTGCCCATTGTACATGGAAGTGAGACTAATGCCTCATGAACCAAAACTATTGTGTCTTTGGCAGGTTGCACCAGCATATCACTACAAGATGAGGAGTCTGGATTTCCTAGAATTTGGCCTTTCCAAAGCTCCAGTTCATCTTTCAGTTTGTTCTTCTCTTCAGTGAGGTTAGAAACCAATTCATGCAATTCCTTCACCTGAGAAAAACAGAAAAAAAATATGACTGATCTAAGATGGTAAGATGTGCTACTCAAAAACAATAACACCTTATACATTTCTTAACATTACTTTAGCTTTGAAGAAATTTGTCTTATTTTGGTCAAAAAATAAAATACTTTAGCTTGGCAAATTTTAAAAATGTTTTGCTGCTCTCATTTAGCAAAATACTCAGTATATTGACAGATGTGATTTTATACATTGCTGTATATTTGCAGATGCTGTATATAAGCAGATACCTTAACTTAAAAAAATTTGACAAGACTGCACACAACTCACAAACACTGCAAAGAAAATGACATTATAGCCAAAAATCCACACACACACATTCAGTTGCTTGTGCACACACTCTGGCTTGATACAATATGTGGTTGTACTTGGGGAACACTTAATCATCACAGTCTAACACCAAGTAAATTAAGCTGCAGAGACAGCAATCTGTCAAGTTAGGAAGCATAAACAATTGTGAATTGTGACAACAGGTGCACTGGACAGGCAAAAGGTATGTGTGGTTTTGCAGGGGGTGACCACAGACAGTTGCTCTCCCCTTATCCTTCCTGACTGATTTTTCTCTAGGTTTGTGTTTTGCTAGTGTCCTTGTCACTACTGGCAGCATGAGGCAATAGCTGCAGCTAATTCAGGTTGGTAGTTCAGCTCCTCCAAAATGGCACATCCATAAGTGCCATTACAAGAAGGTTTGCTGTGTCTCCCAGCACAGTATCAAAACCAGGGAGGAGATACCAGGAGACTGGCCATTTCATGAGGATAGCTGGACAGGGCAGTAAAAGGGTATCAACATAGCAACAGGACTTGTATCTGGTCCTTTGTGCAAGGAGGAACAGGAAAAGCACTGGCAGAGCCCTACAAAATGATCTCCAGTTGGCTACTGGTGTGCAAGTTTCTGACCAAACTGTAAGAAGCTGGCTCCGTGAGGGTGGCACGAGGGCCTAACATTCTCTAGTGGTACATGTGCTCACAGCCCACCACCGAGAATCTCGATTGGCATTCTCCACAAAATGCACAATTGGCAGCTCTGCCACTGTCACCCCATTCTCTTCACAGATGAGAGCAGGTTCACAATGAGCACATCTCACAGATGTGAAACAGTCTGGAGATGCTGTGGTAAAAATTATGCAGCCTGCAATATCATCCAGCATGACAGTTTTGGCAGTGGGTCAGTGATGGTCTGGGGAGGCATACCTTGTAGGGTCACACAGACCTCCACATGCTAGGCAATGGTCTCCTGACTGCTGTTAGGTACAGGGATGAAATCCCCAGAGGCATTGTCAGACCTTACGTTGGTGCAGTGGGCCCGGAGTTCCCCCTGGTGCAGCCCAATGCCTGGCCTCATGTGGCCACAGTGAGTAGATAGTTCCTATATGACAAAGTCATTGATACCAATGACTGGCCTGCATGTTCCCCAGACCTGAATCCAATTTTTTTTGTCCAATTACTGTTGGTAATGTTGTTTTATGACCAAACTATTTTTAATAAACACATTGGGTTTTTTTTCCTTGCACCGCAAAGTAAGGTAAGGAATCACAGAGAGAAGTGCAGCTGCCACTTTATGCAAATGAAGGTAGCTAGCAGACGTGAAGGATGAAAGTTTCCTGAAGCTCAATATAGACATGCTTAGAAAGTTGCACCCTTGGGTACACACAGTACACCATTCTCTGTCACATCTTACCAATCCTTGCAAAAAAAATATATTTATACAAATTTGAAGGGTGTTGTTTCCTGTGGATTGTTGATTGGACTTATGTACAGTACATATAATGTACATGACAAAACACTTCAACGTTATTTTACTGCACAAAAAAAAGAGTTAAACATATCATTGGCCACTGTGAATCCAAAAATAAGTATGACGCCTGTGATAATTTTCTTGTGTTTTATAAATATGTTTTGTCAAATTGGTGCTTTATTTGTAGATTTGTTACTGAATTGCACACAGCAAACTTTTCCAATTGGCTGTGAAATTGAATACTGCAAAGGATCCAGTATGTGTGATTTTTTTTGCCTAACACCCATCGCTACTGGAATAACAACAATGCAGGTATTTTTTTTACTTCAATAAGATATGCATTACATTACTCGTTAATGTGGTCACCAATAATGCAGCCACCTGAACATTGGCCTCTGGAAATGTATTTTGTGGACATTTCTACCTGTGGTTGTTGAAAGCATGTGCAGGCTGATACAGCACAACAGACATGTGCAGACTACAAAATCCTTAACAGTAACCCAGTTATGGGTTTACTTGGCCACACCATCTGATTATTTGTGGAGAAATGCACCTCTGTTAATGAGGTTTCTGTGACAGTGCGGGTCATCTCCATGCGCCCACTCTTGTCTGGGAGCCCCTTAAACCTGACACCATTGATAACGTAACTGGGTGAGCTTGGCAGAGGAGGATAAAACACACACAAAGCAAAGAAATGGTGAAAAAGTGAACAGTGCTTTTAATAAGAAAATTCAAAACAAGTGTCCAAACAAATTGTGCACTGCTTCGAAAAAAATGTCAAATAAATAAATAATCCATTAAAATTAAATGGTGTTGGTGGAGGTAAAAACATTTCAATAAATAATCCATTAAAACAATGAGGTTAAAAACCAGAGACAGTCCATAAAAATAGTGAGCCCCAATGCTTCCCTTTAAACCTTGCATCTCCTCCCCTTATCCTGTCTGGACCTTGCTGAAGGAGGAGGCGCCCACAGACAGGTGCAGTCAACCTTCATATTGGGCTCCATTCCCTGCCACCCTTCCTTCAGCATATGCAGGGCAACCTGCTGAGCCCCACATGCCTCTCCTGCTGCTCACCTTTGGCCCTTGTGGAGAGACACCATCAATCGAGCTACTCCTACACCCCAGACAGCACTCAGTAGGAGTGCCCCTTTCATAACCTCCAGCTCCCATGGCCCTGAGGCTCACTCCCGACCACCTTCCTCACTCCGTAAGCTTGGGTACTCTCGCCCTCCATCTCTGCTTCTGCCTGTCTTCAATTTCCTTTTCAACCACATTCTTTTCTCGGTCACTGGCCAGACTGTTTTTCCCTTTAAAAAGTGGACTTGGTACAGATGCAACAATCAGCAGCTCCCGGTGCCAATTAGTGTCACTGGCAATCCTGCACCTTTGCAGTAAGTGCAGGGCTGTCCACTCCTGCATTACACATGGGAACCACACTATCACGCCCCTACACAAAGACGCGAGTGCGGTAATTATTTATTTAAAACGTCCATTTTCTGAGCCATGGACCCACTCTACCACAGTTTCTTAGAGGGCAATATCCCCATTTCTCTAAACAGAACAAGGGTTTATGTGGTATTTTAGAAATTAGGTTTCTGTGAGCAATCGGGTTATTTAAGCACATTTAAACATGCTAAGTAAAGGGCTGGTAACTTCAAGTCCTAGCTACAACAAAAGACAAACAGAGGCGTGCCTTGGTAAATTTAAATGGTTATTCAGCTCAGTAAAGAAATCTCTACAAACAGAACATACAGGAGCATGACATTGCAGTGCATATTAGTGGGCTGCTACTGTTATACCCTACCTCCCTCCCCATTTGAATATTAGTATAGCACAGTGCAATGACCACCCCTCACTCTAACGAAAGGCAAGAAGGAACAAGACACCGACTATGACAAGCAAGATGCCAAGTAACTGCCAGTTATTATTTTCCATTTTAAGCACTAGAAAAATGTACATAGCTGACAATAATTTCTTTTCAATTTTTTTTCTGTGTAATGCTTAAAATGTTTAATTCATTGTATGTCCCATGTAAATGTTCAGTTTATAAAAGTCAAAGTTGTATGTAGTAAGTTAAAGTAAACCCTGATTCAGTTTATATTGCATCTTAAGGCTTCAAAACTTTGTGATGGTATAAGATTACAGATCAAACCATTACACTCAATTCTGATTTAAGCAACTTTTTTTACAGGAAGAGCTACAGGGTGAAATATTCATACCCCAAATTCACACTATTCCTACTGTTCCTTTTTGAATTCAAAATAATATAATTTCCTATGAAGCTATATTTTTCCAATGACCATCAAGAAAAGCCAAGGCCTGTCACTAGAAAAAGCAAGAACTGACCTAGAGCACAAATGTTTACTCCTGGGCAATTGTATATAGCATGTTGCAGCAGTCCAAAAAAATAAAATATTGTATATAGAAAAGTACTCCATTGGTTACATAGTACATCTGATACATCCAGTAAGCAGGAATAATGCCCATTATCTTAGGAAATTTCCTGGATGAAGCCATGTAAAATAGCTAGTTATATTAATGATATTATCATTCTTGGAGAACATTAAAATAAATATATTATTCTAGAGGAATTTCACTGCTCATTATATAAGTGTAGCCCATATTTTCCTAAAAGGTAGTAAATTATTTAATTTACTACTTTATGCTGAACTATCCTAAACTAATCCAGTTGTAACAGCTCAACTTGCCACAAATGTTTTCTTTCTAAGATCAGACTTTTACATTTACTTTAAGAACGACTACCAAGAAAGCACAGCAACCATATGTTTAATATGTCCAAAAATATAACAGATATGACTCCCAATCCCATTAACCAGGCACATAAAACTACATGAAAGGAAAGAAGAGCAACAAAAAAAAAAGAATCATAGAATTAAGAAGTGATAGTGGTGTCAAACATATCACTGCAGAATCACACCTGTTTGTGCAGTTTTCTCTTGGTATTATAGATTCTTATAACATCACTGAGCTAAGTAACTTAGGTTTACTTGTGACTGTTGGCATGCAGGTGTGTTTTTGTCAAAAGTTTGGTTTCACCTGCATATCCCACAATTAGCACTCTCTTCTGAGCCATTAAAAGAGAAAAGGCACCATTAGGATGCAAAGGAACAATGGGTGTAATGGGAGAGAAAGAGGAATTTCAAATATGAAAGAAAGAGATTAAGCCATTGGGCACACATTGGAAAGAACACGTATACAGGGCCAGAACAGGTATAAAAATATTCCAGTGAAACAAAAAGGAAAAAAGTAAGTTGGCTTACCTGATTTAATACAATAGATGTCACTTTCTCCTTTGTTTGTTGAACTGGTGTTGTATAATCTTCTAGTGTGCCCTGCAGCTCAGACAGCTCATCGTCCAGATTTTTATTAATGAACTCCTGTACCATTCTTTGCAAATTTCTAG
The DNA here is from genome assembly GCF_900747795.2 of Erpetoichthys calabaricus. Lineage (NCBI taxonomy): Eukaryota > Metazoa > Chordata > Cladistia > Polypteriformes > Polypteridae > Erpetoichthys > Erpetoichthys calabaricus. The sequence goes on along the minus strand of NC_041394.2, from coordinate 101,401,527 downwards.
TGATGCCCTTTTGCTGGTCTCCTCCCTCTCTGCAGGATTTCAAAATATGGGCCATTTCTTTAATAAACATATATTTCCAAGTTTGAGCATCCTCAATCTCCTTTATCATCCCTTGAACTTTATCACTCTGCTCCTGTAGTGCCTTATTACTCTGCTCAAGTGCAAGTTTCAAGCTTTTATATTCTGATGGAAACTGGGAATAAGAATCCACAGTTTGTACAACTTGCTGGCTCCCACTGTCTCTGTTTTCTTGAGGATAAGAGACAATATTCGGCAGGTCCAAATCCTCAGTCACAGGAATGCATGTATATCTTTGCTCACTGATCTCATCTATTTTACACCCTATAGTCTTTTCACAGGATTCAGAACTAACTGACAAAAGAGAAGTGTAATTCTCCTCATTGTTAATGACCATCTGAAAATTATTTAAAGGAGGAAATGTGTTTTTCTTCTGTTTATTGCTATCCTGACTTTGGCTTAGTTCTCTCTGCTGCTTTTCTAAAACTGTAGTTAAGACCTCAGTAGTACCCAGTGTTTTACCGTTTACAAAATCTGTTTCTACAACTCCTGAGACCATTCTATTTGGATAGTCTTCTGTAATAATTTGTTTTCTGCTTACTTTATCTCTCACTGTAGCATTACCTGTAATACTGAAAGGTATCTTCTCTTCCTCATCACTACAAGATATGCTGGCTGTTGTAAACCATGTGTCTCTTTCACAAAAAATAGCTTCCATTTTTTCTAGTGGTGTTTGCTGTTTGTTAGTTAACGGCTCTTCTATCTCACTTTTACCCTTACTGACTTTTTCAAATTTATTTCTGCTCTCAAGGTGTTGTGGTATCCCTTCAATTTTCTTGTCTAAAGAGACATGCAAGCATAGTTTAGCACTGAGCACATTATTTTCATCTTGCAGTATTGACACCTTTTGCTTGGCCACCTGTAATTCTTGGCTAAGTTGCTCAACAGCATTGTCCTTTTCCTCCAAATTAGCCAACAAATTCTCAATGTTTTGGCTTTGGGTTTCAAAAGCTAAAGTTAGCTGAGACGTCTCTCTGTTTATTTTAGACTGGAGATTGTCAAATTTGCTTTGGGCCTCAAGTGTCTTTTTCTCTGCTTGGTCTTTCTCCCATACTAGTTCTCTGCATTTTCTGTGCAGTTGTTCCATGTCTAGATCCAGCTGTAACAGATTAGTCATCCCATCTGTTGGTGATGTTTGAACATCTTTAGACTCTTTGATAGTTTTTAATAAAGCAAACTTGTCCACGTTATGTATTAAAGTTTCCATTTCATGCAATTTTGACTTAAGATCTTCTAGTTCCTTGTCTCTTGCCTTCATTAATGCCTCTTTAGAGCTTAGAATTTCCTGCAGTTCTTTAATGATTGTAGTATTATTATCATCTGTTGAAAATGATTCATTTAATTCAGACTCTACAAGGTGAGAACTGCTAATATTATTATTACAGTTATTATTATTAACAGACACAATTAAGCTAGCTTCTTTGTTTACAGCACAACACTGCTCCACTTGCTTTATTTTTTCACTTTGTTTCAAATCTTTGAATTCTGTGTTTTCATTTACAGTGTCCTGTTCCTTCAAATATAATAAAGCACATTTTTGTTTCTGAAATGCTTCAGAAGTGTCTTTATGATCTAATGCATCATCAGACTGCATTATCTCTTTTTCTAAATCTCTTGAATCCCTTGGTAAATTTAACTGAGCTTCTAGAGAAGCATGAACACCTTTCAGATTAACTACTTCCGCTCTTTTGACCTCCAGCTCTTTTTCTAAACAGTCTACTCTTTCTTTAAATGTATCTTTTGCTTTCTGAAGTTTGTCAATTTCTATAGAATGTTTTTTAGCAGTTTGCTTCAGCTTTGCATGGTAGTCTCTTGCAGCCTTTCTTTGAATATTTAACTCCTCCAGCCTTTGATCCAGTTCTATCTGAGATTCTTTCAAATCAGATTTCAGTCTTTTGATTTCTCTTTCCAAAGTATCAGGAGTTTTTACAGTTAAATCATCAGAGGTAAAGGAAGAATTTCCATTTTCGTCATCTTGGGAAACAGGATAACTTTCTTCACTTTGTTCAGTTTTACTCTCGTGAAACTCTTGAAAACCAAGTGTCATTCTCTGTTGCTCTGAAATTTCAGAATCCATTCCCTCACCCGGCTCTCTTTTGTTAAAAGATGATATGGAGTGCTCTTCTATATTCCCACAAGACATGGATATTATTTTTACCTCTTCTTTCTTCAAGGTATCTTTTCTCTTATTTTGAGTTTGATGTTTTTCTTTCAACACTATTCTTGGACTGTAGCTTTCACCTGTTGGGCTGGCCCTTATGGATACAGGAGACGTGTAGCCTAAATATTTGGCTGCATTCAAAACAGAATCACATACAATAAATTATCAATTTTACATCACATAATTATCAATTAAATATCAACTAAAAATCAGATCATTCTGAAAAAAACAACTATTTCTTGCAGCAGAAAGAAACCAAACCTAACATTGTCACACCGACTTAATCTAGTTCAGAGTTCTGGAGGCCCGAGCATTTCTTGCACTCATGGACAAGATACCACTTCGTTACCAAGGTGATTCATGTACACAATCACTACAATTATCTAATTTACATGTCTATAGAATGAAGAAGGAAAATAGGTACCCAGACAGTGGAAGAATGTGCAAATTTAGTTTAGACATAGTTAGAAGAGCTGTCATTAAAGTAACACCCCAAAAAATGTTATTTTGTATGTTACTACAAACTACATGGAGTAAGTGACAGATGAAAAATTCTTTTAATATCATGTTTCATGCAGAATGGAGATAAGAAAGTCTTGCTATAAAAGGCCAGAGAACAGCAAAGAATTTCAAAAAGTCCATAATCCATATGTTGAGTTATCCAGTCGTATACTCACAACATCCCAAACATTTATATTTTTACTAAAATATTGTTAAATAAATCACTTCCAGAAAATGCTCCCAGAAATTAAAATTGAGTGTACTCAGATGTGGCTGAGATTTTGAATTGAAATACTGAATCCCTGACTCATTCATTGGTAAAAAGTCTAGCCCAGTAACAGCTTGTGCATTGGCTAACATTTTGTTTCACAGGATATTTACAAAACACATGCACTGAAAAACATGTTCAATTAAAGATTACAGGAAAGTGAGTGAAAATGTTATCTGGAAGACAATATGCCTAGTCTCTGTGCATATTCAAGATATTGAATCAACTGTGTGTTTTCACACATGGACACTAAGTAATCCTGAAGTACCCCAGTTATAGACATAAATGTAAATGTAATGGCGGGAGTGCTTTCCATTTTCATTCATATGAGCATATTTTATTTAACAATATTTTAGCAAAAATGCATGTGTTTAGAATGTTGTGAGCATATAACTGGATGATGTGATGTGTGGATTATGAGACATGAGTAACACAAGATTATTTTCATGGACTTTTTAAAATTATTGGGTCTTGGTCAAGTTATAAAAAAATATCTGCTTTCAGCATTTTGTTTTCTTGGAAATTACAATGTACAAATACATAATAATTTTCAGATTTTCCTTCCACTGAAATTTCCACAGGTGTTATTAAAATATTTTTGCTTATACTGTATAACACTTCTAATAATATTTGTAACCATAAACAACCTTAAAAATGCTTTTCATTGAAAAGAAATCTACTGGGAAACAAATTGGACCAAACACAACAATCTGAGGCAAGGAACTGTAGTGTACCATTCTGGTAAACAGTGTTGAAAACTAAATGCCTAACATATAATTATTTGCTATGGCTCTGCTGCTAAGCATTTCTACCAAGTATTTAATTTATTTTTAATATTATGATTAATTACTTGTGTATTTCTGTTACTCAAATGGTCAAATAATTTCAGACAGTAATAACACCCAGTTTAACACAACACAATGTTAACAGTTTAAAGTTAACAGTTTTAGTTAGCCTGAACAGTTCCTTTATGTAAACTGCTAAGATTACTGGCTATCCATTTTAATATTTTTGCTTTAAATTACTTGCCTTGTAAGTCCTCAGAGCTATTCTTCCTCTCTAACAATTCCTGGTTTACTGTCTTTATGTGTTCTTCCATTTGCTGCACCTTTCTGAGGCTCTGCTCGAGATTAACAGTCAACTGTTCTTTATGTTGTAGTAAATCCTGCACCACAGAAAGGAATAAAACAGAACAGAATAAAGTCTTTTTTTATTAAGACACCAATTCAAAATTTCACCTGCAAGAGCTCTGAAATTTTTTATTCAAACCCTAAGTCATTATACAAGATATTAATTACTACTGTTCAAATTTTTTCAGTATCTTTAAAAAGGGAAATTTTTCAAGGTCCATTTTTGCACAGAAAGGGGCACATGAAAATATTATGCAAGAAATCTGAGTTAATATTGTATATGTAGTAAGCAATTACATTTCAGATAGACAAAGGTATGTATTTAATTCAAGCTGTTATTTTACTGATACAGTGGAACCTCAGGTCATGAACGTCTCGGACTACGAAGAAATCGGGTTACGACCAAAAAAGTTTGCCAAACTTTTGCATCTGTTCACGACCACACACTCAGGTGACGAACAAGCCAGTTTCCCTTCCGGTTTGTACGCGCCGATGATTTCCGCACGTGTTCGTCTCTTCCTGTGTGGTGCGAGAGAGAGAGACAGAGAGCTGGCTGCGTAAGGCCGAGAAGGCAGTTAAAGAATGCACCGGGCTCGTTTTTAAAGAAACTGAATCGAGTATTGTTTCAACCTCGTTGTATTTAATGAAGACTTTTTTCTATTGGATTTTAACCTCCACTTCACTTCTGTTTACAGCGATCTTTCATGGTTGTTTATTAAATTATGGATTTTTCAAATGTTCATGTTTTCCCTGTGCTTAAAACTCATTAAAAAAAAATGTTTACAGTGAGCGGTTTGTAAGGCTATAGTGTGAATTCTTGCAATGTTACTTTTCTCTGTTCAAGGTTTTCTCAGTGTTATTCAATGTTTTTACATTTAGTTTACTATTACGCTGTGCATTCTATCTATACTAATTAATAAAAGGCAAAGCCCTCACTGACTCACTGACTGACTGACTGACTGACTCATCACTAATTCTGCAACTTCCCGTGTAGGTGGAAGGCTAAAATTTGGCAGGCTGATTCCTTACAGCTTACTTACAAAAGTTAGGCAGGTTTCATTTCGAAATTCAACACGTAATGGTCATAACTGGAACCTCTTTTTTCACAATATACTGTAATGGACGGCAGCTCAATGGCCGTGGGAGGAGGAGTTGAGTGTCATGTCATCACGCCTCCCACGTAATCACGTGAAAAGACTGTGAACGCAGTAGGGACAAATGAAGGAGGAGCCGCAAACAGCAAAGAACAAAAAATTCATTAAACAATTGAGAAGGGAGCGAAACAATAAGAAGGGAGCAAGTGAAGCATACAAGCATGTTCATAAGGGAAACAAAGCACAGTGTAAAACGTAAGTTTAATTTAAGTTTATAGAAACGCTCCCGCTGCGGATTGCAATAACATATTCGCGAGATAAAAGTTTAATGAGAAGACACGAGGTATAAACGAACCACACGCCATAGCGCAACGTTAGGGGCAACAGTTTCAACCATTCTATGATCTGCTTCTCGCAACTGAAAGATGGCACATGGCGGATGTTAGCCGACTTGCTGACTGCAACGTTAGGGGCTTCAACTCTGCCGCTGACGATAGAGATTCGATTCCCGAGAGGGGATGCAGTGAGTGTGTATGCCTGATGAGCCCAGAATTAGGGAGAAACACGTGTCGCATACTCTTTGCATTATTTGAAAGTAAACTATTACAACCATTCTATGATCAGCTTCTGGGAACAGAAAGAGGGCACGTGGCGGATGTAAGGCGACTTCCTGACCAACCACAAGCGTAACCTGGCAGGTAACCATCCATACAGTCAGATTGTGATTCAGAAAACGAATGCCATGAAAGTAATTACCACGATCTACATACTGTCAAATAAACGAAACACACGCCGTAGCGCGACAGCTGTGAAAAGCGAGGTTCACAAAAAAACAGGTCCTTAACAAATTGTTATTGGTATATTTTCGATCCGTTTAAAAAGGTTTTATTTTCTTCTTAAAAAATTAAAAGCAGTACTTCGCCGCAACGAAGCGCGAGAATTTGGCTATATATATCTGCTTCTCACAATTAAAAGAGGGCACGTGGCGGATTTTAGACGACTTCATGACCAAACATAAGTGTTACCTGCCAGGTAGGGTTACCACTTTTAATACAAAAAAATAAGGGACACATACTGCAGCGGGTGCCACATCCCAGTGCCAACAGTTTGCAGACTCTACTTAAAAGACCCGCCCCCTTCACTGGACAGTTAAAAAGACCAATCAAACTAACGATGACATCAAGTATTACCCAATCAAAAGTAGGAAAGGAGGCATCTTCATAAAATGCGTGTGGGATGATTTGCATGAGACGCTGCTTTAAAAAAAATGATAAAAAAAATACGGGACAAATCCTGTCCCGTATTGATTCAAAACGGGACGCGCAATTTCATTCTCAAATACGGGACGATTCCTTATTTTAAAGGACGGGTGGCAACCCTACAGTGCCAGGTAACCACCCATACAATCAGACTGTGATTCAGACTAGGAATGCAATGAATGTAATTACCCCGATCTACATACAAGGCGAAAGTCTTGCAACATTCACAGATGATGGTTTGGGATAAGTACACCATAGAACATAAAAGAGCTTATGAAGCCTTGAACCGAAAAAAGCAAGATCTCAGAGATCGTAAAAAAAAAATAGGAGGTAATGTCGTTTTACTCGCTGTAGATTTTAGTCAAACATTACCAGTTATTTCACGAGGGAGACCAGCAGATAAACTCAACGCGTGTTTAAAATCCATGCTTCTCCCACGCTCGGTTATATGTCGCGTGTTCTCGGGTAGGTGCACCAAAAAATGTATACATTTAAGCATGTAATGGGCAAACAAAAAATGAGGTATACCCGAAGGCACTGCAGTAGTACTTAATGTAACTTTACTTCTTAAATGTTAATGTTTTACTGTTTAATAATTTATACGCTTCTTATATGTTGTTCAAATTGTTTTATCAAAATACCAGTGACAGCGCAATGCACGATAACATGGAGTGAATACACCATACGCATCCGCCCACGGCCGCCCTGGTGTGCGCAGATAGTTGATTCTACAATAAAATAAAATAAAGATAAAAAGAGTAATACAATCATCACCCATAAAGCGGATAGTAGACGTGACGTACTATATGTGTACCAGATTTCAAGTCAATAGGTGAAACGGTTTGCGAGCTACAGGTGATTTAAAATCCTGGACAGACAAACGAATAGCCACGGTAGCAAATTATAGAAGAAGATTTTACTGTTTAATAATTTATATTTATATGAAATGTGCTTCTTATATATTACTTCATATTCTCATATGATAATGATGTTAATGTTGTTTATATTGATTTCTATATTATTGAAACTGCATGTATGTGTGTATATGTATATATATATATATATATATATATATATATATATATATATACACAGTATGTGTGTATACATATATGTGTATATATATATATATATATATATATATATATATATATATATATAATATATGTGTTTGTGTGTATATATAAATATATATATATATATATATATAAATATAAATATATATATATATATATATATATATATATATATATATAGATATATATATATATACTAGCAAAATACCCGCGCTTCGCAGCGGATAAGTAGTGTGTTAAAGAGGTTATGAAAAAGTAAAGGAAACATTTTAAAAATAACGTAACATGATTGTCAATGTAATTGTGTTGTCATTGTTATGAGTGTTGCTGTCGTATATATATATATACATATACACATACACATATATTATATGACAGCAACACTCATAACAATAACAACACAATTACATTGACAATCATGTTACGTTATTTTTAAAATGTTTCCTTTACTTTTTCATAACCTCTTTAACACACTACTTATCCGCTGCGAAGCGCGGGTATTTTGCTAATATATATATGTATATATATATATATATATATATAGATATGTAGATATGTATATACTGCGGTGGGTTGGCACCCTGCCCGGGATTAGTTCCTGCCTTGTGCCCTGTGTTGGCTGGGATTGGCTCCAGCAGACCCCCGTGACCCTGTGTTCGGATTCAGCGGGTTGGAAAATGGATGGATGGATGGATATTTATGTGTGTGTGTGTGTATGTTATATATATAAAAGACCAACACTTATAGCAATGACAACACAATTACATTGACAATCATGTTACGTTATTTTTAAAATGTTTCCTTTTCTTTTTCATAACCTCTTTAACACACTACTTCTCCGCTGCGAAGCGCGGGTATTTTGCTATTTATCTATATATATATATATAAAGGAGAGTTGGGATCCGAGAGACTGTGCTTGTGGAGGGATGGAGAGTTAAGGCGGGTGTTGGACTCACGTGATCATCTCCCCTCCCATTCACCTCATTTCATTCACTTCATTTCGCTCCGAGCTGAGCTCCGCAGCTGGCGCGGTCTTGCTGTTCTTGATTTGCTTTTCACATGGCCAACTATACGTTGCATGCTCAAGAGTAAGCTCAGCGCACAACTTGGTCATATTACAACCGGAGGGGCGAACTGACAACATAGTATACAAAGAGATCCTTAACAAATAATTATTGGTATAATTTCCCTCAGTTTATTATTTAAAATTTTAAAGCAGTACTTCGCCGCTGCGAAGCGCGGGTATTTTACTATATATATATATATATATATATATATATATATATATATATATATAGAGAGAGAGATAGAAGGATAGATAGATGTGCAATTAAACGTGTGCATTTACGGGGTGATTTCTCAGGCTTAAAGCTCGAAGTGATCACTCGAGTGAAGGCAGCTTCACAAAAAAAACAGTTCCTTAACAAACTGTTATTGGTATATTTTACCACAATTTTAAAAGGTTTTCTTTTCTTCTTAATAAAAATTTAAAAGCAGAACTTCGCCGGTGCGAACCGCGGGGATTTGAGCGACTGACGCATACAGACATATTCATGAGTGCAGGTACTTCGGAAAGAAAGCACCGTGTAAACCTAAAGTTTAAATTAAGTTCATAGACCTACAAAAGGTTGCCATTGATTTCAGGCAAGATTGCTTTTCTCCTGTACAACTATACGTTGCATTCTCAAGAGTGTGCTTGCACGGCTTGGTCATATTACAACCAGAGTGCTGAACTGACAACGTGATATACAAACAGAACAATCGTAAAAACAGGATTAAATAAAAAGGCTGCTTCCGTTGGCAAAGCAACGAAAAAGGAAGACCTTATATGACGTTCGTTTATAAAACAGCGGAGAGGCTGTGTGAAGTCAGCTTCACAAAAAACAGATCCTTAACAAATTGTTATTGGTAGATTTTCACTCAATTTAAAAAGGTTTTCTTCTTAATAAAAATTTAAAAGCAGTACTTCGCCGCTGCAAAGCACGGGGATGTATAGATAGATAGATAGATAGATAGATAGATAGATAGATAGATAGATAGATAGATAGAGATATGTGTATGTATGTAGATATGTATATATGTATGTGTATATATATGTTGATATATGTATATACTGTATATGTGGATGTGTATATGTATATATATATATGTATATATGTAGATATGTGTATATGTAGATATGTATATATAAGTATATATGTTTATGTATATATATGTTTACATAACCTCTTTAACACACTACTTCTCCGCTGCGAAGCGCGGGTATTTTGCTAGTGGTATATAATTGAACTATTTTTGTGCTTAAAAATCTTTAAAAAAATACATTTACATACAGTTCGTACGATCTGGAACGGATTCATTGTATTTACATACAATCCTATGGAGGAAATTACTTCGGGTCACGACCAAATCGGGTTACGACCAGAGTTTTGGAATGAATTACGGTCGTGACCCGAGGTTCCACTGTACAGTGTATCACGGATTGACCTTTTAAATTTCCACTTTTATTTATGAACATAGGCAAAGCATTGATAAATCAATTAACCTGTCAATGTGCTTATGCTATACTCAAGTTGACACTATCTTTTTCATAGCAGTCAAAGTAAAAAATTGCATTTTCATCAACTAGAAAAATGTTTGAAGCTGTGTTTTTGCTAAGAAGGACATGCACAGATATATGGCAAGATACAGTACCATATCTGAACTACAAAACTCGATACTAGTATTTGATCCAAATAGGACAGCAGTATATACTGTAAAATAGTAATCATTAGTTTAAAGGAAGTGCTATTTAAAAATACACACCGTGAGCTTAATCTGAAGGTCTGCTTCTGCCTTCTGACTGGACTGTAGCTCCTTTTCCGTCCACTGCAATTTACTTTGTGCAGCTTCCAAGTCTTTTTCTGCACACTGCTTTTGCAGCAAGATCTGATCAGAAAACAAACATGCAAATAAAAAAGAATGACAAAAGCAGTATTTTATTGCTAAAAATAGTTCTTTAAAAAGAAGTTTCTAGTATGTGACTTTTTTTTTTTATCTTCCTCAGACTTTAAACGAATGGATTCTCATTGTTTATACTAGTTGTATTATCTATCTAAGATGAGCTGAAATCTAAGTAATCAATGTAAACCTTAGCATTAACATTTGCAGTGCACCAAGCAATGGATATGTCTCTATTATATGCCATTTGGTACGGGATTCATAAAAGCAGTGCTAATGTTTGTGATGTGCAATCTGTTGGAAAGACAAATGCAATGCATTTTATTACTAAAAATGTTTGTGAAAAAATGTTTGTGATGTACCCTCTTTTGGAATGACAAAGACATAGCAACTGGACAGACATGTATCCTTTTATTACGGTGGATCGTATAAATCCTGACCTTAATTCCTATGATTTATAGTAACTGGGTGCATTATATCAGAACTATAATGATCTGTAGGGTAATCTAGATTACTAAAATGATTTTGAAACATATAATAGATACATTTACTCAGATAGGGCGGCACGGTGGCGCAGTGGGTAGCGCTGCTGCCTCGCAGTTGGGAGATCTGGGGACCTGGGTTCGATTCCCGGGTCCTCCCTGCGTGGAGTTTGCATGTTCTCCCCGTGTCTGCGTGGGTTTCCTCCGGGCGCCCCGGTTTCCTCCCACATTCCAAAGACATGCAGGTTGGTTGGATTGGTGATTCTAAATTGGCCCTAGTGTGTGCTTGGTGTGTGGGTGTGTTTGTGTGTGTCCTGCGGTGGGTTGGCACCCTGCCCAGGATTGTTTCCTGCCTTGTGCCCTGTGTTGGCTGGGATTGGCTCCAGCAGACCCCCGTGACCCTGTGTTCAGATTCAGCGGGTTGGAAAATGGATGGATGGATGGATTTACTCAGATAGTAGAGGTCAGAAAATACACATCATATCATTCACCTGTTTACATTCCATATATATGGTTAAACCAGGGGTTTTATTTTTTTTTGTAAAAATGCCTTTTCAATGGTGGCACAGGACAGTATAAATCAGTGAGAAAGCCAAGTAAAGTGTTATGTAGAAACAGAAGTACCTGCAAAGAATTTATACAGAGCTGTGAAAATCACATGGAAACAGCAAAGCAACTGTAGCCTGATACATTAAAAAAAAACTCCCAGTTAGAGGTATTAAGTAGGGTGGGCTATATAGCCTTAAAATTATATCACGGTATTTCAAGGAAATTTGTGATAATGATATTTATAATGATATAGAAAATACTGAACAACATATTATCAGCAGCATTTTATTAGTGCACACAAAATTTTCCATCCTTCTTTTGCAACAAGCTACTGTTATTGATGACAGACTACCTAATTCGAAGTATGCCACAAAGTGCAAGCAGCCGCAGCATTATAGTGCAATAGTAGTGACACACCATTGTATACAGTTTGACACAGCATAAATCAAATGTAAGCACAAAAGTAGCCTAGGTAGTGTTTTTCCCTGGAAATCTTAAATATAACAGAACTGCTTAACACTTTAGTTTAACCATTAAAATAACTAAAGTAACTTAACTTTGTAACTCTTTAGGTTCCTTAACAATATTGTTACCTAATAAAACTGACCTCAAATTTTAAGAACACATGTAAACAAGCAGCAGCAATTCAAACAAACCTTCAGTCAAAATGTAAACAATCACTGCTTATAAAAATATAATAAAAATGCTGTCAAAACTTAAACAGTTGCCTTTTTTGGATTATCATCAAATGAGGTAGAATATCAGTGCTGGAACTGTTGCATTGCCTCTAATTTCTTGTGTAAACTTACAATGTATATACGGTGAAATGAGACAAGTTAGAATGCCAGAACTGTACAGGTAAACACTTTAAGAGTTAACAAGCCAGCCTTATTGTCAAAATTTTACAATAAATTCATTTACAATCTTATTGGCTTTAGTACCTCTCAATAAACCTTATGGGCCTACACGCATGCTCAGGTGATAATAACAAAGCAATATAATTTATATTTATATGCATAGCGGCACAAACATGAAACTGTTTTGTATTATTTTGATGTTCTGTTAATTTGAAGATATGTTAAATTTATTTCACAGTTCTCAAGATTAGTTTATGCATTAAGAATAGGGGTAGATAATGACTCAGTTTTATTGGGGTACTGTTTCATTAAGAGGTGCTGCGTTTCAGGGATTAAAGACTACTAGTAAGTATTAAGTTTAGTTTTACAACTGTGGAAATATATTACATGGAAACCAAACATTGTTTGAAGGAAACCCAGGGCTTTCTCTTTCTTGACTCAGAGTGTTGTCTCATTTTTTTTTTTTTGTTTCTTCGTGATTGTAACCCTGTCCAGATGGTAACTTGCTAGCATGCTAAGATCTCTCGCCGTCAGTTCTTAGCTGCTATGCTACCAAGTATGATACTAGTGGTCAAGCTCAGCAGTTCCTTTTGTACTTTATCATTAAACTTCTTCCTTTCAATGTTTTTGTGTTCCGATTCATTTTCTTTCTCTCTCATTTCCCTTTTCAAACCCAAAAGGAGCTGGAGTCGGGGAGCAGACCCCTGTACACGCCAGCTTCGTCTCCCGGTCTTTTTCAAGTCTTCCCCATTTGTTCCTTTTGGCCAATCCCAATGCACAAACAGAATACAAACCGTCAATCAACCAATCACAACAGAGACACTGTCAAGATGGGTTGTGCTCAGCATGTTAACCAGGCATTTCTCAAACAGCGATTCAAAAAAATTTTTTTTTCTTTTTACAGTTTTTAAAAATTAATGTAAATTCTGTCACGCCATGCTTCATGCATCACAAGCAAGGATGTCTTTGGAAAAAAAATATTTTCTACTTGTATATTGTTGCATATTGTTTCTTGGGTCAAGCTTTTTTAACCAGTTGCTTAAAGCCCTACTTTTCCACTGTTTAGATGTGCAAAACAATATGTAACTGCATCAGTCATTTCCATCTACCGTTTCCTCTTCCAGTCACATGGAGTGTAACTAGCGAATGCTCCACCGATGCTCAGTCGAGTCATTTGTTCACTTTTTGGCCGCACATCTAGTATCTCCTCAGGTGCCTTCATAGCCTAGTTGTACTGGACGATGTGTTTTTGTTTAAAGTGGCGAAACAAGATCATTGTGTTTCCACCTTTAGCGGTAACAGTTTTCTTGAATATTTTTCTTGAGTAAGCAGGCATGATATACAACTAAGTGTGTGGTGGTGAAAATGGAATGCAATAGGAGGTGAAAAGTGACAAAGGCAAGAGTGTGGGTAAGCTCTTTTTGTTTCTTTTCCATGAGCAAACTGCTGCAGAACTTCTATAATGTATAATAATTCAGTGCTGTCAAAATAGATACACTACATTTCCTGTTTTAAAATAAAGACTCTCACCTTATCTATCTGGGCCTGCAGAACATGGTGTTGATTTCTTGCCTGCTGCAATTCTTGGTTTAATTTATCAGTTTCTGACTTGTGCTGATTTTCCAAATTCTGAGTTAAACGCTGCTGCTCTGCAAGTTCCTGCAAGAAATGCCACTGCCAGTTAACTGAAAAGAAATGACTATATTTGTAAAGTGAAAGATAAATTATAACATGAAAAACTAATCTGCATTAGAAAACAGGCCTTGAAGCTTACACAAGGAAATTAATAGTTCTTTACCTTGTAGTGTTCTTTTTCTTGATCCTTTCGACGTTGTTCAGCTGCTCTCCTGGCAATTTCTGCATTTTGTCTCTGACAGTTTAGCTCTTCAGCTAACTGCTTTAACTTCTGCTCTTGAGACTGACACTAAATGATCAATAACAAAAGCAATATGTATATCAAATTATAAATAATATAACACTGATGCTTTATATACAAATTGAAAGAGTTTACATCTAAAGTCATTTAGTACATTTTTTGTTTAGAAATTGGCATATAACTGAAAAGGCATTGAGCCTTCAAGTGTTGCGAGGACAGCTGTATATTTGTTAGTGCTGATGATAGTGAGTCCCTAGGGTGACAGGAATTTGGTACTGCTCTAACAAGTGCTTAAGTGAATAGAATCCTGTCTGCAATATAACAGAGCGACTGGAAGTTTGGCATCATTTGTAATTGTGTGGCTAGGAACTTCAAGTACGTATGTGTGTGTTTCTGTGTGTATATTAATCTTCAGGTGTAGAAGTAGATGGATTTGGTAAGTCTCACAAATCCCATTGATAATTCAACTTGTTGGTTTTGCCAACAATTAACTGTCTATTAAAGTACTTTATTGAAGTAAAATGTATTATTACAACTGTTTATTACTGAATTTGAAACCTACATTTCTTTGTTCAATCTGTACTTTCATCTCAAACCTCACATGATTAGGGAGAAAAAAAAGTTTAATGTCGCAAACAATTGCCTATAAGACATCTTTTTGCGGATTGTTTTTCCCAACACATTCTCAATCAAGTTGAGCTTAATACTTTCACCAGACCATTCAATGACATTTACTTTTTTACTGTTTAGTGAGTTTCTTATGTGGTTTCCATGACTTCAGTATTAAGCCAATAAAGCAAAGGGAAACTTTTGTGCCTCTTCCCTTTCAAAGAAAAATCACCATTTTGTCTCCAAATACTTTTCTTTTTTATTTTATTTTCATACATTATTTTTCCTTTCAATCTGCAGCTAATAATTCCATAACAGACTGGATTTTTTACAGAAAATTTGGAAGGAAATTTAATCTTGCTCAAATGCAACATCTAATGGTAAGACATTTACGTCCATGACAGGAAAAGTTTGAGCTACGATGACTAGGGGTCTGAATACTTCTGCAAGTATTATATTTACATTTCTATACTTTAAATACCTGCTAATAAATTACTAACTTTATCTTTAATACTTAAATGTTCCTAAAACAAAGTCAGTAGTAAAAATACAGACT
The DNA here is from genome assembly GCF_900747795.2 of Erpetoichthys calabaricus. Classification (NCBI taxonomy): domain Eukaryota; kingdom Metazoa; phylum Chordata; class Cladistia; order Polypteriformes; family Polypteridae; genus Erpetoichthys; species Erpetoichthys calabaricus. The sequence goes on along the minus strand of NC_041394.2, from coordinate 101,386,091 downwards.
GTAAAAAATGTGTAAATAACAACCAATATTCACTAACTTTTAAAGGATCCAAACAGCTTCCACAAGGCACTCTATATAATGTTCTTCCTCTTTTTATTTAATTGAAACTTTCGCTTTAAACTCCATTATTTGCTTTTTTTAAACCATTTGGGCATCTGTAAAACGCTTCCTAAAATCCTGCCTCAGACTGAACAAACAAAAAGTATGGTCTTTCTAGTCTAGTCTGTCAATTTTATAAAAAGTAAAAATAAGCGCTAATTTATCCATTACTAATTCTCAAATTTTCTTCAATTACAGGAACATAAAGTGCTGACAACACTTATGATAGGTTAGTTTTCTAAAAATGTTGAAAACGCTTTTATTTTTTAACTTAATTTATACATGGTGAAAAACTATACATAATACTGTATGCGAGTTACTTCAGAGAACAGCACATCAATTGCATACATCATTAATGCTAAAGAAGAAACCAGGGCCTGTATTTATCAAGTGTCTCAGAATTATTCCTAGGAATTGGACTTAAAAAGTGACTAGGATAAGAACTTGTCATGAGAAGAAGTATTTACAAAGTGCCCTACTCGCACTTCCAGTGAGGAGTTATGGAAGCCAGTGACCACACCACATTCCACTGCTGTTGGCAATAAACAAGATCAGTTTTAATGGTCTAATGAAATTCAACAATGGAGGACTGGAAAAGTGTTGTCTAGTCTGATAAATCACGGTTCATACTGATTCACACAGACAGGAAAGACCAGGATATGGTGAAAAATCCATTACTTATTAGATCCATTATGCTGGGTATCAAAAAAGCAGGGTGGTAGTGATAAGAGTAATGAAGATGGTTTTATATTAATTTTGTGAGACACATCAAGTCCCCTGGTACCAATAGAGCTGTGTGCCTCAGTCCATGCTACAAGGTTAGGAAAGTTCTTGAATGTTATCAGGAACATGATAATGAATTTACTTCAATAAAGAGGCCTTGTTAACTTTATGCCCAGACAAATTCAGACTGTTCTGTGAGCAAATGAATGACTAGTTTTCTTAATGAATTTTTTTCATGTTTTTAATTACCACTTGAATGTTTTTAATGAGAAACCAATGCTACAAGTACCAATTAGATGTAATTACTTTGCTGTTTGTTTGATGTTAACATCATAACAAAACAAAAAAAAGCTAGACAGTGCCAAAAAGAGTCTGAGTAACCATCACCAAGCCTCTGAATGTACAAAATGGGAAGCCAGCAAATGTTAAAGCCATCACATATTTTACTTTTATTCAGGGGGTAATATGACAGAACTACAAACTGAAACTAAGCAAATGCATATGTATATTTGAGAACCTTCTTTAAAGAAAATGCACCATCTTAACCTTCTACTCTTTTAAACTGAAAAATATCTACTATCACAACCTCTGACTGTTAGCAAGAGTGTGATCAATCAGTTTTTACCATCTTTCACAGACCATAGTAGTATATATTCCATAAACATATTTGCAACTCTTCGGGTACTCCGGTTTCTGCCCACAGTCCAAAGACATGCAGGTTAGGTGCACTGGCGATTCTAAATTGTCCCTATTGTGTGCTTGGTGTGTGTGTATGCACACACTGCGGTGGGCTGGCGCCTTGCCCGGGGTTTGTTTCCTGCCTTGTGCCCTGTGTCGGCTGGGATTGGATCCAGCAGACCCCCGTGACCCTATAGTTAGGATATAGCGGGTAGGATAATGGATGGATATTTGCAACTGCTAAAATAAGCATCTTGAAGTCAGATATAATCAAATGGATCTTGAAGACAGATGTATTCAAAATGTTGTTTTAGCATTGTTGGAGATGAAGAGTGTTGGAAATGGAGATGATGCCTAGGGGCATGGTGAAGTTGAAAAAAAGACATCAATGTGACGATTGTGAGCAGAAAAGTCTAATCCTACGTAGATTCATTTCCACATTTTCAGTTTCCTTTTTTTTGATTTCTGTAGTGTGTTCCTAGAGAAGTGTTGTTAAGCAGTTAAATAATACATATACTGCACATTTTACCTTTTTATTCAGTTACACATGTCAATTCCTTTTTTATTTTCCAATAGTTAAGAACTTCTATTACTGAACACAGTCTGTACACTTTATATACCGTATAGCTACAGCACTACACTGGGCCAGTACAACTGATGTGTAATTGTTCCTTGTATTGATGGCTGGTTCTTATACTTCACTTAATTGTGCTTGGATAGGCCCCACCCCACCATTGTCACTGTAAAGGTTTAAGCATGTGAGAAAATGAACATATTATATGTAGATATACAGTATCCAATTCATAAGACACAAGACATACTCATGTAATAATACCCCTGTCGTAAATTCTTCACTACAAAATCAAATATTCATATGATTTACGATCTAACACACTGCATTATTCTGATACTCAATTTTACTTACAGCAAAAAGCAACAAAATATTTGTCTCTGACATTGTATTCATTGTGTTTTTTTTTTTTGGTCTGTTATTGGTACTACATTACTGCCAAATACTATGAGGAAGACAATTAAGAATTTCAGTGCACTATGTACACATGACAATAAATTTGCACACAGAATTAGCAAACTACAATGCACTGTACACTACAAAATATAAATACTGATAAAATTAAATTTCCTGTAATGTAAGATATAATGGTATTGTTCTGATCAGTTTAAAAACATAATTAAAATACAAAGGTCTTTAAAAGAAAGAAAGCCAGAAATATTTTTTTTAGGGAACAAAAATACCTTTGTTAGAGCTTCCTCACAATTTGTTGTCTTGACGGCTAGCTCATCCTGGGATTTGCCGAGGCTCTGTTCACTGCTTGCAAGCTTTTCCTTGAGGATCTTCAGACTAGACTGTGTATTCTGAACTTCCTGAGAATGAGCCTGGGCCTCTTTTTCAAGGGTTTGGATCCATACCTCTAAGTTATGCACAGTATTCTGCAATGCTTTTAATAAACATAAATTATTCACTATGAAATCACATTCATTAACCATTAGAGCTCTTATAATTTCTAAGCATAAACAAGGAATAGAACAATCTTAATTTCACTATCATTATTTAGCAAAATACCATCCTAAGGCACTTCACAATTACAAACAGAGTTAAAGTAAAAGTTTTGTTTTTTTTTTTTTTTTTTAAATTGGCGCATGGGTAGGTTCATTTATTTGGTCAGGGTTATACCAAGTCACAGTAAAGACTGAACCAGAAACTTTGGGGTTTATATTCCAATCCCTCTGTCACTAAAGAATCAAAACTTACAAAGGAAAAGAGTGACAAATAAAGGTCTGAACACTTCAGAAGAGACTGGAGACTTAACTTACTGATTTGGACTGTCAAGAATGGTATAGTGTTTGGACTTTTAACACTTTCTTTTGCCCCAGCAGCCCACTCCTATGCCTGTTGCATCACAACACTTATTTTGCATCAACTACATGATGGAGACACAGAGGAAATACAAAGTTTGTCTTTGTGACAGCCACCATCTTCAACTCCCCTTTATGCATTTTAGAAATGTTAGGTTTTTTCAGCATCTGCTTTTCTAAGCTTTATGGTAATTTAGTCGTAGCACTCCCTTTTGCAAAGTATTACAGTAGTTCAGCTAACGCGCGTGCCAATTTTTTTTGTTTGTTTTTGCTGCAAACTTCCTGTAAACAGGGATCAGTAAAGCAGATGTTTCCAGAAACAGAGTAGACCAAAATTCCAGCCTTTATATTAAAGAAAGTGGAGAAATAAACTTAGAAGTTGTCCTGTGCAATTAGACAAACAACAAGACAGGCTATTTTAATAAATTCAGACCTTTTTATTTTGTCCTTCAATTAAAACAGACAAGGTTTGTCTGAGTTTGGATGGTGAGCAAGCTTGTGTTTAGTACAGCAGGTCACATTTTCCATTAGAAAATTGCTGCTTAGTAAACAACAGACTTAAAAGCAAAATTTGTCTATTTTACTTGTTAAGAATGTTAGTCTTGTATCTTCTTGATAAACATCTTATGAACATTTGATAGACTTGGGGCTTTTTTTTTTTTTTTTTTTTTTTAAGTTTTTTATTAGTTTCACAGTGTCACACAATATAAGTTATGGCAATAAAAAAGTACTACCTAATTAAACTGGTAATTCATATTTATAACACTTCAGGAATTAGGAATGTCTACACATGTATGCTGAAAATACTGTAGATGTATATTTTAACAGCAAAAAACAGTAGTGCAATTAATGATTAAAAACTATAAGAGCATTTATATTTAAGCAGTGTTTAACTGTCAATATCAATTAACTGAACTAATGTGTGAGAATATATAATGGGGCTCTACATTATGATGCCAGCCACAAGCCAAGTTCCCTCTCACAGAACTCTATACCTAATCAAATACTCTCTTTTGCACACATTTGCATTCCCACCTGCTGACATACAAGCCGCTTTCAATCTACTCCCTCCAGAAAGTACTCATCTTTTTTTCCCTAGTACCAATAACTCTCACAGCTTTCTTTCAGTTTAACTCTTTTATTTGCAGCCCCTCAACTGCAATGGACCAGTGATCTCACCCGCTCTGAGGCACATACCCTTGAAGCTGTGAGTTAATGGCTTACTGGAGCTTTTACCACCATGCTTCCTCTTCTGCCCCAAGATAACTATTCACAAAAGAAAACAGGCTATAAATATCTATATTTATCCATTTAAGCAATCCTTTGATGCGACTTGTCACATATGGGTATCGCCATCTTGAGCTATGTACTTTCCCTGTGCTAGGCATTTGCTAGGCAAGGTCAACAGAAAGTGTGCAATCCGTAACATCACAGGGTTGTGGGTATAAACTGGACACTATCCAAAGATGTTACAAGAATATACTTTATAATACCCACTTTTACAAGTGGTTAACATGCTGCCCCTTCAGAAAAGATCAAAAACCTTGTTGTACTTCTGGGGCTTGTGTGTCTCAATGACCCTGAGAGCTATGCTGGTGGGAGATACATCTCTTGGTAGGGCCACCCAAGACAGACAGGTCAAAGGGTAGAGACCAGACCAATCTTGATCCAATGGTCCTCCAGTCTTGGAGGTTTAGCTCAGGGCCAACGACCCTGACTGGTTTAAAAGAAAAAAAAAATCCCGTCACGGAAACAGCAAGAAAGAACCAGTCTACAGCTGTTTGCGATGGAGTCCCTGAGTCTCCACGTGAGGCTTCTATGACTGGCAGTAGTGAAAGCCAAGAGGAAGCTACTGACATGATAAGGGAAGCTCTGAACACAGTGAGAACCAAGACCAAGATAGGAATGTGGAATGTTTGTACCATACCATAAAAAAAATCTGACAAAAAGATCTAAAAACACTGAAGCAGCAAACTTTATGAAAAACAATACTTGTGTCATTCTTAAAACTTTTGGCCACGACTGTATGATACAGGCAGACTCGTACAGATAGCAGCAGAGATGAGGAGACACAACCTACACATACTTGGTGTCAGTGAAAGCAGATGGACAGGATCAGGCAAGTTAAAAACAGTCACTGGAGAACAGTCTTATGCTTGGGCAGAGAAAATAATCAACACCATGAAGGAGTGGTGATAATCTTGAAGAAAGGCTTGGAGAAATGTTTGATGGAATGGAAACCAGTAAACAGTAGATTGATGATAATTAGGGTGAAAGGAAAGCAAGTGAATACGACAATAATTTAGTGTTATGCACCAACAAGTGACAATGACACTGAAGAGAAAGACCAGTTTTATGAAGAACTACAAGCAGAAGTTGAGGAAATTCCACATCATGATCTGACAATTGTCATGGGCGACTTGAACGCCAAGGTAGGAAGCAGCAATAAACATAAAACAAGAATTATGGGCATGCATGAATGTGGAATAATAAATGAAAACGGTGAAAGACTTGTAGAATTCTGTGCCATGAACAATCTTGTTAATGGAGGGACTCTCTTTTAACACCACAAGATCCAAATGATAACATGGTACTTGCTTAATGGAAGAGACAAGAAAGGTTGACCAAATGTTGATTATCGGCACATGGAGAAGATCTCTACAAGAGGTGTAGATGTAGGAACTGACCACCATCTAGTTGTAGCAGTGATGAAACTCAAGCTGAGAAGAGCAGGAACTACAATACAGCTACACAAATACTATGACGTGGAGAACCTGAGAAACACTGATATAAGATCCACCTTTACCACACAGCTGAAGAATAGATTCCAGGCTTTACAGGACCTTGATGAGAAAGTATCAGAAATATAACTGACACAACGTGGAAGAATATTGCAACAGTCAATGAACAGAGTATTGAAGAAAGTCTAGGGTACAGAAAGGGAAAGAAGAGCAGAGAATGGATAAAGCAAGATGGTTAGCCATAGAAGACAGGCATAAAATCAAGAAGAGGATGCTGGATGCAAAATCAGAATGACGCAAGGCCAACAGAAAAGTTAAGAAACTTACAAGAAGCAACAAGAGATCCTACATAGATAGATTCACAAAAGAGGCTGAAGAAGCAGCTGAACAAGGAAATCAAGGAAGGGTTTACAAAATCACCAAACTGATAAGTGGAAAGTTTCAAACAAGGGCCAGTGGACCAGTGAAAGACAAGAACGGCAGGCTGTTAACAACAGAGAAGGAACAAGAGTCAAGATGGATCAAACATAAGTCCTGAATAGACCACTAGCAGATGAAGTGCCAGATTAGAGAAGCAAAAGAATACTTCAAGATTAACACAGATCCACCAGAGAGGGACGAGATTGTAGCCACAATTAAACTACTCAAGAATCGCAAAGCTCCAGAAAATTACAACTTGAATGCTGAATTATTAAAAGTCGAACCAGACATGGCAGCCAAAATCCTGCAACCACTGTTCAATGAAATTTGGAACAAAAACCAGATACAAAAAGAATGGACAAAATGAATAATTGTTAAGATTCTCAAGAAAGGTGCACTGACAGACTTCAACAATTGGCTGGGCATCACACTCTTGTCTGTACCTATTAAGATTCTTACCAAGGTCATCATCCAGTGGATCGGAGATGCTGTTGATAACTGCCTACGTAAAGAACAAGCTGGCTTCAGAAAGAACAGAGGCTGTAGTGACCAAATTTTTACCTTGCGTAACATTACAGAGCAATGTACAGATTGGCAAAGGCAGTTATACATGAACTTCGTGGACTAAGAAAAAGCCTTTGACAGCATCCACAGAGAAAGTCTATAGCAGATACAAGATTACACATATCATCAGAAGTTTTTATGCAGAATTTACCTGTGCAATAAGCAATAGTAGCCTATCCTTTGAAGTCAAGACAGGAGTAAGACAGTGCTGTGTGATGTCTGCCATGCTTTTCAACCTGGCCATAGACTGGGTGATGAGAAAGACAACAGAAGATACACAGAGGGGTATCAAATGGACTCTGTTCCTCACCTTAGAAGATCTTGACTTTGCAGATGATCTTTCCTTGTTGTCCCACACACCCCAACACATGCAGGAAAAAACAGAACGCCTATGCCTCTTTGGTGGCCAGGTGGGACTGAGAGTGAGCCAAAAGAAAACAGAGATCATGACAATGAATGTGGAATTCCCTGTACCAATCAAATAATATGGTGCTGACCTACCCAGGATAGAGAAATTCAACTACCAAGGCAGTGTCGTCTACCAAGATGGAGAGACGGGTGAGGACATAAAGGGCAGACTAGGAAAAGCAAGGAATGCCTGCACAACCATGCTGTGTGTGGAAGTCATCCAAGTATAGCTTTCACACCAAATTAAAAATATATGAGCCGTGTCCTATCTACACTCCTGTATGGGTCAGAATGCTGGCGCATGACAACAAATGACCTAACCAAGATATCAACATTCCACCCTATTATTAAAACAGCACTCCACTGGACACCAGGACGTAGGAAATGTGGGAGACCAAAAACAATCTGGCGACGAACGATGGAGAACGAGATGAAAGTTATGAGATTTTCTAGATCACCTCCACCTGAAGCCAACGATAATTACTGTTCACCACACAAATTATAGTCCTTCAACTGAAAGTGAAGTTAAAAAAAAAACTATATAAATAGCTATATTATATTTACTTTTCTAGAAAAGTAACTTGAGATATTTGGTTGATATGTAGTTGCTCTGGTCAATTATAACTAATTCAGTAAATCAGGAAATTATATAATGATGTAGTAAAACATTTTACAAAATTTCTTAATAAATCAGTCATCTATCAAATCTACAAGGTCACAATGTAACAAACAGCTAGCCAGGAAATGACTTTACAGGCCAACAAAAGTCAATAATTCCAAATACTGAAATGCAAATTTTTGATTTGGATACTCTAGTGTTGAGCACTCCATTCAATCCTTTATTATTTTTAACATTATCTCCCAAACATTATGGTTGATGAAGCAATATTGTAGTCTTGTAGGAAAAAGCAATGCTGCTGCTGGATCTATCTAAATTTTCAAATTATACTAGAAACAGGTACCATTTCCAACAACAAAAGCAACCATCCTCAGCAAGAATTATTATTTTAAATTTTCCATATTTGTACCACTACTTGCTATTCATTATGGGAAACAGTAGCTAAAAGCTGTAAATTTTCCTTTCTTGTTCTCACCAACTCAGCCTTTCTCTTTTTCTGAATGTTTTGTCACAATAATTTTTGTAAATGCTGTCCCACACATGTTTTGGGGACATCTTAAAGGCTCCCAGAAAGGCTGCACTGTCACCCCAAGTAGAGAGGGGGCACTATCATTAATCGCTCCTCCTTTGTTTCTCGCAATTCCAAGGCTCACTCAATGGAGGACTTCTGACCCATTTCCACCACCACCCTGAAGTCCTGCCCCTTCCAGGACGCCGATATATAACTGACTTCACTGGACATGATTGTTCAGTTTGGACTCAGTGATTGAGATGTCCAAGAGCTCTCAATGATCTACAATTTTTGTTTTTAAACACCATTAAGTGCTGTTTATTTTGACCTTTTATTCACCCAGCCATTAAACTGAGTAACCAGCTGGTACCCCATCCCGCCTTTTGTATAACGTTTATGTTCCATATTTACAGAGCACAAATCAGAAGTATGATTAGTTTGTTTAGCTATTTAAAGAAAAATAAAAAAACATAAAAATCGACAGTACTGGAACCACCACCAAAATAAGTAATTAACTTTTAGGAAGTTACCCATCAGTTACCAAGCTCCTGAGGAATGGAGATGTGCATACAGGAGAGAGAGAGAACTTGGATAAAAGTATCTTGTCCTTCTTTCAAAAATGTCAGTCTCAAAAAATGGAGTATTTCCTACAGAAAGCATTTAATAAAAGCATTTATTTATTATATGTGAAATCCAAACCTCAAGGTCGAACTGGTTATATCTAGTCATTTTTAAGACTTTAGACTAGTAGCCCATTGATGTTCAAGTCTCTAAGCCATAAGAGTAGATACAGTACTGTATAAAATTACTAAACACAGCTTTATTCAAAAAAACGGGTGTCTGACAGCATTCCACATTTAGACAAAATAAACCACTAACACAGGCTTATCTAACAAAACCATCAGGCAAAAAAGCTTTTTTTCCAGTTATTTAAACTGTATGGTACATTTATTACTTAACTATAATATTTTAACCAAACCTTTTTTATCACCTATGCCAACTCTACTCCCTGCATTCTCACCATCCACTGACCTTCCTCTCATTTACACACATGCATTCTGTCTTGTTCCTACTGACCTTTATTCCTCTCCTTTCTAGAGCATATCTCTACCTTTCCAGAGTCTCCTCAATCTGCTTCCTACTCTCGCTACAGATCACAAGTCATCAGCAAACATCATAGTCCAAGGGGACTCCGGTCTAATCTCGTCTGCCAACCTGTCCATCACCATTGCAAATAAGAAAGGGATCAGAGCCGATCCCTGTTGTAATCCCACCTCCACATTGAATGCATCTGTCACTCCTACTGCAGGCCTCATCACTGTCACACTTCCCTCATATATATCCTGTACAACTCTTACATATTTCTCTGCCACTCCTGACTTCCTCATACAATACCACAACTCCTCTCGAGGCACCCTGTCATATGCTTTCTCCAGGTCCACAAAGACACAATGCAACTCCCTCTGGCCTTCTCTAAACTTCTCCATCAACACCCTCAGAGCAAACATCACATCTGTGGTGCTCTTTACTGGCATGAAACCATACTGCTGCTCACTAATCATCACCATTCCTTCTCAACTTCGCTTCCACTACTCTTTCCCATAACTTCATGCTGTGGCTCATCAATTTTATCCCCCTGTAGTTACTATAGCTCTGCACATCCCCTTTATTCTTAAAAACTGGTACCAGTACACTTCTTCTCCACTCCTCAGACATCCTCTTACTTTCCAAGATTCCAAACAATCTGGTTAAAATCTCCATTGCCATCTCTCCTAAACACCTCCATACTTCTACAGGTATGTAATTTGGACCAACGGTCTTTCCATTCTTCATCCTCTTCACAGCTGTCCTAACTTCATCATTGCTAATCAGTTGCATTTTCTGATTCACTATCTCCACATCATCCAACCTTCTCTCTCTCATTCTCTTCATTCATCAGCCTCTCAAAGTACTATTTCCATCTGCTCCACTCACCCTCCTCGCTTGTGAGTATGTTTCGATTCTTTATCCTTTATCACCCTAACCTGCTGCACATCTTTCCCAGCTCGGTCCCTCTGTCTAGCCAATCGGTATAGGTTGTTTTCTCCCTCCTTAGTATCCAACCTCTCATACAACTCATCATACACCTTTTCTTTAGCCTTCACCACCTCTCTCGTCACCTTATGCCTTATCTCCTTGTACTCTTGTACAGAAGGCCAGAGAGTACACAAGCATAAAAATGGAACACAGCAGGAGCCAAGTTTGGAAATGATGCCAGTTCACTGTACGGCATACTCATTAACACACCCAAACTAACATTGTTCCAGTTTAGAGTTTCTGGGCAACCTAACAGAAGATTTTGGACTGTAAGTGGGAACCAGAATTTCCACAGGAACTGCATGCAAACACTGTGAATACCGGGAAGCACAGATGTCACATTCCAGGCCATATGACATAATGACACTACTCACTGTATCATCATTTTACCCATTATGTACTGAATATTAGGAAACAAATACAGGTATTGAATAAAACAAAGAAAAATAAATTCTGATTTGGTATTTAAAAATGACCAATGCAACAACACTCACCTTCATTTCTTTTTCTTAACTCCTGCTCCTCTATCCCCATGTGCTCAGAACTGTTAACTCTGTCTTCTGTGCTCTTTGTCTGAAGATGTGCAGGAGGTTTATACCCTGACTGGCTACTTGTTTTCTGAGGTCCATCATCTTGCTCCCAGGGAAACAAACAGGAGGGAGAACTTGGAGTTGTCCTTCCCCTCCTGGTTGCTCTTTCAGATGAACAGTTTGTGTGTGAGACTGGTGTTGAATCCTGATGCCATGAATTTGTCCTTGTGCTGACTTTGCCTCCATGCTGAGGGCTCTTTTCAACAACAGATAATTGCAATGGGCACTGCAGTTTAAAAAGACACATACAGTATATATTTTATTACTCGCAGCCATAGTGTTTTAGTAATTTCTGACTAAAACAAAGAAGCTCAAAGTCATGTCAGTTTATGCCTATTAATTCTGATTTCAAGATAATAATTCAACATTTAAGTGGATGGAAATCCAAACACACTTAAGGAAACAAATATTATATAAAATTAACTTCATGTTTGCTCAAGAAACGAATGTCTTTGCTCATATTGCTCATACAATATGTGTTACAACAGTACAGTTTGACTTTCCAAAGGAAAACTACTTGCAGGGATGTTTCAATGTATTAAACTAAATATTAGTTAAATATGTGTTTATTTAAGCTACTAACTAAGTTCTGCAAATTTTATCGGCTTGTTTGTGTACCATGTTACTTTTTTGAAATAAAATATTTACAAAAAAAAAAAATCTACAATTAAAATAAAATTATTTAATTTAAAATTAAGTTCATAATTGAAAAAGAAACTTAACATATTTCATAAAATAAAGATTTTAGGACAGTGACAAACAAAACTGTAGCCACTCACAACTGTCTATATCTCAATATTATAGATCATCCCATACACTTACATTTTAATATTAGATGCAAATGTTTAGGTCCAACCACTGAAACTAATTTAAAACTCTCTGACAGAACAATGCATTAAGAAGGCCCTTGAACAAAGCAAGGTATTATACGGTATGTTAAAAATCAATAAAATGAAATGAACACCAGACTGTATTTGGAGATCACCAAAAACTATTAAACAATATAAACACCTAAATCTTGTTTCTACTGTTTTTCCTGTTTAAAGTGGACAAATTATGTCTATGGCGTGCAGATAACCAGAGCACACTGTATATGTATTCACCTTGGCATTAACCTCCTGATTGGCTGGTTGCTTTTCAAAGAAACCTCTTTCTTTACCATCCCCTCGGTATTCTAAGGTACAAATAAAACACACAAATGTTACTTTAAGGATAAATCCATCACAGACCACATTAAACTGCACTAGATATAGTGATTACAAACCTGTTTGATCTCTTTTAGGTGTGGAAAAGCTTGCATAGTTCCAGGATGGAGTAGAAAAAAGCAGCGATTCCCCTGAATGTTCTGCATTTTGTAGTTTTTCCAGCTCAGCTTGTACACTAAGTGAATTCAGAACACATAAGGGAAAAATGAGAATTCCTCAACTGATATTTAAAAACCCACATACCTGGATTCAGTAAGTTAAAATTTATGCAGGGCCATTACCATTTTACCTTCAGTTGGAATTAAAAAGATCTAGAAGTTACATCATCAATAACTGGCTATGAATATTAATGTAGATATGTTGTTAAATTTCTCACAAAAAAATTAAATAAGCAAATTAGAATATCTTCGTCAAAAAGTTTTGAATATTCTAAAGTAAAAAAACTAAACTGGGTAGTGATCAACACTAGTATGCTCCTAAGCTGGAATAGTGTTGTCTTAGCCAAACATGTTAACCAAATCACAATAAGAACTATAAGTGGGTTCCAGGACAGAATGGTGACATTTATTAAGTCAACTCCCAATCTTTAAGTCGCTCAGATAATAAGAGTTCACTGTGTAATCATTACATATTCACCCCACTAACAATGCAACTTTCATAATACAAAATTTACTTTGCATTGTATATAAGACAATACTCTATGTTATACTCTATGTTATACATACAACATTATATGTTCTGCATTGGATGTAATCTAATTGTGTGCATCTTCCTCCACTCTTGTACGTCACCCTATGTTCCTCTCTCTTCTTAAAATACGTATTCACCACAGCCATGTCCATCCTTTTGGCAAAATCCACTATCCTCTGACCTTCTTCATTCCTCTCCTTGACACCACACCTACCCATCTCCTCCTCGTCTCCTCTGTTCCCTTCACCAACATTTCCACTGAAATCCGCTCCAATCGCCACTTTCTGTCCCTTGGGTATACCGTTCATCACTTCATCAAACTCACTCCAAAAATCTTCTTTCTCATCCATTGCACACCCAACTTACAGGGCATATGCACTAACAACATTCATCATCACACCACCAATTTCCAGCTTCATAATCATTACTCTGTCTGATACTCTTTTCACCTCCAGAACACTCTTGACATACTGTTCCTTCAGAATAACCCCCTACTCCATTTCTCCTCCTAACCACACCATGATAGAACAATTTGAATCCACCTCTGATCCACCTGGCCTTACTCCCCTTCCATCTAGTCTCTTGCACGCACAATATATCAACCTTCCTTCTCTTCATCATATCGGCTAACTCTCTCCCCTTACCAGTCATACTGCCAACATTCAAAGTTCCTACCCTCAGTTCCACTCTCTTTACTTTCCTCCTCTCCTCCTGCCTCTGGATATGTCTCCCCCCTCTTCTTCTTTGGCCAACAGTAGCCCAATTTCCGCCAGCACCCTGTTGACGAACAGTACTGGTGGCGGTCGTTTTTAACCTGGGGCTCGACCGATCCGGTATGGAAATTTGTATTGTTGTCCGCATATTGATTTGGCAAAATTTTACACCGGATGCCCTTCCTGACGTAACCCTCCCCATTTATCCGGGCTTGGGACAGGCATGAAGAAACACACTGGTTTGTGCATCCCCTGTGGCTAGGTTCTATGTTCTATGTCAATGAACATTTAAAATAATTTTGTTTATTTTCTTCTCTGAAATATACAGTACTACTGATATTTCTTCAATTAAACGTGTACATAAAAATAAAATCCCAAACATATATATATATATTTTTTGGACAAAAATGCAAGTACAAAACATAAATTGTAATATATTTATTGCACACAGTGTTGCACAGCTGGACAATGGTTAGGGACACTGCCTTATAGGTTTTGAAGCCTGCGTTCAAAACCTTGTCTAGGGTTAGTGTGTGTTCTCTTTGTGTTCTTGTAATTTTTACTAGGTAGCAACTTGCCTTTCACATTCCAAACACAATCTTGTTAATTTGGTATGCAATTTTGATTTGACTACTTGTAAGTGAGTATGTGCTCTATGATACACTGCTTAATGCTGCTCACTGCTGCTGGAAAAGCCTCCAACATCTCACAATATATCTAAAAATACACCTAAAACTGAAATGTAATAGTGTCGGAAAAGTATTTCTGGAGTTAACTGATATCAATAATTTTGCAAAGTCATCCAGCATTCTTGTAGAACCAAAACAGGGAAAAAGGCAACAGTGCATTATTTGAAGAGGTTTCTCAGTTTGCATTTACAGCACTCAGTAAAGGTAAACAAGCCCAGCTGTTCACCCATGACAAGGTAACAATGAGATTCCCACTGTAAATAATTGCTTAGGCTTTCTTTATACCGTTTGAGCTCTTGCTGCAAGGAGTCGATCTGTTTACGTGCAGAGCCAAGCTGTCCCTCCAGACTGCACACCTGAGCATCCTTCACCTGTAGATCATGAGATAGACGCCCTTTAGCTCGGTCCAAGGAAGTTGTGTCTTCTAAAAGTTTCTTCACTTCTTTTTTTAAAGTTGAGGCTTCATTACAGCTTTCATCATACTGAAAAACAAAACAACAAAAAGTACCTTATAATGGCTGATTCTACAAGTAGCTAAGAGACTGCAACATTTATATTTTCATCAAGAGAAACAACACTGAAATCAAGAAAATCTTTTCTGGAAATAGCATTTGATTGAACAAAGGTTAATTCATTTATTTGATAAAAAAAAAAACCTTTATTACAAAAACACATAACTAATAATATGAATGTAAACTTGTTCATTGCTGCATTTTGGATACCTTTTCCTGAAAAGAGACATATCAGGTTGCATCTTTATAAATAAATCACTTTTCTTTTCAGAGTTACACATAACCTTCATGCACACATTTTTGGAACATTATGCAACATCTAAAAAATATAAAGGCATTACATTTTATTTACAGCTGCCCAGCAGTGTCCTGGTATTATGCCAGAGGTGCCAGGAGGTTAAGTGATTCTTAACTGTGGCCCCCTATCAGAATGAATGGTAACAAAAATGAAAACAAGTTTCAAGCTAATGGATGGGTTTAATCTTTTAAGCATAGTCCCACAGCATAAAGCATGTATCTCAAGAAAAAAAATAAAAGCAAGAATTAATATGTCAATCAATAACCATACTAACCAACTTGTAATCTGATTGCAATATAAAACTCAAATAATAAACTCTGAGACTAGCAGGCCAATGTGCAATTTTTTTATTATTATTAATACTCAATTAAACAGAAAAAGGATATTTTATAAAAGTTCATATCAAACAACTAGCCAGTATGACTTATTGTGCCACAAATCCTTACCTTTTGCTTCTGCTTAAGAAGAGCTGTGTCTGAAGTTTCTAGCTGAAATTGCCTCTGCTGGCGCTCCTTCTTCAGCTTTTCAAGTTGTACCTCCAAGTCCTCAACTTTCTGTAAGGCTCGATGAGGCAGATCTGCTTTCCAATTATCCAGAGTCCAGCTCATTTTAACTGAGAGTCAAAAGCAACTGCCACAGGCTGTTGCTTTATCTATATCATCAATCAGCTTGCAGCCACAACTTCAGGAACCCTGAAACATTAAAAACACTGCATCACTGCACCATTACAACTAAAAATCGCCTGTCAATTTTCTGAAGAAAAAAAACATATCTTGTATACTTTACACAGAATTGGATGTCTACTTAAGCACTGAAAAATTATCAAAATAAAATACTAATCTCAGCTCTGATTTGCAGGTTTTAGATTCACCAAATGTGTTTACCACATTCAAGCAAATCCAACCTGGGCACCTTAGAAGCAAACTCCATATTCTGAGCACTGCTTGCATATAACTAAATCTAAGTGTATTGGTTGGCCAGGCCACCATTAGACATGTTAACTTTGCATGTCAAGGGTATGTCCACACTGGTTCCTTCCAATATTTTTTATGAAACATATATAGCATAAATAATGAGTTGTCTCTGCTAGTTGCCAAATGTGCAGGTTGATCTTTGAGTTCCACATCAGTTTGACAAGGAAATGTGTGCCCTATGCAAGCAAAATTAGGCGTGTGGAGATAAAAAAAACAAATCTTGAAGGTGCCTGACACAGGAGACTCTATGAAATAATGAAATAATATCAACAAATTTATTACATGACATTTTTATCTTTTTAATAGAAGAAAAAATTCAAAACATCAGCACAGACAGTTTAGAGAGCCTTCAGCAAAACTTCAAAAAATAGAACGAGCCAGAGGCTTCAATTATGACACGCCACTTTGAATTTTCTGCCTTTAAAAGACCTATGTATTTTTTCTGACTTTTGAATATGATTACACAATTTCAACTTTGTTCTGACTAAATAAACTGCTCAAAAAAATAAAAGGAACACTTTGAAAACACACAAGATCTCAATGGGAAAAAAATCATGCTGGATATCTATACTGATATGGACTGGGTAATGAGTTAGGAATGAAAGGATGCCACATCGTTTCATGGAAATGAAAATTATCAACCTACAGAGGGTTGAATTCAAAGACACCCTGAAAATCAAAGTGAAAAAATGAGGCGTCAGGCTAGTCCATTTTGCTGAAATTTCATTGCAGCAACTCAAAATTGTACTCAGTAGTTTGTATGGCCCCCAGATGCTTGTATGCATGCCTGACAACGTCAGGGCATGCTGCTAATGAGACGACAGATGGTGTCCTGGGGGATCTCCTCCCAGATCTGGGCCAGAG
This sequence comes from Erpetoichthys calabaricus, assembly GCF_900747795.2. Classification (NCBI taxonomy): domain Eukaryota; kingdom Metazoa; phylum Chordata; class Cladistia; order Polypteriformes; family Polypteridae; genus Erpetoichthys; species Erpetoichthys calabaricus. Next base: position 101,368,842 of record NC_041394.2, on the reverse strand, counting down.
TATCATTGAGCTCCTGAACAATATGAGGTGCAACCTGGTGGCGTCAGATGACCGAAACATAATGTCCCAGAGGTGTTCTATTGGATTTAGGTCAAGCGAGCGTGGGGGCCAGTCAATGGTATTAATTCCATCATCCTCCAGGAACTGCCTGCATACTCTCGCCACATGAGGACAGGCATTGTTGTGCACCAGGAGGAGCCCAGGACCCACTGCACCAGCATAGGGTCTGACAATGGGTCCAAGGATTTCATCTCGATACCTAATGGCAGTCAAGGTGCCGTTGTCTAGCCTGTAGAGGTATGTGCGTCCCTCCATGGATATGCCTTCCCAGATCATCACTGACCCACCACCAAAACGGTCATGCTGAACGATGTTACAGGCAGCATAATGTTCTTCTCGGCTTATCCAGACCCTTTCACATCTGTCACATCATGTGCTCAGGGCGAACCTGCTCTCATCTGTGAAAAGCACAGGGCGCCAGTGGTGGACCTGCCAATTCTGGTAATCTATGGCAAATGCCAATTGAGCTCCACGGTGCCGAGCAGTGAACACAGGGCCCACTAGAGGATGTGGGGCCCTCAGGCCACCCTCATGAAGTCTGTTTCTGATTGTTTTGTCAGGGACACACACCAGTGGCCTAGTCATTTTACTAGTTGTCACTAAACCAAGAAACAAGAAGCATATCACTACTATTAAAAGTCAACCATACCATACAGTTAAAAAAACCATACATTCATATTTTGCTGCTTCATACATTTTAAAATTTAAATTATATAAAAATTACATTTTGCTGCATTAAAATAATTGAAATCCTTTCACCAATATTCAATTTACAATGGTAATTGCAGCTAAAATATGGAATGCAGAGTGTTTATCAGTTAGTTAAAATGTGTGCTTTATTGATAAATGGGTTTCAATTAGAAGAAGGCACAAATTAATAAGAAGGGTTTTCCCTTTTCATAAGCTTTAAATATGTCCTAGTAAACCAATTTGGAACTGATGAAAACATCATTACAGGGTCAAAACATGTTTATGTTATCATATGGGAGATTCACATAAATCAAAGCACACCAACACAACACTCTCATAAATCCTTAAAACAAGAAAAATATCACCAGGTGGGAGCCACACCCTAGGCAGAACTGTTCACAAATGAAACATATCTGAAGGACACACATAGTAACTGCATCTCATTAACAGTGCTGTATTACAGTACAATGGGTTCAGTATTGATAAATACTTTCAAAGAAAAGCCAATAAAATGCAAACATTTATACTTTGTACAAATAGCCAATATGAGTTTACTATAGACAACTAAGGAAAAGAAATTCTATTATTGTAATCGCTGCTTTCACTTTTGTTATGGTGCAAATAGGTGTTAATAGTACATAAACAATGCATCCTAATAAATAGGCCTGCTAAAAGGGAAAGAATTCTAATCAGCTGGTATCTATCATGAAAAACAACTTACAACATACCTGTGTTTTGATTCTGGCTAAAGATGCAAATCCCCTCACTATTGTTCTCATGGTAGACAGTCCTAACCTTTTCTTAAACCGTCTCGTTACACAGAAATGTGATTGCACCATATGTCAACAGGGTTGGATGATTATTACTTTGTGCTGCTAGTGTGCTGCCACACAGAAACAAGCTGACATCATGTGTCTAGAGTAACAAACCCCCAGAGGTGTACTGCTTTTTCATTTAAACTAATGAGTGTTTTAAACATACAGACTTTTGTAAATTTGATATACTATATAATTTCTGTAAGTAAAGAACATTTAAAATCTACATGAGCAAGCTCTGGCATTTAAAGTCACCCTGTGATCACAGACCTCTTTCTACTATGTAAATATTCCCCCTCTCATTCTTTTCACAATTATAGTCACATTTTCAGCATTTCGGCAGCATTTATGTATTAATGGTCAGCTTCCTTAAAACAATGTTTATTTTCTATAGTACAGCGTGCACAAATACATAAAATAATCAAGAGTAACTGGTTTAGCTAGTTGCATAGTATTCTATACAAAGCAACAAAAGGCCAACATCTGAACCTGTTTCAGCCAGAGGTGAAATATTACGTCATCTGAACACCTTTAAAGACAACATATGAAACAGTGAGGTATTTTACCCGAGGTTGTATAAGTTTCTTAAGAAGATGACCTAACAAGATATGAATCTAGATGTTCAAGTAAGCACAAGCAGAACTTTTAAGAATTTTATCTTTTAAAACAAAAACAGGGGGCAACAAAGGAAAAAAGGTTACAGAAAGAGATAAAGTCTTACAAATAGTAAACGTTTACCATTCTGCAGAGTCTTTTAAATTTATTTTGACTCAAATTTTGAAACACATTTGACTATCATTTTTTTGTAAAGTGCTCTTCACTGAGAGCAGACGTATACCACTGTGACAAGTTCTCAGGTTAAATTCAGATACCAACTTTTCAAATTACTAATTACCTAATGATTACTTATAAAGTCACAGATTTGTTTAAGCAGACATGAAAGACAAAAGTAGTTTGAAACTGATTAACAAAAATGGAACCCAACAATATCTGTAAATTAATTAACTGTTGAACTGTGGCTGTCTCAGATGCCATCTAGCTGACTGTTTCCGAACAGAAGATGCCTTACTTCAGTAAAAAGACGTTAATTCAGTCTTCCTTGTTCATTTGCCAACTTTTCCCTTTTCTATGGGTATTGGATCTAATTGATTTTTCCTTACATAAAACCTGCTGACGTTATACTTTAAAATCCATGTTCTGTCTGCACTGTGTTATTTCACAGCTTCAGAGTCATGGGTTTGAATCAAGTACTCAGCACTTTCTACCTCTGAGGAATTGTGATGTTATCCTTATATCTTGTTGGATTTCCTTTCGCACCCAAAAAATATTCATGTTAGGTTAACCTGGGTCTTTGTGTTTATGAGTGTTCTCTGTGATTGACTAGTATCATGGCCAGGGATGGTTCATACAGTACCCTGCATCCATTGGTGCCGATGTAGATCTTGGCCTCCCACAACCCTTACAAGTCGGAAATTGAACAGACGGATGGAATGGCAGTCTAAATTGTCCCACCATATGTGAATGTACCTTGCAACAAACTGGTGTTCAGTGCTGGAGGGATAAGGTCCAGGTTTCTTAAACTGAATATAGCACGCAGTTTAGACAATGAATGAATGTCAGTTGCCTTGAAAACCTGCATAAACTACGCCTATACCATGCAAGCTTATCCATCAGTTGTTTTTACATTTATTATTTATTCAAAAATAAACAAAACTAAATATAAATATTAAAATGTGCCTACTTAAAATTATTTTGTACCGTTAACTAAATGCAGTATATTTTACCTTAGATGGCAATCTACAGTTTGTTTTCCTTGAAAGGTATTATGGAAATAAATGATGATAATTGTTGTTGGTACATTGTAACTGAGCTGGTTTAAACGTACAACCCTGAGGTGCTTCAGCTAAGCGAATTTTGTAAAGTCTTCAGTCTTCTTCTACATTAAACTTCTACAACCCCTCAAGGCTCGTTTTTATTTCTTACTCCATCCAGAAGCCTGTGCGATCTTTCCACCTATGATTGTCTCACTGTTACAAAGACTGGCCGTTTCTCTTTCAGCTTTGAGACACCCAATCTAAAAGTCTCCCCTTACGTCTGTCAATTAAACTTCACAATGAGAGTTTACGTTGAAGAGGAGGCACTTTTAGACTCCTGATAATATGTTTCAGAAAATGTGAAAGCCACAGAGACCCGTATTCTTTATATTAATGATCTTCGTTCACAATTAATGTCCTAGTTTTCAAACCCTTCAGCATCTCATAAGTGATCTGACTGGATGCTTTCATCTCAAACCAGACGGCACCTTTCTATTATTCAGTCATAAAAGTTACATATTTATGATATATGTAAATAGCATCTCCATCTTCAGCCTTGTGGGACAACAGATCGCTTGCACAATACCCAGGCAGAGAGCCCTGACAAAAAAAAAAAAAAAAACACGTGCCATCTATAATCTGTGGCAGACGGCGCGGATGGGTCGACCTAAAGGCACAAGCGAGCCAATCAGCGCTCCCAGGATAGACTTTTCACACGCCAATTCTGACCACCCGCCAATCAGAGTTAAACGTCTCGCCGGGAAGGCGGGACAAAGCGTTACTTTTTTATTTATTTTTTTGTGCACAGGACGCGTAAACGTAAGAAAAGTTAACATAACTTTGCCGTTTTAACAACAAACGACAGGTGTAAAGAATAACACGCCACATAAGAATTAACGTACTCATCATTAACGGCTATCTAAAGCGATGCCACTATCCACGACAGTTTACCGTGGTTAAAAAAAAATGAAACTAGTCCCAGCGTGGCATTCAGAGGTCTACACCGATTAACTCTGCCTAAAATAAAACAAAGCTGTGGAGCTGACGTTTTGTTGAAAGGCTGAAAACCGTCGCAATGACAAAAAAGTTCGAACTTACCTTTTCATGCGTTTCTATAATATTTGTCCTCATGAAAGGAAAACTCTTTTAAAAAGCCACTCTGCCTACCGTATACACTTTGTAGTTCATAACCCTGAACAGCGTATTTCATATTCATTCTTTTATTTTTGTAGCGAATCCCATTTCGTTCACGAGCTTATTCCGAGCTCGCGCCTCCTAGCCTATCCACGGAGAGGGGTGGAGTTACGAGCGGCGTCATCAACTTTTTGTTTTTTTTCCTTCCTAATAGCCGCCCGCTGTTTCTGAGCAGCGTGGGAGGAGTGCGAGATAGCTCCCCCTAGTGGGGAAAATGGTGTTTCATAAAGAATTCCATACAAAGAGTGCAGGTGGTGTGGCTCCCAGGACGTGCAATTTAAAACGTTGTCGACCTTCATATATTTACTGTAATCACTTAATCAGTATTTAGCATTATGGGAAGCCAAGCCCAAAAACATTGGATGCAAAGTGTCAATAACACTGGAAGGGGCGCCAGTCCCTCAATGGGCACCCTGTTACCTAAGTCCACACTACACGTACAATATATAATTTAGAATCAGTTACCATGATTCATTTCCCTGTTTTCCTTTTTAATGCAATGAAATATAGATTTGCAGTTACTTTTTCGTTGCCGAGGTTGCAAGATTCTTCCCTTTTTATGCATTAATTTGCACATATATTTTGCCAAATAGGGCCGTGTGCTGCCGATAGAAGCAATGCAGCTAGCAAACTCTGAAATGGATGCCAGTACATTTCAAAGACCTGAAACTGATTTGTATTGCATATAGTTTATTTCCGCATGCTTTATACGGTTAACAGCTGTATTATTAAGCATGTCATCATATATTACAGACCTTCTCGTGCTGGTTGTACACATCTTTTTCATTCCTGTTGATTTTACGATAGCCTTGATGTTTATTCAGATAATCATATCATAAAGACTCTTGTCACTGTGCATCTTCATGTCCACCTTGTTTGCCATTATTCACATGCGATGTGAACATCATAATTTTAGCCTAAGCAGATGTACTATCCAGTGCAAGCAGAATGTGCTAATGTTATCTTCCATCTTACCGAGCTCTGGTAAATATCATACCTTATAATTTCAGACACTTTCCGTCAGTCTGATCTGTAAAGTGGGTAAAGCATTTTAGGCTCATGGCTCCTGGAACTGAGGATCACTACTTAGCCAAATCACATTATAATCTGTATGTTTTTGCATTTGTGTGACTGTTTCTGTGCGTATTACTGTTTCATTCCACACCCCAAGCATAAGCATTTTCAGGTCAATTGACCTGTTGAGGGTGTGTATATGACAGGTGCCTGTGGTGGAGCAGTGTTCCCTCTGGGGTGGAATGCTATCTTCCATCTATTATTGTGTCCATGTTGTTAAAATGCAGCCACAGAAAATAGAGACATGATTCAGCAATGCACTTTTTTATTTTTTTCAAATTGGCAACTGTGATAGAATATGTTTTTGGATGAGATAGTGGTGTTGTATTAACTATCAAACCAGTGCACAGTGCAAAATAATATAACAACAATTCAAAATAATTCAAATTCATGATAACCCACAGTGAAATAAAAGTGTAAAAAATATGAGAACTGAATGCACAGAGAAGAAGATCCCCAGAAGTAGCAGTAGTATTGTTATGTGTGCAAGTACAGTGAAATACTTACTTACATCCAGTAGGCCCTCTCTCTCTCTCTCCTGTGCCATGGTAAACAAGAAAGTATTAAAGTTCAGAGCTTCAAATTACATAACAGAAAACACAAATCAGCTTACCTGTTGTACTCTTTACACATTTCCACTTATTCAGAAAAGATACATAAGTTTAAAATAAACACACATATAGTTAGAGTGTGTTAGTGGTGAAATAAATCTAGAATGCTGTCCTAGTCTGTGTGGAGTGTGCACACTCTACCTGTGCCTGTATACTTCCCAAATGCATGTATGTTAGTTTACTTGGCAGTATGGTGTACTGCTTCAGTTCCTACTGGTGACACATTGTGGGATCCTGTGCAAGTTGTTAAACCTGCCAGTGATACGACTGTAAAAATGTTTGTAAATTAGTGTTACATAACTTAATACTTGTAGCATATACTGTTGCAGTAAGTCACCTTGAATTAAAGAATCAATATTTTATGCAATAGTAATAATAATAATATGCTGGGTCCTGTGATGAACTGATACCCAATCCAGGGTACATGCCCTGTGCTGCCCAGATAGATACGGACTCCCTCTCCTTAATCAAATTATGCAGACTTGTTATCATGTGTCAGGTATAGCTGATTTATAATGCTGATTACCGCTCATGTGTGGTGTGAACATTTAAACCTACTGGGACTTGCAGAAAGATCAAGAAAGAAACCTCCAGAGCAGGGGGCATCAAAACTAAATGAGATTTGGTATTGTAAGAATATTTTAGTAGTTTGACAGGATGAAATGAGGTAAGCGCTTAGTGCACTGAGTACTGAGAAAAGCGCTATATAAATGTAATGAATTATTATTATTATTATTAAGCAATGATGACAGTATTCCCTAGGAGACAGAATTTATAGATTGTTACATTGATTTAATTGACATAATGTTTTTAACAAAGCCTTTGATGAGAGGTTAAAACTTCCTGTAAAAGAACAGTTATTTATATGGCATGTAAGGAGAGTACTAACACAAAGAGCTTTAGAAAGTCATTAATACTGGAGTATACTGGGGTAATCAAAACAGCTACAGTAAACTCGAAAGCCATCTATCCAGATGACTTAACACTAAATTGATATCATCCTGAAATGCAATGCCAACAATTTAATAATAGCACCACAGAGAGATAAGCCTGTGAAGCTGTTGTCCAACTGGTCATCAATGACTACATAACAAAATAGACAGTATAATAAAATTAAAGCCAGTATAGAGAATGCATTGGGCTAGTTTCATTATAGCCATATGGACAGTCCATTAACAGGGCAAGTATTTGGCAGAAAACAAAATAGACTGAACTGGTAAAAACATCATTTACAAGGAACAAAAGTTACGTCAAATGTGGATGTTGGACTGAGGGAACTTCATAAACAGTCAGGAAGGGATGTTCAGAAACTGACCATTTTTCACAGTTAACTTCTCTGTTTCTAAGCTGGAACATCTTATTTAAACATCTAGGCAACTCTGGCACTACTATCTCCAAATGGTTCACAATATTTTATAGCCATTGTTTCTAGAGTACCTGACGCAGCCTTCTTCCTTATTTTTGTGTGAATAGTTCTCTCTGAAGGAACAGACTGTGGTGTACATTGATGCGACTTCCTCTGGTGGGTGACTTATGTATATCAAGTTGTGGTGCTGGCAAAAATGATAACATTTTTGTTGCTCTCTCGGGGTCTTTTGTTTACTTTGTTACACATATAGTTTTACTTAAGGAATTCTCTGTAACTGTCATCCTCTTCATCTTTCTTGAAAGTTTCATACTGTTGCTGGGGGCATCATTTCGTGTTCATAAAAGTAGAGTGATGAACTTTATTAAATGGGAAACAAATGGCTTCAGTAGTTTGTAGTTTTTGATCCTTTTCAGTTAAAATTAATGTATCATTAATCTTTCAACATTTTATATGGTGTCTTTCATAGCAAACAATATAACAACTACAATGAAAGATAAAGTTATTTTTTATGTACAACAAATTGCTGTTTATATTCATATGTAACAAACTGGTATACTGCAGAGAATACAGTATGAATTCAACAGAACTGAATATCAAAAATGTTAGGGTTAAAATCAAAACAAAGTGACATATGTTAACAGCTGAACCTGCTATTTTAAACTGCACATGGGAAAAAATGGGCCTTAAACCTCACAAAGAGCTTAAAAGATGACGGAGCTCAAAAGATGAAATCTTAGAATGAGTGATGTAAATGCTGAATGCTCATTTGCCAAAATTTTTGTTTATTATAGTGAGAAAGATGGAGTCGGGAAATGTCAGGTATTTTACATGTTTGCGAGCGAATAGCAGTTTAGACCAGTACTGAGGAATATTCAAGTTAAAGGTAGCACCTTCTTGAAGAAGTTTATAAAATGCACACCACGCCAGCTTCTTAAGACAGGTGACTGTAATATGATCTGTCTGTTTGGCTCTAATTCAGACTTTAGCAGCACTTTGAACCTGCCTTCCTCTGTTTGTGCATTACACAGAAAAACCATTGAATGAAAGAGAGCAGCAATGCTATGACAGGTATTATCTTTAGGCCTTTGGTGGATTTTGACATTTTCAAAACATATCACAACAATGAAGGAAACAGTAGCACTTAATAACATTAATTAAATTCTCAAATTCAATACTCGGTTGAGGGCTGCAGGTGGCTGGAATCTGTCCCAGCAACTTCAGAAACAGGGCAGGAACAAGTCCTGGATGGGGCACCAGTTCATCCCATGGATCACTCATGTAGCCAAATTAGAGTAGCCATTCAACAAACATGCAATCTCAAGAAAACGCAGAATACCCAGATTCAAGTCATCACAGCCAAAAACTGGGTACAGCAGTGCTAACCACTGTATGAATATGCCACACCACTTAATGCTCCAAATATTAGGAGACAAGAAGTTCCATCCATGACAAATCTGATTGACTAATGTAGCTGCAACCCACAAATCTGCCATAATGTATTTAAATAGCAAATGTCACTGTTTCAGTTACAGAAGGGCTAACCAGTTAGCTTATCTGTTACCATCAGAGCTTGCCAAAACAAAAATCCTTATAGCAGAGTGTAGGGTTCTTCCCTTTACCACATTGCAATGTCAATATTGGCATGAGCTACTCAAACAGTTAGATCTTTGGGTAATGCTGTTTCTGCACCATATATGCCCTAGGCACCTTTCTATAACTTCTCTCCTGTGCAGTGACTTGGGATCAATGATGTTCTTATTTCCCATTTATCACTGCCAAAATAGCCAAGCAAAATTAATAAGATGCCTGGCTGTTTCTTGAATTAAAAGGTAGGAGACACAAAACTGAGTGAAAGGTTCAAAATGATATGGACATCAAGAAAATAGTTGGGGACAATAAAAACCTATATATAACCAGTTATTCTACTTCATTTTCCTTTCCCCCCTTCTATGTGGAGTTTATAGGCCTGCTAAACCTTTTCCATACAGCTCAGTCCTGCAGCTCCTTCCCAGTCAATCCCTTTTCTTTCAAATCTTTTTTACTTTATCTATCCTCTACTTCTGCCTCTCTCCCTTTTTCTTCTCCTGTACTTCCATTTCCATCACTCTTTTGCCCACATATTCATTGACTTTCCTCATCACATGTCCATACCACTTCAACCTACTTTCCTGTACTTTCTTAGATATCACTCCAACTTTTGTTGTTCCTCTGATGGTGTCATTTCTTATTCTGTTCTTTTTTTGTAATTTTACACACCTATCTCAAGATTGTAATTTCTGACAAATTCAACGTCTTTTCTTGTACTCCCTTAACTGTCCATGTCACAGATCCATACATCATTGCTGGCTTTACCACTCCTTGTCTTAAAAACCTTACTTTTTACATTTGTTAATTCTTGGACCACACAATACTCCTGATACTGTATCTTCTTCCAATTATTCAATTCACACTGCATTCTGTGGTTTATCTCTACATCTAGTTCTGCATCTTGGGCTACCGCTGGTTCAAGATATTTAAACTTATCCACTGTTTTCAATGGCTTCCCCATACTGAATATCTCCCTTCTCCTTATAAATTGGAACAATCACATTCTTCCTCCACTCCTCTGGTATTCTCTCCTGTTCATGGATCATCTGCATTAGATCCCAAAACACATCTACTCCCTCTTCTGCTGAACCCTTCCACAATTCCACTGGTCCTGTTACCTTTAAATTCTTCATTTTTTCAGTGCCTCCTTTATTTCCTCCCTTCTTATTCTTGGTACTACCCTTCATTTGGGAATCCGACCCCAAATACTACCTCTGGATTTTCTTTATTCAGCAGCTGTTCATAGTATCACTTCCATCTATTCTTGATCCTATCCTGCTCACTCAAGGCCACACCTTGCGAACCTTTTATCTGCTTTATCTGACTAAAATCCTTCCTAGCCTTGTTCCTAGCCTTTGCTATTCTAAATATCATTCTCTCTCTCCATCTTTTGTCATGCACATCTTCCAAAGCCTGTGCATTTGCTCTCACCACTGTCTTCTTTGACTTCTTTTTTGTCTGCCTATACTTTGTAACCATCAGATCTGAATCCAAAAAGTGATTTCAAGGGTAGGTGCACCAGGAAACTTACCATACATATTACCAGATTTTACAGATCTCTATGTCAGAGCAGGAAAATCCAGAAGAAAGATACTAGGGTCTCTCTGTCTTTTTAATGGCACAAATGAGTTTTGGTTCAGAGGTAGTTGGACTGACCAGGAGATGCACTGGTTTTTCCTAGTGCAATCTATGATATCAATTGAGTTACCACATGAGAGAACCTGAATTATCATTTTCAAGCAAAACAGGGTTATTTAAATATATTAACAGAAGGGAACTAATGTGTATAAGGGTGTTATGCAGAAAGAATAAATTAGAGGTAGGCCAAGGAAGTAGACAGGACAGATAGATTAAGACAGTTTTGTTTTGGTATATGGACAACAACATGCTTCTAAGCAGCTGTATCCAATCCAGGCAAAACGGATGGGCCAAGAGTGCGTATTGTGTTATGAAAGGGTATCCACAAATAGTTCATCTATTTATGCTGATTGGGTTTGTCGACAATAAGTGCTGTCTCATCATACCTCAGCACCTTCAATGCCCCGAGAATGCCCTGAATGGTTGTGTTCCAGAGCTACGTATGCAGACATATTAGCTTGTAATCTCCATGTTAGAATAATCTCTCATCTTGTAGTGTAGACAAATGCCACCACTGATCAACTCTATCAGAACTGATGAAGATGAATATAGAGCTGTAATCTAATCTGGATTTATTTCCATGATAGAAAACACCTACCTGTACCTCAGTCTGCTTGCTATTTTGCAGGAGGAGGAGGAAGAGGATGGGAGCATGCGGTGATATTGTGTTGCTGCACCCACCTCATGGCAAACCACTGACTGGGATCTGAGTGCAGTCATTCATCAGGTGACACCTCACCAACACACTGGAACAGTATGAGGTTTTTTACAGTGGCTGGAGTGCTGATCCTGCCCCCAACCCCCAAGTTTTCCCTGCAAGTTGGAGGACCTGCTTGCAGAGCTGGATGCAGGTTAATATGTATGTAAAAAATCTGTAGTGTTATTAATTAGACTCATATTTTCATTGAGGCTTGAAATGTTGAACAAGGAATGAAGCTGTCAGCACTAGCCATTGTAGAATCTAGTGACCTGGGGATATAATACTGAAAAAACATAATTAAAGTGCCAGAGATGTAGTAATAATGAATCATAAAAAGGAAACATCAAAGAGATAAAAAATAAGGTGTTTAATTGGTGATACTTAACAAAATGCAGTTTCATTTTGCTTTAGATGAAAAGCAGCTTTGATATATAGATGGTATCTATAGTAACATTCTTTTCATGTATATCTCTTACAATTATTAAGACATACAGCATAGTTTAAATTGTATCCTGCATGTCCCACAACCAGGCAGTGGTAGCATAAACCAGCAGGTTTATAGTTTGAAATCTAATACTTTGGCCACACTGCTTGTCTAGAAGAATAGTCTTTGAATACTGATATAATTCCATTATCCTGTATATGTTTAGTGCCGTTGTCTGGTTGGTTCAGGTAATATGAAATAGTGCAGTTATTAGTACTAATCACCTCAGCATATAATAATTCTTGTTCTAGCATTGAGTCTAATATGGTTATGAAGAGGTACCAAAAAGCTACCTGCTCCAAACTGCACTTTCAGCTACAGAGCTGGTTTTGAAGGTCTGTATGTATTTGGTGGGGGAGCTGTGACATTCTGTACATGTGTCATTTCAGTTGACCTTTTCACTTTTCCTCTCACATACCAAAGATATTCATGTTAAATTGTGTCTATTCTAAATGACCCTGCATGAGTGAGTTGTTGAATGAGTATGGCTTATGACAGACTGCTAGCCTTTGCAAGGTTTTTGTTCTTGCTATCACCAAATGTACTCAAGATAGGCTCTGACTTTCTGCAACATAAAATTGGTTGAAGCAGGTTGTGAGAATAATAGACAACTAATTTGTTATTCACAGGTAAATCAATCCATCCATACATTTATTATTAAATTAGCTTAATCCTGTTCAAAATTGTGTGGGCTGGAGTCTGTCCTGGTAGCACTGGGCACAAGAGAGGAACCATTCCTTGATAAAGTGCCAGTCCATTACAGGGAACACCCCCACACACAAAATATTGTCATACAATTAATATAAAGTATTGTTTTTAAATAAATATATTGTTGTCACAGCAGATGCAGTCATGTCATGACTTATGAATAAAACACATAGTGGACTCCTGAGCTAAAATTCCTTTAGCCAACTAAGTCAATAGTTTTTCAATTTTGCAAGAGAGCAAAAAAGCATAAAGACATGGGGTTTGAGCCTTGGCAAGGGAACAATGCAAACCCTTTACATTGGTGACAGAGATCAGATATAAGACCAGCAGGCTGTGACCTTTAGTGTCAGAGGTGGTCTTAGTAACCAAGAGGAGTCTTGCGTGCCATGAATGGAATGCAAAGCTGGTAGACTTGTGTTAGAGAGAAGAAATTCTTCATTTTAGGTAACAGTCATAAACAGGGTATACTATAATAGAATTATGGAGTGAAAACATAGAAACATTCCCATAGGTCACAGATTTCAACTCCATACTAAGGCTAGTAATTGTGAGGATGTAAATTTGAGTCCTGTAGGGGGGAAGACTTGTAATTGTTAAAATGATTTCCATTGACTAGTAAATCTTTAATTTACGAGATGTTTAAAAATGTGTTCAAAAAAGAGTCTCGTGGGAAGAAACGTGTTAATAAGAAAAAGTTTCAGTGCAAAAAATTATTTGGCCAATACAAATAGTAATTTTAAACTTTTTCTACTTCTGCTTCTGCTTATCTAAAATGTTTAAGGAGTGCTTAGCAGAAGGATTCTACTAAAAGGAAACATATTTCTCTTCCATTGTTATGCCATTAGAGAATAGATTCAGATTCCAAAACATCTAAATTAATTATGTGAATTCAGTGAGCAAGCAAATGACCAGGCTAAAAGAGCCTTCACATCAGTTGAACTTCTCTGTCTGTTTTACTTCACAGTCAGATAGAGCTCCCCTAATAGCACCCAGACTCTAAAATCTGTTGCTCATAACATATAATTAGGAAGAACTATAAAGTTCACCCTCCTTTAGAATACTGTAATTCCACACATGTTCTTCATTCTGAGGGTTTTTCAATTTTTCTATAATACGATGAAACGGAGTGGCCTCCACACATCATATTACTAAGGGACTTGCCATTCTAGTTTCAGTCTGGAACTCATTGCATGAACTTCTATTGCTTGCAGATCTTTTGGACTTTTGACAATCATTTTTACTAAATGCTACGAAACATTATGTAAGAAGTTTGACAAACAAGAGCAGACCACACAATTCATTAAGCTTGTTTGGTTAACTAATAGTTACATTATTGCAGTATCTCATCCAGATACTTTTTAGAAGTTGTCAAAGTTTCTGCTTCAACTGACTCAGTAATTTGTTTCAGATTCCCATGACTCTTTCTGTGCAAAATTGCTTCCTGCCTTCAGTCATAAATGCACTTCCCCTTAATATTCACCAGTTTAATCAAGTAAATGATTCATTATTTAACTGAAAGGACCTGCTAGATCAAAATTATCGATGTTTTTGAGAAATATGGAGAACTGGATATGGTTTCCACATTGCCTGATCAAGACTTAGGTACAGAAAATGCACTTGGCTGTGTCATGGCAGTTGGAATTTATGAAATATAATTTGGCATAATGTATTGTGGTAAACGGAGGTCCGTGGCTGATTGGTATCTTTTTAAATAAATAATCGTTGCACTCACGTCTTGGTAAGAAGGAGCATGGTAGCATGGCGAGAGCTGTTACTGGGCACAATGTGGGAGTGGACGGCCCTACACTAAGTGCACAGGTGCAGGATCGTCCATGACCCTAACTGGCGCTGGGAAGTGCTGATCGACACAGCTGTGCCATGTCCCCATTTTAAAAGCAGAAGCACCAGCGCAAGAGAGAAAAATAATCGAAAAAGAAAAGAAAGAAAGAAAGAAAGAAAGAAAGAAAGAAAGAAAGAAAGAAAGAAAGAAAGAAAGAAAGAAAGAAAGAAAGAAAGAAAGAAGGCAGGAGACGGAAGGAGCAGGTGCGGGAGTGAGTGAGCTGAGGAGGGAAGGCTCAAGGGAAAGAGAGGAGGCAGCTGGGAAGTGAGCCCTGAAGACGAGTATGTGGCAGTTGGTTATGGTCTCTCTGGTTGAGCTGCAATGAGGAGCAGGAGTGAACGTGATTTTAGGCGGCTCGCTGTGGAATATCAGAAAGACAGTGGGAGTCAAGGAGGCTTGGGAGGAGAGCCCCAGTGTGAGCGCCCTGGCAATTGGGAACCCAAGCTGAGGTCCGGAGAGGGAGCCATTCTGTAGACATGGAACAGCAGGGACCCAGAGCTGAGGAAGGTCAGCTGCATCTGCTGTTAGGACGACTCCTGTGCTGTAAGGCCCGTATCAGATAAGCAGAGGAGCTGCCAGTGAGAAAGAAAGCACCGGGCCTTTTAGTAAAGACTGTTTCTTGTCAGTCGATTGTAACCTCGTTTTTAATGGATTTATTTATTTTGATTTTAACCTCCATTTAACCTTTGTTTTTTTTGGATTATTTATTTTTGATGAAGCATTGTACTTTTTGAACATTTGGTTTGGACTTGGTTTTTAAAAAAAGCACTGATTCACTTTTACACCATCCCCTTACTCCAAGTGTGGTTTGTCCTCATCTGCCATGCTCATCTTGGTTACGGTTCTGACAGTGTCGGGTTCAAGAGGCCCAGCCCCAGAGAATGAGTTACAGTGCATGTTAATGCAGTGCATATGCTGGGAAATGGGGTCCCATTCTGTACACTGTTTAGGTGTGTGATTTTACAAGTTAGGATGTTATTTTATTACTATTAATCAAGTTTTAGGACAACCCAATACAAAATTTTAATGTAACATATTTTTTTTTTAAACTTTTCCAATGTTCATTTAAGTTTATGCAGTGTGTTACATTTACCAACATATGTTGGTTAGCACTGTTACTTCATAGTTCCAAAGTCCAATTTCAAATCTCAATGTCATTTTTGAGGAGTTTGCACAATCCCTCTGGGTCTGTGTGTGTTTATTCCAAGTTCTCTGGTTTTCTTCCATATTGCAAAAATATTCAGTTTAAATGGATCAGTGCCCAGTGTGAGAGAGTCCTGTGATGAGTAGTTCTGTATTGGCCTTGCGCCAGGTGCTCCAGCCCCTATGACCCTTAACTGGACTGAATAGATAGGGTAATGAATGCATAAAAGAATAGTTAATACCTTACTGCATGTGATTTAAACTGTATGGTCCTGATCATACTGACTTCTAGGTTTTTGTTTCCTTTTGAATATGCATTTTTTACATATTTGGTTCAACTAAGAGTGACTTCACCTTTCCCTACTAGCTTATTGAATTTCTGGAAACCTAACCGTGCTATTCAGAGACTTTTGTAGCCCTTTTTATTTTTATGCCATCTTCTTGGCTTTGCAGATTCAGATAATGCTGTATGACAAAGTAATTTTCTTGTATTCCACTGGCCTGATGTGTTTATCCAGCAATCAAACACGTTCATAGCGCAAATTCTTTTCCTGGAATAATAAACCACATGATGTCTGCAAGTTTATTCCAGCAACAGTATGGACTTCCTTCCTCATACACAGTGCTCACTGAATTTATCTGCTGAGGCAAGTGAAATCTGGCAGCTTAGCAAGTATTAATAAAGGATTAGAATAAGACAACAACCATGGACTGATACCTGGGGATGTGCAGCACTTTCAGACGGGCAAGCTGCAGCACACGGGGCAGCGTTTACAAAAACAAATATAGAAATCACAAACTGTGTATACTACAAAGGCAATTCTAGCCTCTTCTTTCAGAAGGACAGCTGCTGTTGCCAAACTGCAATACTGGAAAGGTAAGCAGGAAAAGTTAAATTCTTTAAATAACAAATGACAGAGTCAAATCAGAAAAAACTAAGCCAGGCTCAGCATCTTACAAAAGGTGGCACATCTCCATTAAAACATAGATAAAGAAACCTTGATTACAATGAAAGACAGAATATAAGTTTTTAAAATGATAAGTGGATTAAATAACGCTGATACAATAATCTATCTTTAAAATCAGTTCATCATGGCGTTTTGGAATTTTAAACACAAATTTTCTGCATTCACAATTTCCATATTACTTTCTTACAGGTCAGTTGCTCCTGATTTGGTTCTAGGAAGGATGCCTTCTATCTAAATTTCAACCCACAAATCTATTAGCTTGAATTTGGCTGACTGACTGCCATAACCTGGATGTGACTGTCAATCAGGTTATTTCATTTTTTGGCAGTGTGGCTTGATTGACTACAATGTTGAACTTTAAACCACAATGTTGTCAATTTAATCCTTGTCTTTAACTTATTGAGTGAACATGAGCAAATCACTTCATACACTTACACCAACAGTACAAAATATAAGCAATTGTGTTTTATATCTTTAAAGTCAGTCATTTTCTAACCCGCTTAGTCCTGAACAGGGTCGTGCGTGGCTGCTGGAGCCTATCCCAGCTAGCATCGGATGCAAGATAGGAACAAACACTGGCAGGGTGAACACACACACCCACCCATCCACACACGCACACACACAACCCAATTACCAATTCACCTAACCTAAATTCTTTGAATTAACTTAACCTAACCTAAAGTCTTTGGACTTTAGTAGGAAATCCATGCAGACATGGGCAGAACATGCAAACTCCCTGCAGGGAGGACCCAAGATGCGATCCCTGGTCTTCTTTTTGCAAGGCAGCAGAGCTACCACTGCACCACTGTGCCACCCTTATCTTTAAAGTACCCTTGGTAATGGTTGCTAGAGAAAGGTAAGATATAAAATGAAATTATTATTTATTTTTCTTCTGGATGGAGTTGCATGCTCCCTTCTTATGCAGTTATGGCTTTTTTTCTCAAACATTTACTGCTTATATGCCCTGAAATTTGCTGACATCCCATCCATGCATCTCTCTCTCTCTTTGTATTAAGTAGTGTTTCATTCCCCAGGAAAATTAATTTGGATAAGTATGTACAAAACTGAAAAGAAGGAATGTTACCTTGTGAAAACTGAGTCAAAGGTGGATTGCAATCTGAATGCGATATACAGTAACAGCAGATCACAGATGGCACTGGTGTGTCAAGCCCTTTTTCATGTGACCAAGCTGTTCTATCTAGAGCCTCCTCAAGTCTCACAAAGCAACGATGACTTGTGGGCATTCAAGAAGACTTGTCATGTTTTCTAACTTGTTTAATCCAAGCCTGGGTCATGGAGGGTGCTGGAGCCTTTCCCAGCTTGCATAAGGAGCAAGACAGAAACAAACCCTGAACCGGGTGTCATCTATCTTGGGACACACACACACACACGGTTCAATTTAGTGTTGCCAATTCGCCATTCAAGAAGACTTGTTCATGCTATACAACACAAATAGGACATCAACGTGTGCCATGCATCAAGGAGTACACTTATTGTACTTAAATGTAATGTCAGGGACCTTTTACAACAACTTGACTCTTGTTTCTTTATATTGAGACCTTTTAGTGTTACACATGCAGTTTGTGTGGAATTTTCACGTTCCCTTAGTGTCCATATGAGGTTTACTTCCACATCCCTAAAGACAAATGTATTGGGATAACTGGCAACTCTTCCCTGGCTCTGTCTGGGTTTGTGATTTTGAGTGGGTTCTGTCATTGACTGGCATTCCATCCAGTGTTGACTCTGTCATATATTCTGATTCTGCCACAGTCCTGCCTTAGATTAAGTTGATTTGAGAATGTACTGTTATTTTACTAAGAAACTGCAGTATATGTCACTGTGATATGTTTTAAAATATATACGTTATACTAATTCTAAGTTAAATTTTAATATTTAATTTGTAGCACAGATAGAACATATAATGAGCAGCCCTAAACAAAATTATAGCAAATTTTTCTTGTTTTTGGCTGGAAGAAGGTGACAGTAAAGCAAAGCAAGTGATTTTCTGCTGTAGATTGTACTTGTAAAACTTGGATGTTCATGTTGGATAGTCCATTGTGATGTACAGTACAACAGCAGCTCTGAAATTCTACTGTTATGTAGCTGTTCATTGCAATATATTTGCTTTTTTAGAAATTATCCATCTATTTGTTTAGAAGAGCCTGTTTAAAACAATTTTTTGGTCACGGGAAGCTGCCAATAGCACCAGGTCAGAACCAGAAATTCATTCATACATGGGACCTGTTTAGAGTTGCTTATTACCCTAATCCACATAGCTTTTTGAATTTTCCATGTAAAGACAGGAAAATATCAACATAGGCTGCTATTGGGTCAAACTGCAATCCACTAGAGTAGTGAGGCAGACAGTTTATCCACTATGCCATCATCCTTCTCAGAAGGCTATGCAAATTAGATGCTTTGTGCCCTTCATACTAAGACATACTGTACATTGTTTCATACTAAGACAAGTGACAATAAGAAACATTTAGTGGTGTCTTGGTGAAAAGTATTTTAAACTAGGCCACATAAAATGAGGGAGACTATTTTAAAATACATCTGGCCTCTATGTGTTTTTTACTAACTGCACCAAGGAATTCCAGAAAGCATACTGTTTCTGTAACAGATGCATGGTTATTTATAATAATAATAATAATAATAATAATTCATTACATTTATATAACACTTTTTGAGGTATTCAGAGTACACAGTGAATGGGGAGCCACTTCAATCACCACTAATGTGCAGCATCCACCTGGATGCTGCAATGGCAGCGATTTTGCACCAGTACGCTCGTCATATATTAGCTGTTAGGGTTTAATGGGTGAGAGATACTTAGCCAATCAGAGACAGGGGATGATTAGGGGGCCATGGTGGACAATTTAGCAGGGACATCTGGATACACCCTACTCTTTACAGAGGATGCTCAAGGATCTTTTATGACAACAGAGAGTCAGGATCTCAGTTTTACATCTCATCCGAAAGATGACACCATTTTTATAGCATTGTGTCCCAGTCACAGCACCATGGTATTGGGATCCACATTCAGACCACAGGATAAGCACTCCCTGCATATTATAGCTGCAAACCCTTTGACATTAGCTGGTTGGTAATTCATCTCACAAGTGAGGTAGATGGTAGTACTCTGAAGACCTTCAAAACTCTTATTGATTTGAATAACTTGTTCTATTCAAAAGAGTAGTAACATTTTATCATGTTGAACAAAACACAACTGGGACAAATCTTGGTTTGTTCTGGAACTTCAAAAGTGAGTTCCTTGACTGCAGCACTCAAAGTGATTACACTGCCATGTTATGTTTTCGTCAGTGGCGTCAGTACCCAACACCATGATTACATCTTCCTGGATTGAATTCTGTTTCATTACAGCATCTTATTTCCTGATCAGTCATCCTTCATTGCAGAAAACTATAGTACAACATGCTGACATAGAGGAGCTGCTTTCCATAGTACTTGTTGTGATCCTTACTTGTACGTATCTAAATTACATTTTGTCAGATCTGAATGCTGCTTAGATGCACAAAAGGCAAAATAACTGTCAGTCACTACAACTTTGTGATAAATCTCCTGGTTGGTGGTGCTACCATCCCTTCAGGGATTTTCTCACCAATGTACAAATGCCCAGTGTGGGCAAACATCTACATCGATGAGGCCAACTCCAATCCTGGAGAGCTGCAGTGACTGCAGGTTTTTGCTCCAAGCCAGTTGCTTAATTAGAAGCCAATCCTCATCAGTAACAGATCTTATTTAATTCATGGCTTGTTAGTGTTTTAACTCTACCATGTCAGTTCATTCTTAAATCATAGATTTTTTTTCCCTTTCTAATGATACATGCAGTGATTTAAAGCCTAAAATGGACGAATAATTTTCAGTTATTTACTTTCCCTTCAGTTTCCTTCTGAGTACTTAATTAAACCAAATCATGAATGATGAATACACACGGGTAGAAATGGACACAAGCTAGATGTAGAACTGCTGGTTCCTTTGTCATTTGCCTCTTATTGCAAATAAAAAGCAGTTAAAACAATGAATACAGCTGTTTAAGAGTAAAATAAGCAATTAAGAGTTCAAAATCTTAACAAGCAACTAAAATGAAGCCGAAAAAAGCCACTTCAGCAATAAGTGCTTCATGAGCAATGAATGATTGATTTCTTAAGAAGCACTTAGGTTGGAACAAAAAACTGAAGTCACTGCGGCCATCCGTTGCTCAGCCCTGATTTTAAGGGTCTGAGCCTTAAATAGCAAATAAATTAAAAGAGGTTAATTAGTAGCAATTGTAGTAGGTTGTCTCAAACAGTATTCTATTACATCTTTAAATCAAAAAAGCATCTAGAAACTGAGCATCGTCCTCTTTTCATTTTTCCAGATCTGTTATGTGGGTTATGTCATGGATCATTGATCACCCTCAGTTATTAAATAAGCCAGCAGAAGGCCCTATTGATCCTATGAGCACAATGTGTATTCTTTCATACTCCAGATCACGAGTTAAAGGTATTTGATGTACCTAAGACTCCTACAGTTCTTATGGTTAGAGCAGCATATTGGTCTCCTGATTATTACTCCTGCTTCATAGAATATCAGTTGAATTTCCAGTTCTACCTTCTCATGTATGGAGTTTTTTATATTATGCCTGTGTCAGTGGGTTTTCTCTGGTATTGACTAATACCCTAATAATGTATATCATTGGTTCATTAGCCACTC
The DNA here is from genome assembly GCF_900747795.2 of Erpetoichthys calabaricus. Taxonomy (NCBI): domain Eukaryota; kingdom Metazoa; phylum Chordata; class Cladistia; order Polypteriformes; family Polypteridae; genus Erpetoichthys; species Erpetoichthys calabaricus. The sequence continues at coordinate 101,347,431 of NC_041394.2, read as the reverse complement.
TAAATTTTTCCAGCATTTACATTATTAAAGGGGCAGCAGTAATAAGAATGTGTTACCACTTTTGGCATATAATTTGTTGCTGGTACGTGATGATAAATAAATTTAGAGATTTTTCAGGTAATTAAGACTGAAGTTTTAAGGTCAGGTTGTTGCATTCATTAGCCACAGTTTGTAAAACAATATTCCATTGCAAACACTCCTTGCAAAAAGCACAGTTTACCAATTGGTGAAAAAGTGCATACTATTGAATTTGTGAACAATGTACTAAAACCAAGAAAGTTTTCCATCCATACAGTATTCCAGAGGCAGGAACAGATTAAAGCACAGGCTTCCTTGGCTTAAGGCCCAGGGACTTAAGAGAGTGGAGGAAAATTGCTATGATGAAAAAAAAAGTCAGGAAATATTTTAAATTTTATAATTCATTTCTGAATGCTTAAAAAATCTCATTTAAAAGAACCAAGAAAAATATATTGAACTTTAAATAACCTAGCTGATCAGAGACAAGTTCCTAAAATTTGCCAATTTTTTTCAAGCAACAGGACAGTGAGGTGAAAAAAAGAAAAGCTTAAAGAGTGAATGAGTGTATTCCACAAAATAAGCTTAAGAAATTTAGACTTAGTGGAGTAACTCTCACTTAAAATGGACTTATGGAGGCTTGAAGTGTAAGTGTTTCATATTAACTGAAGAGTGGCTTAGATTATCCATGACTGTGCACACTTGTGAAATTTAAACCACCCTGAGAAACAATTGTTGAGAACAGAAGAGTGAAGCGCATCTGCAGATTGAATACCTGTAACTTTAAGTGGAAAGCTGAATGGATCACTGCTTGAAGTGGGTTGGCAGTACCTTGACCTCTTCCAATTTCAACATTGACTACGAGCAGCTTTTCATGAATCATCGATTGAAAGTTGATATTTCCTAGTGCTCAAAGCTTCATGATGGGGCCCAAATTTGATAGACAACTTTCACCATACCAACACCCTTTTTCAAATAATTGAACTTCTTTGTGAATCCTCATGTGGAACCAACAGTCTTTTCTCCTCATCATCTTCAATCACATGTTGATGTTTCCTGGCACTTGAAGCTTCACGGTGGGGTCCAAATTTGACAGATTGCCTTATATTGCGATATAGATAGATAGATAGATAGATAGATAGATAGATAGATAGATAGATAGATAGATAGATAGATAGATAGATAGATAGATAGATAGATACTTTATTAATCTCAAGGGTAAATTCACATAGTCCAGCAGCAGCATACTGATAAGGAAACAATATTAAAGAGTTAAAAAAAATACAGGTAAAACAGACAATAACTTTGTATAATGTTAACGTTTTCCCCCGTGTGTGGAATTGAAGAGTCGCATAGTTTGGGGGAGGAACGATCTCCTCAGTCTGTCAATGGAGCAGGACATTGACAGCAGTCTGTTGCTGAAGCTATTAATTTCACCATACGTCCACCTTTTCCCATCATAACGGAACGTCTTTGTGAATTGTCATGGTGGACCAACAGTCTTCTCACCTCATTATCTTCGATCACATGTTGATGTATTCCATTGCTCTAAGTTTCACGTGCCACTTCCCCCTTCATCAACCGTTTCATCAAATGTCACTGTATTGTTATAAAAACAGTCAGGTCAGGTCAGTTCATGTTGAGGAGCATGCACTGGTACAGCACATTGCCACACCCACCACACAACGAAACAGCTTGGGATCCTGGTTGACAACCCTCCAGGCAGACATGCGGTCCAGACCCACCCTCCAGAAATAACTATCTATCTGCCGGGTGTTATGTGGACATCACTTTGGCCTCGTCCAGCCATTCGGGTCCTCAACAAAGAGGATCCTGCGAGCTGGATTACCCTCGGGGAATCGCGCCACATGGTCATAGTGCTATAACTGATGCTCCCCCACAATGCAGGTAATGCGCCTCATTTGGGACTCCATGAGCAACCACTCATTCGACACAAAGTCAAACCAGTGGTACCCAAGGATTTTCCAAAGTAACAGAATGCCGAAGGAGTCCAGTCTTCATCTCAGGTCACTGAATAGTGTCCATGTCTCCCAACCATATAGCAAGACAGGAAGCACTAGGAATATAAAGATTTTGACCTTAAAAGACTTTGACCTTTATCCTTTTGCATAAATATCGGGAGCGCCACACACCCCATTCCAGCAACCTCATGGCCCCCCATGCTCTCCGAATACATCTTCTGACTTCATAGGAAGAGTCACCAGAGATATGAATGTCGTGCCGAGGTAAATAAATCTCTCGACATGGTAAACACTCTCTCCGCAAACAGACACATTGCTGATGGCTGTGCCCAAGAGGTCATTAAAGGCCTGGATCTTGGTTTTTATCCAGGACACTCACAAGCCCAGACACTCAGACTCCTCACTCAGTCTCTTGAGAGCCTCAATCAGAGCCTCCATTCACTCCATAAAGATCATAGCATTGTCAGCAAAGTCAAAATCAGTGAATCTTTCAACCAATAGATGCCCCACTGCCACTGGACCCAATGACCCTGCCCAACACCCAGTCCATGTATGCATTGAACAGAGTAGGAGCAAGAACACACCCCTGACGAACCCCAGAATCAACTGGGAAATACGCTGAGGTTCTGCCTCCACTCTGCACAGCACTCACAGTACCAGTATACAGGCTATTCAGCAACAGTGTACATGGTATTCAACAACCTTGAGGGGATCCCGCAAAGTCTGCGGATGTCCCACAGGGTAGCTTGACAAACTAAGTGGAAGGCTTTACGTAAATCAACAAAGGCTGCAAAGAAACTCTGCCGATATAAAAACAGTACCATCAGTAATTTGGTTCTACTTCAAGCACTGGAACGCATGGTGCATTATGAGATAGCCTGGAAACTATTACAGTTTTATTTCATTTTTATAAAATGAAGAAGATAGACCTTATCTACATATGATCTATAATAAAACAAAAGTGGAAATATGTCTGCTAGTTTACGAATGTAACACATCAAACACTATTTATGTGGTAATGTGAGTATTATGAAGAGCACTTGGAAGCAAGTGAAAATTATATGCATGCACATACTGTACTGTAGAAGAACTAGAGTATACATTTATATGAAAACATACTGTAGGATGCACATTATTTTTTCATTATTAATATACTTTGTTAATTCTGTTACTGGTGTGGTGCCCCAATTTTGCTTGTGCTGAAGGAATTTGCTCTCAGCACAATGTAACATTGCACATGATGAGTGGCCATATATGCCAATGTCATTTAAAATTATTAAACTATACATTAATGCCCCTAATGATTTGAGTGTTACATAGTCCACCTCTAATGAGCGAGGCAGTGTAGTTATTCACATTCGAGTGCAGTCTATTGTGCCAATGATGTTTGGGAAGCCTAAAGAACATTACCCATCATCACTGATAAAACTTTGGATAAATACATTTTACATAGTTTCACTCATCAAAAAAAGCCTTCTTTATTGCATTCTGACCTTTTCATGATTCTTTACATTGCCAATACTGCACAGAAATGCAGCAGATGCAAAAACGAGCAAACTGATATGCAGTGGTACAGTGAAATTTTTACTTGTGTGTGCTAATCATCTTGCAATGTGTTGCCACTCTCTGATGGGTTTGACAACTTTACTAGCTGCTGTTGTATAGAAAGTTTTTTTTGTAAAGCTATAGTTGTCAAGTTGTCCTATAACAGTATTTTAACTGGTGGTGTCAACCCCAAAGATCCTACAAGTTTGTTGGAAGCAAATTGACTTTTTACGCATTGAAGGTAACCACAAACATCTGTCTGAAAATCATCTTTAAAAGTACCAGGACATACTTTTCAATTGTTATAATTAGTGTTTCTATTTTATTGGCTGATCCTCAAAACATCCTCAAGGCAGCATTTTGTCTTTTTAAATTATCTCTAGTGAAAAAAGAGCAAGCTGGACTGTTGAAAATAAGGAAGAGGTTGAATGAATGAGTGCAGCATTTTGTTCTTCATTATTATTATTAAACATACATACAAATACAGTTAGGTCCATAAATATTTGGACAGAGACAACTTTTTTCTAATTTTGGTTCTATACATTACCACAATGAATTTTAAATGAAACAACTCGGATGCAGTTGAAGTGCAGACTTTCAGCTTTAATTCAGTGGGGTGAACAAAACGATTGCATAAAAATATGAGGCAAATAAAGCATTTTTTTAACACAATCCCTCCATTTCAGGGGCTCAAAAGTAATTGGACAATTGACGCAAAGGCTATTTCATGGGCAGGTGTGGGCAAGTCCGTCGTTATGTCATTATCAATTAAGCAGATAAAAGGCCTGGAGTTGATTTGAGGTGTGTGCTTGCATGTGGAAGATTTTGCTGTGAACAGACAACATGCGGTCAAAGGAGCTCTCCATGCAGGTGAAAGAAGCCATCCTTAAGCTGCGAAAACAGAAAAAACCCATCCGAGAAATTGCTACAATATTACGAGTGTCAAAATCTACAGTTTGGTACATCCTGAGAAAGAAAGCAAGCACTGGTGAACTCAGCAACGCAAAAAGACCTGGACGTCCATGGAAGACAACAGTGGTGGATGATCGCAAAATCATTTCCAAGGTGAAGAGAAACCCCTTCACAATAGCCAACCAAGTGAATAACACTCTCCAGGGGGTAGGCGTATTGATATCCAAGTCTACCATAAAGAGAAGACTGCATGAAAGTAAATACAGAGGGTGCACTGCAAGGTGCAAGCCACTCATCAGCCTCAAGAATAGAAAGGCCAGATTGGACTTTGCTAAAGAACATCTAAAAAAGCCAGCACAGTTCTGGAAAAACATTCTTTGGACAGATGAAACCAAGATCAACCTCTACCAGAATGATGGCAAGAAAAAAGTATGGAGGAGGCGTGGAACAGCTCATTATCCAAAGCATACCACATCATCTGTAAAACACGGTGGAGACAGTGTGATGGCTTGGGCGTGCATGGCTACCAGTGGCACTGGGACACTAGTGTTTATTGATGATGTGACACAGGACAGAAGCAGCCGAATGAATTCTGAGGTGTTCAGAGACATACTGTCTGCTCAAATCCAGCTAAATGCAGTCAAATTGATTGGGCGGCGTTTCATGATACAGATGGACAATGACCCAAAACATACAACCAAAGCAACCCAGGAGTTTATTAAAGCAAAGAAGTGAAAAATTCTTGAATGGCCAAATCAGTCACCTGATCTTAAACCAATTGAGCATGCATTTCACTTGTTGAAGACTAAACTTTGCACAGAAAGGCCCACAAACAAACAGCAACTGAAAGCTGCTGCAGTAAAGGCCTGGCAGAGCATTAAAAAGGAGGAAACCCAGCATCTGGTGATGTCCATGAGTTGAAGACTTCAGGCTGTCATTGCTAGCAAAGGGTTTTCAACCAAGTATTAGAAATGAACATTTTATTTCCAGTTATTTAATTTGTCCAATTACTTTTGAGCCCCTGAAATGAAGGGATTGTGCTAAAAAATGCTTTAGTTGCCTCACATTTTTATGCAATCATTTTGTTCACCCCACTGAATTAAAACTGAAAGTCTTCACTTCAACTGCATCTGAGTTGTTTTATTTAAAATTCATTGTGGTAATGTACAGAACCAAAATTAGAAAAAAGTTGTCTCTGTCCAAATATTTATGGACCTAACTGTATTGTCATGACAATTATATTAAAAATGACAAGGGGCTTTTTTGTAATTATTATTTGGGCTGGTGGTTTTAAAAGCTCTGCATGGTACGTGAGCTTCAAGTTCAATAAGACTTAAATGTAAAAGAGTACACATACTTGATCCTAAAAAAACATGGCATTTTTTTCATTACATAACATTTCTGCGCTACTTAGTGTTAGAGATTTACTAACATAGAATTGGTCCTTTCTGTAATTAATAATTTAAACTTAATGGAATACACACTTATAACCTATTTTTTATTAATATATATTTTCTCCTTTTGCCACTTACTGATAATAAAAACAGGGGCTGATGGCCTAAATAATTTAAATTATTATTATAATTCACATTATAGATTTTAATGTTCTGACATTTTCTACTGAACATATCAGATTCATTCAAATGATAGTGTAACTAAGAATTCAGCAACATCAGTTATATGGTCCAGACCTGAGAGTGACACGTTTCTCAGGTGGTCATGGACAATCCAAAGAGGTGGGGCTGTCTTGAGAAAGCTGGCTATAAAAGCTACTCTGGCATATGTGGAAGAGGGGGCTTCAGGTAGAGTGTGTAAGAGACACATTTACAGGAAAATTACTGCTAAAGGTTTGTGGCTGCCTCAGATAGGATCCTGGATTTGTATTGACTGGAGAAAAGTATGGTAGATGGTGTCGACGCTGATCCCTGAGTGAAATGATGCGGAACGCTATGGGGGAAGCAATAGATAGATAGATACTTTATTAATCCCAAGGGGAAATTCACATACTCCAGCAGCAGCATATTGATAAAAAACAATATTAAAGAGTGATAACAATGCAGGTATAACAGACAATAACTTTGTATTATGTTAACGTTTACCCCACTGGGTGGAATTGAAGAGTCGCATAGTGTGCAGGAGGAATGATCTCCTCAGTCTGTCAGTGGAGCAGGACAGTGACAGCAGTCTGTCGCTGAAGCTGCTCCTCTGTCTGGAGATGATACTGTTTAGAGGATGCAGTGGATTCTCCATGATTGACAGGAGCCTGCATAGCGCCCGTCGCTCTACCATGGATGTCAAACTGTCCAGCTCCGTGCCTACAATAGAGCCTGCCTTCCTCACCAGTTTGTCCAGGCATGAGGCATCCCTCTTCTTTATGCTACCTCCCCAGCACAACACCGCGGAGAAGAGGGTGCTCGCCACAACCGTCTGATAGAACATCTGCAGCATCTTATTGCAGATGTTGAAGGACACCAGTCTTCTAAGGAAATATAGTCGGCTCTGTCTTCTCTTGCACAGAGCATCTCTAACAATAGGGACAGCATGGAGCCAAAGAACACACAAGGCGGCCAAAAGAAGGAGACAGCAGGTTTGGCCCTAGTGCTCCTTTTATGAACCAACTACCACCAATGTTGTTGGAGTGCAAGTCCATTTCTCTGTCTCCCACACTCTGTCACTAAATATGCTCAAAGAATTTCCTCTCATTGACAAAATGGTACAATAGTGCCATTAGATATTATGTTTTATTAATTCTTACTGTTTTCGATGGATAGTTTAGTTTATACTGGCTTTCCATTTTGTAATAAACACATCAGATTCATTTAAAGGATAGAATGCAGCAACACTGGTTATGCTAAAAAATAAATTTTTGAATTTCTCATCAAACATTAGTTTCTTGTCAAACGTGAGTTTCATTAATTCTCCATCCGCAGCACTACACTAAGCTTCATCTTTAGCCTGTCATAAAGCAGGTTAAAAGGTGATGCTTATTTGCCTCAGTTACTGAGCATGATTTGTCCTAATCCTCCTTGCTGGAACTCACACTGGTTGAAATAAACCAGGTTTGTCAATTTAAGCAAGGCTAAGCATGCTTCATGGAATTTTCCCTTATCTTTAGTGCAAAAGATACCCAATCTGACAAGCTATTTTAACAAGATAGCTTCAACCAGAAGTTCCGATGATGATGATCTGATTGCTTTACAAGACATGGCGGATGAGTTAACATCTGGTTCTGCTAGACTTGTTTTTCCAACCTCAACATGGTGTCCAGCATCTGCACCGTCAGTAGAATCATTGATCTTGGGACATCATTAATCCACCAATTATTATCATCACAGATCAGGCAGCTTGCTGCAGAAGATAATGTAAAATTACTGGATTAGAAAGGAGCTTGAAAAATATCAGTATAAAGATGCCAATGTTTCAGCATCAAAGTGGCAACATAAAAACCAAAAGCAGCTTTTCTCAAAGTCTTACTTCATTGCAAACCCACTAATGGAGGGTATGAGAGCTGTTCTGACTGAAGTAGATATCTCTGTCAAGCTGTCATGTTCTTCCTCCTTTAAGTGTCTTGAAATCATGTGACTTGCAAAGTGGCGTAAAGCTTGTTTTGGTTTAGGTTTGGGTTTGACAGTTTATTTTTTTCATCCATTACGTTATTTTTCCACAATTTTGTGTTGTTTAACCAACAGGGCAGGGTAAGGGACAAATAGATGTTACAGCCCAGGGCAGGATTCCAACTGGGTTAACGTTACCCCAAGATTGTCATGGATCATATGGAAATAAGTCTGCATAATTCAGCATGAAGTCCCTTTCTTCACAAATATGAAAATATAGAGGTTTGTAGTAGATCCTTATTATGCACATGACTGAGCCTTCTCTCCTGAAACTAACTGGCAGAAGCACTAACCACAAGCTATCAAATTTAGAATGGAAAAACTAAGGACCAAAACATCCTGGAAAAATCTGAAATCTGAAACTGTGAATGATTTATGGATAATTTGACAAACAATTTACTAGTTTACCCTTGCAGTATTCCCTTTCCTAGCAACACAGCATCTGAAGGTGGTGAGCCCTCGTAATTCAGCAACTCTGTGGAGTGAACTGATCATTAGAGCTTTTCCAGGTGTATCCATGGATACTGTTAGATCTCTGAGGTAATCTCCGTCTCCTGATTATGGCATAGGAGCACATCTTAATGAAGCATTGAGATGGTGCTAACAAGCACTCTTGCTAGGCTTTAACAATAGGATCTTAGGGAATTATCACGTGCAATGTGGAAAAAAGTAAAGAGTCTTACAAAACAACAATTTTGCTCCATGTAATACTTTTCACTCTCTCTCTCTCTAGATGTTCCCATGGTCTCTCTTTACCTCTCTGGGTTCCCAACCCTTGCCCAGCCCACGTTCAACAGAAGAATTGGTGTCGGAGACGCTAATGTTGGAGTTTGAGTCACTACTCAAGCGCTGTGAGAAGCTACAGTATGAACGAGTTATGGAAGGTCGGCGGCGCAGGTCCAGTGTAGACTATAGCTGGCTTGCATCGCCTCCCCGTGTCACCTTCCAGTTATCCCCTGGAGAACTCCTTGAGTTGCAGGATCTCTGTGTGAAGATTCTGCCCTCACAGTGTGGGCCTGTAATACTAAGGTAGGTAATGACAGCCAAGGATGTTGCACCACATTCACATTGGGTGTTAAAAGTTATTATAGTGTATGAATGTTATTGTAGTAAAAAGCAGACAGCAGACAGAAAAAGGTTTGGGGATGGTCTCCCCATATACTGCAAAAATACAGATGGAGTTCAAAATGGAACTGGCCAACAGGCTAATAACTGAGCTTAAATATGGTGGACAAAAAGGAAGAGGTGGAGTCAGGATGACCGGAACAGGAACTGATGTGGCAGTATGATGGATTCTGGGTATGGGAAATGATGTCATCAGTGTTGGCCAGAAGTGACATCAATAGTGGGTGGACCAGTAGTGATATCATCAAGGGGCTGGGACTTTGGGTGAAGTGCAGAGGAACAAGAGCAGAGACGGTACACTATAAAGGCGCCTTCAGATAATTAATTTGCTTCTGTAAATAGAAAGCATTGCCATTCCATTAATGTGCTGCTCTTTATCCATAGTGTGGACAAGTGTGTCACATTGTTTAAGAATGTAGCGTGCTGCATAATGTAGCACATAATCATGGCTTGCCCGTACTTGAAGAGATGCGGTATGATGAATCTGACCCTGACCCACCAAATGAACGGCCAAATAGGACAGCGTTACAACTTTGTTTGAATGTAATTAGCAGAATGTAAAACCAGGTAATCAGATGCAGCACTTTATTTTTTAACCAATTCATTTAATTTGTCATCAATATCACATAATACAGCCCTTATATTCCTTAGTTCATTGGCCACATCTCTAACAGCATGCATTATTGTATTTTGTGACTCCAGAACAGCGTCTGTGAGCACAAAACCAGATGGTCGCTAAGTGGTTTCCGAGGCAGAGGTGTGTGCACAGCAGCACCATCACCGCATGGATTTGTGTCCTCGGCATGGGGGTTGGCTTTTGTAATATTGTCTTAAACAGAGTAAACAGGCAGAGGGATGCAACTTGCCTTTTCACTGCGACTTTGATATCTAACCGCTTCTTTTGTATTTTGACCACTGTGTGACTTTCTGAGCTTGAAGTTTGAAGTGTTTCTGTCACATTATATCAGTCCATAACTTTCTTTTCAAGCTTATACCACTGCTTAAGCCAATAAATAGTATGTTTTTCTTTGCCTCCACTTCACATTCACTGAAATTCTTCTTTTTTCCACGTGCTTTTGCCATTATCTTTTAACAAAACACTGAACGGAAGGGGCTATTTATATTGATTTGCATATTCAAATATTCCATATTCTGGGAGGAGTCAGTAGGTGCATGCATGTGTGTTAAATGTCATGTTCATTGGGGTTTATAAAAGGGAAGTGTGTGGAACTTGGCATATGCAGTTTTATGCATGTGGATTTTTTGTGCATACGCACATTTTCCAGTTTTGCCTGTACACCATGTTTTAGTTTGAATTCTACACACGGTGTTTTACATGAGGTCCCATAAATTCAAATGGGTAGACTAGGCTTTATAATGTCTTCATCCTCATGCTGAGCCCACTTCTGAGCAAGTCTTTTAGACATTAGACTCACAGCAAGACTTAATCTTCTTTAGCTCTTGGTAAATGATCACAGAATACTCTTTTAGTATTACTGTGTTCCAGAACAAAAAGGTTAGTTACACCATTTACTACTATGTAAGTTAGAAAGATAAGTTTTAAGCTTTAATGGCAGCAAATGAAGAACTGTAACGAACTTACAGTTAAAAGGCAGAGTTGTAAGGCAATTTATAAAAAAGAAAGAAGTTACAGGTATCAGGCATACAGTACAAAAGAAGTCATAGTTGGGTTTCAAGTATAATTTTAATGGTATAATTCATGGATTTCCAACTTCAGTCCTGATGGGCTGCAGGTTTTTGTTCCAACCAAATCTATCAATTAGAAGCCAAATTTTGCTGCCCAATTGCGACTGAGCTTCGGCTTCCTTGTTGAGATCTTGAGATGTTGCTGCAGAATATCCACATAATTTTGCTTTCTCATGCTGCCATCTATTTTGTGACGTGCACCAGTCCCTCCTGCAGTAAAGCACCCCCACAATATGATACTCCCACCCTCATGCTTGATGGTTGGCATGGTGTTCTTTGGTTTGCAAACCTCATCTTTTTTCCTCCAAACCAAGGAGGAACCAAACAGTTCAATATTGGATTCATCAGGCCCGATGCCATTTCTCCAGAAGGTAAGATCTTTGTTCCCATGTGCCATTGCAAACTGCAGTCTGGCTTTTTATGGTGGCTTTGGAGCAGTGGATTCTTCCTTGCTGAGCAGCCTTTCAGGTTATGTCAACATTGGACTAATTTTACTGTGGATATAGATACTGGTCTACCTGTTTCCTGCAGCATCTTCATGGGGTCCTTTGCAGTTGTTCTGGGATTGATTTGCACTCTTTATGCCAAAGTACATTCTTCTCTAAAAGACAGAATGCAATTCCTTCCTGAGTAGTATGACAGCTGTGTGGCCCCATGATGTTTATACTTATGTATTATTATTTGTACAGATGAATGTGAAACCTTCAGATGTTTGGAAGTTGTTCCCAAGGATGAACCAGATTAATGGAGGTCAACAAATGTTTTTTTGATTTTTCCATTATGTTAAGAAAAGCCAAGCAAAATGATACCTTTTATTGGCTAACTAAAAATATTACAATATGCAAGCTTTCAAGGCAACTCAGGCCTCTTCTTCAGGCAAGATGTAATCCTGAGTTGCCTCGAAAGCTTGCATATTGTAATCTTTTTAGTTAGCCAATAAAAGGTGTCATTTTGCTTGGCTTTTCTCTACATTCATAATGGCTAACACAGTACAACACCCTAGTACTACCCATTATGCTAAGCAAAGACTAGTAGGCCTTAACATAATTGGCTATCAGAAGCTAATTGTCTAATAGCCTAATAATAATAACAATAATTTTTTGCATTTATATAGCACTTTTCTCACTACTCAAAGCGCTCAGCAATTGCAGGTTAAGGGCCTTGCTCAAGGGCCCAACAGAGCAGAGTCCCTTTTGGCATTTTACGGGATTCGAAGTGGCAACCTTCCGATTACCAGTGCAGATCCCTAGCCTCAGAGCCACCACTAAAGAGCCTAAAGGCTTGACATCATTTTCTGGAATTTTCTGAGCTGTTCTGTAAACTTGAGACACATCTAAATTGTGATATAGTCAATAAAAAGTGAATAGTAAATTTAATGCCTCAGTGATTAAATAGCATAACACTGCAACATGTTAATACATCATTAATGAATGAACTTAAATCACCTTCTGTGCTGTCACTAGACAATGCAGGTATTTCATGGATGTTTAAATAAACACACGGTTTTTGTTCTTTAATAAATAAATGAAATCTAGACACTAACGTTAGAACAACTTCTATAAAGAGGAAATTAGGCCCAATGCCTGCTAATGTGTTTGTATTAAGAACAGGATTTGTGTGCACCACAAATAGGGTAGGGGGATAGGGTAGGGGTAATTGTTGATTTAATAATGTCTAGGTAACATGTAGTCTTAGTTTTCAGATTTAAGTATTTGTTTTGCTATTAAATGTTAAAATCCATTTGAAGGTGTAGAATTTTTTGGATACTTTCAAAGGAAGAGATTATTGTATCCACTTGGACTAAGACTTATTTACAAAGCGCTTTGGGAGCCAGCAGCCCAGTATACTGTCCAAACCGGAGAATATTTTCTAGAGAAGTAGTTTGAGGAGATATAAAGGTTGTTACCTATATGTGTGTGTCAGACAGTTAGAATTACATTACTGGCACTCTTTGAATAAGCATTGACACTTCAAAGAGTTAAATTATATTACTGCCTACCAGGAAACAACTAAGCACAAAGGCTGTTTACTGGATTAACAGGTTAATTCTAGTTTTCACATCAAAGCATTAAATTATATTGTTTTATTACTACAGTCCTTCTGCAGTAGGTATGTTTTTTTTCTTTCAGGAAACTGGCAAAGTAAAAACTTTACATAATATTGAGACACCCAGCCTTGTTAAACACAAGTAGGTAACGCCTGGTACGTTTCTAGAATTTAATGGCTTTAATGGAACACAGTTACTGTCCAGTGGTGTGGCCCATTTAACTCAATAGTAGGTTAAGCATCCATGCTGGATCTGAACAATGTACTACTCTGAACCATCAGGTCCACTTTGGTAATAATTTTGCAACTGTTCCTCTGCAGATTTCGCAAACTGGTGACAGAATATGAGCCTGATGTTCACGAGGTGTCTCGCATATTCCGCAGTGTTCTTTGTGATACTCTTGATGAAGAGCCTCAGCAGAAACAGGATTTCAAACCACCACCTCATCACTGGGATAAGCGCCGAACCAAGAGCTTGTCTCTGATGTCCTTCAAGTCTCGCCTGCGCATTAATCCCTTTAGAAACACTGCCACTTGTGCTAACGAAGAGGAAGAACAATGGCCAAATGATGAAGAGATGGGGATGGCAGTAGCCAGGAGAGTGCAAAGCATGCCCGAGATCTCGCCGCTGGAGAAGGGAGCACAGAGAGTGGAGAACTAGAATGCTTCAGAGTGCCCAAAACTTGACATTCCTTTGAAACTCATCATATTGTCATTGCTTTAGTTTTAGATGCCTCAAGTGTTTTACCAGAATAAAACAGGTCTATATTCTCCAAGTAATTTACTTTTATTACTGTTCCATCAGCAAGGTTTTTACACTATTATATGTTCAGGATATTGACCCTTGTCCGCACCTTAGGCTATCTTACTTTTTTAATCAAGTAATATCTGAAATGCAGAAGCTTTACACATTTATAGGAGTCACATTTTTTGTTTGCAGGGAGACTATAATGGAGGGTTGGATCAACAAAAAATGGCAACACAACTAGTCAATGGGCAGTACACCCATTTACATAACACATGCACAAACTTCTTATTTACAGTTTCATATTTACTACTTGCACTCAGCTTCAATATCATGATTACTAATGTCAAGCTACCCCTCTCATCCACTCAGCCATGTAACTACTTTACCAACAGCTTACTTCACTTCACAACTGGAGATGAAGAAATCTTTACACTGCTTAGCCCTTTCAATTAAATATCAAATAAACTGGGACAATTAAGCTTCTCCCTACTAACACGTATGTCTTTGTAGAGAAGTCTCCAACCACATCCAAGACACTGGACTTACTGAGACATCTTTGACTTGTTTCATTTTAGACATTTATCTTCCGGAGTTATTAAGAAAAGAAAAAAGAAGGTTGTTTTCTCTTGTAGGATCCTATGGTGACCTTATATTCCCTGTTTATACTCTTTATTGTGTAGACCTTAATAAAATGTTTAAAATCCCATACACTTGCGCCTCTGTGCTCAGGTACGTTTAGCACTTTCTACCCCCTTCCCTTCCACATCTGTAACCTCAAGCAATTAGACAGAGTAAAGAAACAAGCTTAAGTTAAGTTACACATTTAATTATGTAATATTGATCTTCTTCTTCTTCTTCTTCGTCTTTCAGCCAATCCTGTTCGGGGTTGCCACAGCGGGTCATCTTCTTCCAAATCTTTCTGTCCTCTGCATCTTGCTCTGTCACACCCATCACCTGCATGTCCTCTCTCACCACATCCATAAACCTTTTCTTAGGCCTTCCTCTTTTCCTCTTCCCTGGCAGCTCTATCCTTAGCATCTCTCCTCTGCACATGCCCAAACCAACAAATTCTCGCCTCTCTGACTTTGTCTCCAAACCGTCCAATTTGAGCTGACCCTCTAATGTACTCATTTCTAATCCTATCCATCCTCATCACACCCAATGCAAATCTTAACATCTTCAACTCTGCCACCTCCAGCTCTGTCTGCTGTTTTCTGGTCAGAACCACTGTCTCCAATCCAAATAACATAGCTGGTCTCACTACCGTCCTGTAGACCTTCTCTTTCACTCTTGCTGGTATCTGTCTGTCACAAATCACTCCTGACACTCTTCTCCACCCACTCCGCCCTGCCAGGGTATTTAAACTCGCCCACCTTCACCCACTCCTTTGACCTCCCTCTCATTCACACACACGTATTCTATCTTGGCCCTATTGACCTTCATTCCTCTCCTCTCTAGGGCATATCTCCACCTCTCCAGGGTCTCTAATTATGTATTATTAATGATATGCCCAAAATAATGGGCAAAAATAAAATGAGCATGACAAATATACCATTACAGCCTAAGTAGCAGTGCATCTTGTGTTCATAGGTGGCTCTCTTCAGTCTAGGTTTGTCTTTGTTAACACGTGGTCTTTGAATGGAGTATTGAAACAGGCCACATGCATGTCTCAGTATGGCTGCCAAGGCAGAGTTGTCTTCAGCATGGAGAAATTACAAAAGAGAGAGGTGGTTGTCTCTTCACGGCCAGAAAGTCAGAAAAAGACTTAAACATGGGGTGACTAACTTATACCATTCCCATCCAAATCCCAGACCAGTGGGTGCAGGCAACTCCCTTGGTTCATCCAATTCTATTTCTGCCACAGTCCAATTTCAACGACCAATAGAATTAGTCCACCTGTCCTATTTACCAAGAACAGCACTCAGGCACAACTCATCCACCAGTTGCTTTGTTTAGGCAGTTTATAGCCATCCTGTGGAGAATCGTTAATATGCTCATGTAAATCCAAACACAGTAATCCTTACTGAACTAGTTTGACATATGCAGAAACCTCCTCCGCCATAAATTTCACATCCTGAACCCGTCCTAAAGACTAGGGGTTTGGGTAGGTAAACATAAAAGCAACGCTGTTCTTACCAATTAAGCAAAGCATGTCTCCTGAAACACTGTCTACTATTATTACACTCAATTTGTAGATTACAAATACAAGACATGCGATATATCTTTAAACTTGCATGCTAGATATCACTCATTTAGCACTCCACTACAAGGATTTATTGAAGTGTCACACTTTGCACTTAAAAATGAATTTAGATAAAGTGCAACAATAAAAAAAAATTATCAGTAGATTCGTAGGTCTTACTCCTCCGGAAAAACATAATAATAAATAATAATAATAAATTTTATTTATATTGCACTTTATATTTTAGCAATCCCAAAGTGCTACAGAGTAAAAATAGAATAATAAAATAAAAAAAAAGAACAGAAGAGTCTATAAAATACTTTAACAAAATGACTTTCTAAAAAGATGAGTTTTTAGGTTTCGCTTAAAGGCCTCAGTCGACTGTGGGGCTCTCAGGTAATCAGGGAGGGCATTCCACAGCCTCGGCGCCACCGATGAAAACGCCCTGTCACCCATGCTGCTGAGCTTAGTTCTGGGGACTTGAAGAGTGTTAGTGAGTACAGAGCGGAGGGAACGTAAGGAGTTATGAGGGGTAAGGAGTTCCTGTAGATAAAGAGGGGCATGTCCATAAATGCACTGATGGGTAAGAAGGGAGACCTTGTACTCTATTCTGAATGAAACAGGGAGCCAGTGAAGGGTTTTCAGGATTGGGGTGATGTGATCATACTTTCGCACCCTCATCAGGAACATGTTGATCATTGACCACAACTCAAACATATCACTTAATACAAAAGGAGTTTAGCATATTTATCAACACAACACACAAAAAAATGCTCCTGTAGGTCTTTCTCTGCAGAGATAACTGCACATGCTGTATGTATGGGATCTGGCTATCTACCTATATACAGTGCCTATAAAAAGTACTCACCCCACTGAAGTTTTCTTGTTTTATTGTTCTACACCAGTGGTCTCAAACTCCGGTCCTGGAGAGCCACAGTGGCTGCGGGTTTTCCTTCTAACCCTTTTCTTAATTGGTGACCAGTTTTTGCTGCTAATTAACTGCTTTTCCATTCATTTTAATTGACTTGTTTTTTAAGATCTGTTCCCCTGAACTTCTTTATTGTTCCTCTGAATTGCTTCATTTCTTTCCTTAAATGTCATCCACACAGAAATGAAATGTGAAATGAGTGATCCAGCAGAAGACCAACTAAGTCAGCGCCTCAAACTACAACCAATTTCACTCCAACCAGTTGCTTAATTAGGATTCTCAAACCCAGTCCTGAGGACCTACTTTGGCTGTAGGTTTTTGTTCTAACCATCTTCTGTTTTTAACTGGCCTCCTGGCTAATTAAGTGATGTGTTATTTACCAAATTCTGTGGTTTGGTAACAATATAGAAATTAGAAAACTAAGTTTGGTTAAAAAAAAAAAAAAAAGTATGGGAAAAATTTATTTTTCTTCCTTTTTTTAACAATATTTTCATTCTACTTTTCCAGGTGTTCTAGTTGTTTAACTAATCCATTATTTACTAATTAGTGGGTCTGACGCTAAAGTAGTTGCAGTCTTTGATTATTCAGTGTTGTTTACCTGGGTGTCTGCTCTGCTCGTTTTTAATTGTCATTATTAATATACAATGAAGGGAGCAAACCGCACAGAGCAAGGGCAAAATATAATGAAACCAACCAAAGAGAGTTGAGCATCGAAATGTAGAGCAAAAATAGAAATATTTCTAAATGTCTTATGTGAAAATTATGCTGCTGCGCTTTTCTGGATGTAGAATAAGAGGAAAAAAAATACCAGCTAATTAAATAAGATCAGTGTTTTCAGTTGTCACTGATTGTGAATCTGGTTGGAACAAAAACCTGAAGCCAAAGTGGGCACCCAGGACCGAGTTTGGGAATCCCTGAGACAATCCCAAAACAACATCCCATGTTAAAGTCAGGGATACGGTAGCCAGAAAGCTGACATCAAGTACACATAATCAGTGAGTGAATGCTGGATATATGGGCAGGTGTAAAGAACTTAGTGACTTTCATAAGAGCTGATGGGCAGGCAACAGTGTGAAAGCATTTCTGAAATGGCATGCTTTGTGCGTTGCTCACAGTCTTTCATGGGGAGCACCTATAGATTGTGATACAAAGAAGAAAAAAAATGCAAACCACCTATAGGATGTTGGGCAGCTGAAAATTTAGTGCTGTGAGAGGATAACAAAGACTATCCAGTCTGGTACGAATCATCAGAAGGGCTACTGTGGCATAAATCACAGATAATTTTAATGATATTTACAGGAGTAATGTGTCACAACACAGGGAACATTGAACCAGTCAGAGTGCCCACGGCTAACCCCAATCCACTGTCGGAAGTGACGTACAATGGACATCTATGAAAACTAGACCTTGGATGAATGGAATAAGGTTGTCTGGTCTGATGAATCCAATTTTGTGTTGCATCATGTGGATGGTTGGGTACATGTGTATTGTTTAACTGGTGGGACAGACGGCACCAGGATGCACTGTGGGAAGAAGACAAGCCGAGGGAGTATGTTGCTTGTGGCAATATTCTGCTGGGAATCTCTGCATTTGGGAGTTCATGCAGACATCACTGCAAACGAAGTGCACCCATTCACAGAACCCTTATTTAATGATGGGAACTGGGTATGTGCAACGGCTCACTGCACAAAGTGTTTGGGAATGGTTTTATGTGCATGACGACGAGTTCAACATATTGCCCTGGCCTCCAAATCCGATCGAGCACCTGTGGGATCTGGGAAACAAGTCTGACTGATGGGGGCTCCACCGCACAACTTACAGGTGCTTGAGAAGCAGCTGCTGACATCCTGGTGTCGGATACTACAGGACACATTCAGAGGTCTTAAGAGAGTCCACACCATGGCAGCTGGTCACAAATTTTTGGCTCGAGTGTATATGTGTACACCCTACAAATATCTGCACACTTGATATTGTCATACACTGTAAGAGATTACTATACAGCAATAAACGACAGATGAGAGTATTTGCATCATGGTTTTCTTTTGTTATCTTTTAAGGTCAGTGGGATTACAATCTCATTTTCAGACAGTCTTGATTTTTCAAGCAGTTTATACAGCCCTTCAATATTCTTAGCCTAAATACTTTATTTTTTCTTTTTCATATCCGAAAGCTAAACTTTATACTGATTAGACAGAACATGTGGGCAGGGCACAACAGCTGGAAAAAACGCTATCCAATCCTACGAGTTTAAAGAAAAGACTCTGGGTATTAAAATCAAGCCTAATCTCTGTTGCAATTAAAATTGCTTCTTATGTGTAATGGTTGTGATACTTGTTATGTTTTCCCCATATTTGCAGCTCAAATGTTCAACAAAAAGAGGGTTCCAAGCAATGTGGGAAGTGACTTCTTTGCAGTGTGATATTGACTCAGGCAGAGAAAAATCAAATGTTATTTTGCCTTGTCGTTTTCCTAACAACAAAAATTACATAAAGTTCACTGTTTGCAGTCATTATTATTCATTTATTAGAAGTGTTATCATATTATTTGGAAACCTTTCACTACAAACTGATGTTTTTCACTTAATGCTGACAAAACAGTCATTGCCATTTAGGAATCCGCAAATGATGGCCAATAACCCCCCTTCATACCTGGTAAAATGCATGATGGAAGCAATATACTAGGCTTAAAGAAAACCTTCACCTAAAAAATTTACTTACCTATAACGATGGTGAAGAAAAAAAAATATAATTCATGTTTTCATGCAATATAGAGAGGCAACAAAGTTTCTGCATTAATGAGCTGCTGCCACTCCCTCCCACTACACTGGCCAAAAGTCCAGTCTTCAATTCAAAAGTGCAACCCCATGAAATGGCTTTGTATTGAGAGTTACTTTTGTTTAACCACAGGAATCAATTTAACAATATTTATGCATAAATGCATTAATTTGTGCTTGTTTTGAGTATATGACTGGATGACTGGACATGGATTATGCAACATGACTAACAGGGTGTTTTTTCATGGACGTTTTCATACGGTTTGCTGTTGTTTGGCATTGGTCACTCTCCACTTACATTAAAGCATAAACTTTGATAGCTCCGTTCTGCATGAGGACACGAGTTTAAAATTCTTCAGGCATCACTAGGAACCAAACTAGGCAAATAACATTTATTTTTATATATATATATATATATATATATATATATATATATATATATATATATATATATATATATATATATATATAAAGGCTTGGGACAGAGCATTTCTTTAAGGGTTTGAGGTTATTAAAAATGATACATTTCTGTGGAGTAAAGTAGCAATAGCTATAAACCAGCTTTCATCTATTAGGTCTTTGATATTAATTTTATAGCCTCACTAAAATGACAATAATGGCCCTCTATACCAATAATGTCCCTACATAATATACTTTTTATAAGAACATTAAAACAAAATGAAGACTATCAGATTCTGTTACTTAAGTTATCCATCACAATAACTTGACTTGTATATTATATTTATTAATATACAAAATGCACAACTGTATACACTGTTACAGTAATCTGTCATCTGTCTTTTTTTTGGTCAAGCATATGCTCTACAACAATACAAAAAGTGAACGCCAATCATGTTTCATCCCAGCTGTGGCAGGACTGCCACCTGCAGGTCACACAGAAAGGTGCACTTATCTAATCACAGTTAATGCAGAAGTCCATTTCTGAGGCAATCAAAGAGTGGAACACATTTCAGCTCCATTTGGTAAAAGAAAGCAAGCTGCAGGCTTTCTTTTTCTATACAGACATATATACACATTATATACAATGCGATTTTTTTTTTCTTTTTTCAACAGATGCATTCACCAAGGAAGACATATGTACAAATCTCATAAAATTTTATATAAATGTTAGAAGATTCAAACTTAACATTTCAAGCTTGAAGATATCAATGGACTGCTGCCATGAAAAAAAAAAAGCAAATGTAGGCTTACTGAAAGATTTAGTGATTAAAAAATAGTCAACCAAAGATTTGTCCCCTTTCTTCCTTATTTTGGTGACTCTTGTATAATTTATTGTAACTGCAAAGGAAAACAAAATCACGTAGGATAGCAATCGGCACCGGTGTATCTCAGAAATGGAGAAGTATTAGAGAATCAGCCTTGGCATCTAGGAGACACCCACTCAGAAAATGTCAGTAGATACCAAACGTTAGAAACGTTTCTTGTGGTTGAAGCATTAACTTGATCGAAAAAAAAAAAAAAGGATTGGCAAGAGCTTCAGGACAAAAAAAAAGAAAAAAAAACATAGACAATGGAGAAAAATGAAAAATATTAACAGAAACGGTCTTTCAATATAGCTGTACATTGAGTGATCAAATTTAGTTAACATGGTCATTTAATTCATAAACCAACCCCCCCCCCCCCCCCGTGGTATGCAAATTAAAAATATTCTATATACTTACAATAAAAACAGAATCAAAACAAAAAACAGATCTACTCAATTTTCATTTCTAACTTAACCCCTTCCAGTCAAAAGGATGAAGTGGTGGAATGTTTCTTTATATTTTAATGTCCATCACTAATTTTATCAAAAAAGTAGTAAACTGGCATTTTTTAATTTTGTTTTAAGAAAGTAGAAAAATGCAGAAATCAAAATGATTCTGACAGAAATGTATCCATATGTCAAAACATTTCTCTCTTTCTCTGAATATATATATATATATATATATTGCACATAAGTTACATGTTCTTTACTCCCATTTTGAAAGGCTAGTTAATTAAATACATTAGAAACAGGGAACAGAAGAAGACTGAAGAGGACACTTGCTTGCTTGCTTTCACCCCATGTCCACTTTTGCTAGTAGTCCAAATCAAACAATGAATCTCAGCACCTTCCAAGATACAATACAAAACTTCCAAAATAAATGTGAAGTGATACAAAGTAATAAATATAACTGCAAAAACATTCCAAGCACTGTGTTGGATGTTGAAATGGAAAATTTTACCATTCCACCCAAATCAGAAAAAAAGAGCCTAATTCATTTACTCCGGAATAAATGTGGAGGAGCAGAGGACTGCCAGGTCAAAGTGTTGTCTGAAGTAATTTTCTTGTGCCGACTTCTCTTTTTATTGGGTAAACACTGATCCATGTCGCTGAAAGAAGTTGAGTTTTAAAACCAGTTTTTCCCCACTCTACCTGTCTCTTCACAGGTTAAGATTTAACTTCACAGATTTACGTACACTTGCTAGCGTTCTTTAATAATGTACTTTCAAACAGGGACAGAAAGTGCACCGAGTGATCAGACTGGTGTGCAGGGAAATGGAGGATCTGAACATACTGCTTTAGACTCCTCCCAGGACTACACCATACTGTACAATAGCAGCTTGGAAATTCAGTTTTAATTGGCTCATGTTTGGGCCTCACTTTGAAGGATTCCTGTAAGAATGACACCACGATTTCTTCAGGCAGTGTCTTGTTGGTACAATATTTCCCTAAAAACAGTCAAGTGCTAAATTTAGACACCGCTTCACTGTGCACATGAAAAGCAAAATATTTACCAAGAATCCTCACAAAAATGGAACTTGCCAATAAAATGTGCATTTCATTTGTTGGTATCACTGCAGTAAGGCACAGCTGTGAGTGCAGTGGGACACTGGCCTCCTGTGTGAATGTTATACCTTGCTTAAGCCAGAAAGACTACAAAGACAATGAAGAAAATGATGAGAATGAAGAAGATCTTCACCATTAGCCAGCGATTTGAGGTAACTGACTGAAAGTATTTAAGGATTTCTGAGTGAGCTGCTTCCACATTCAGTTGAGCATCCTCCACATTGGCATCAATCCTGAGAAAACACAAAATGAAAAATGTGTTTGCTCTGTTTTAAAGGAAGACGAATGTGAACTCGGGCAAAGCCCTGATAAAAATTTATTTCAATTTTAAGTACTTGGAAATGCTTCTTAACACTAGAATTACCAGAGCCTACAAAAAAACTCATAGATCCGTCCCACCTTAAATCGCTTCGCACCTCTCCATCAGCATCTTTTGTCCTGTAAATGTGTCGATAAGCAGCAAGCAGCCTGCTATCACATCCCCCACCTCCGCACAGTTTTCTCAGCTCAAGTCTGTTTACCTGCGTGTCAGTTGCTTAGAGTTGTATAGAGTGAGAACTCAAGCAAAATGACACCTTTTATAAATATTATATCGTTATTTGGAACACATGCATTTCATGTGTGTTCTGTGTCTACAACAATCTATGTACAGTAAACACATTATTAAAACAAATGTTTTTCATGTTTTAGTAATAATTGACAAAATGTAGACATGAAGTGGTTAATGTGGGTAGCCTAAAGTCCAAATATCAAAAACACTTTCACAAAAGGTACAAATATTAACAGAAGAAGTGCGCTTCTATTCAAGAATATAACTGCAGAAAAAGAACCCGCGTTAGGGTGCGACATTGACAAGGGTTTGCTGCGACTGCTTCGGTGACGCAACGGTATCAACTGTTGACTGGTAATCAAAACTTCAAGGGTTCGATCCCGGACGAGTCCGTTTTGAGAAGTGCGCCGCTCTTATTCTTACTATTTTAGAATAAAATCATACATTTGATTTCAGTCTGTAACAGCTGGTGTAAATGTATGATGCTTGTAAAGGTTAGCTTTGTTTTTTTTTATTTTTTTTTTTTTTAATTGTTTTATTCTCTCAGTCACGTTCACGATACCACACACCCCCTCCCCATCGGACACTGTATGGTCCAGATAAATAGTGAAATTAACCCTCTGGTCCAAGAAGATTTGAGGCAACTGTGACTTGAGGTGTACCACTGAAGCACTTCACAAACCCAATTATTTACTGTGAGAGTACTAAATTGAAATCTTAACAGTCTCTCCATGTGCATCAGGTATTTTGTATGCAAACACTGTAAAAGTGATGTAAAGTACTGTAACATGAACCTCAAACAAACTGAATTCAATAATTAGATTATACATGGGTTGAATTCAAACTGATATGAAACCTTTTACCTGACATGCAGTTTAACAGGTTGCTTATACTGAAATCCTCTGTCACTTGCTTAGCACCAAGTCAAGCCTTCCTACAAAATAGAAAGTATCTTCTAAGCCCAAAACAAATCACTTAAACCATACCTTTGAACAGTCTCCTCTTGTTCTTTAACCATATGAGCAAGCTGCTGGAATATAGACCCGAGCTCCACAATTGTTGACTCTATGTTTTGCATGGTGTCAGCTCTGCTTTGAATGTACGAGTCCTAAAAGGAAACACACCAGAATTCAAAGAATGCAAAGGTTGAGATATGATGAAAATAAAATACCACAAATAAATTCAAAGCTATTAAAATGTGGCCACAACATGTGTCTAAACATCAAATACAGTGTTTTTAATGAAATTACAAGATAACCTATAAGATACCATTAAAACTGCCACAAAAATGTTTCAGGATTTGAGATATCTTGGCAGCAGAAATACAATCCTAAATGAAACGTAAATTACAAATATCATTTGAAATCAAGATGTTTGCTGCTACATTATATACCACCGTTTAAGTAAGTCTTCGTTACAATAAAATATACAGTAATCCCTCGCTACTTCGCGGTTCACTTTTCGCGGATTCACGACTTCGCGGGTTTTTAAATACAAGTGATTGCCCGCCTATCACGGAAGTTATGTTCCAGACCCATCAGCAACAGGAGAAAATCCGCGATATAGAAAGACCATATAAATAAACATTTTTATAGTTTAAGCCTTAAAATACCCATCCCACATGCTTTAAACACATGTAAACTTATAAAACACACTTTGTTAACACATATGATATGTGGATGTCGGGCTAAGGATATGAGTAACATCTCACTATTATAAAACATTTTAACTTCACGCAAGACAAGACAGTGAGACAGGAAAATTGGTGATGTACAGGCTTTTAAATTATTGACAGGCAGAGCGACAAGCAGCACAAAGCCAGCACAAAGTCCACTTCTCCTTAGCGTTCATTCAGCTCCCCACCCCCTTGACAATGCAAACTGCGCCTCCGGGGAGGGGGGTTTGAGCGAACGTGCGTTCAGCCCTCACAAAACCACACACACACTCCTCCTCCTTCCGAACGCGCAGAGCGACAAGCAGGCATTTTGGCAGAAGCAGCACAAAGTCCATTTCTGCTCAGCCTGAGTTCAGCTGCCCCCCTTCACAAAGCGAGTGCAGACACATTGACGTCTGATCGCTGCGTGCAGTGTGCAGTGTTGGTCTGCGGTGTTTAAGAATGTAGAAAGTGTTTAAGAGCATAGGAAGTGTTTATAAGAGTGTGGGAAAGGTTAACAAGAGAGTGAGAAAGGTTTATAAGAGTGTGGGAAGGGTTTATAAAGCCTTAAAATATGTATAAATAATAAAATAAATATAGGTCGCTACTTCGCGGATTTTCACCTATCGCGGGGGGCTCTGGAACATAACCCCCGCGATAAGTGAGGGATTACTGTAATAGCAATAAAATAATTTTAGTAATAAAAAAAAAATATTTTTAACAAATTAAATTATCAGTCTCAACATTAACAACTGCATACATTAATAGCTTTTAAAAAATTACATCATAATAAAGCATTTTACAATGCACGATTAGAATCACAAATATTTTTGACTTTGCTGTTTCAAATCTACCTCCACTATAGGGGGAAGAAACTAGTTTGTTTCTTTATTAGTTTATGCTTTTGTATTTTTAGGGAAAAAACTACATATATTTATTTGTTTGTATGGAATCTCCCATGAATGTCTTTCAATGTACAACTCGGATTTCTAAGCTGCATTGAATAAAACTGTCTGCCAATTAAATATAATAAACTCTGGATATACTGTTACTGTAAACTGCAAAAAAATAAATTATATGGAAATGTGATCATTTACCTCAAATAATTTGAGGCAGAAAGAAAACTGATATTCTTTTTTTTATGTATTAATAAAAATGAATAAAACAAGGACCAAAATTACACTAGTATTAGGAATTTTTTTACTTTTATTATTTTTCCATATTACATATTATTGCTCGAAAGACAGTGAAGAGTAAAGAGTTAAAGTTAATGGAAATGCAATTCCAAAACCTTTTCATTCTTAGAGCCAAAGCAAGCAGTTTAACTTATTGTTTTGTAACTGTAACATTTGTTTTGCCCGTCATTATAACATGCATAACTCAACAAGTATAACTGCAACTGACAAAAATCTGGTTAATGATCCAATATGAAATGAGCGACAAAGATGTTACATTACTAACCTGTTCGTCTATAAGCTGCAACTGCTGACTAACTTTGGAGTCCATGTTTATAGAAACATCACCTGATCGTCGAGATTCATCCTGCATCAGAACAGAGTTGCCTATAAGGGAAAATATAGAAAACATCAGGTAAATCTTCAGTCCTAACCTCACATTTTTCATAATAAAACAAAACCGCAGTCAGAAGCAATTTGTATGTAAAACTGAAGCATGATACAATTTATGAGTGATTAAGCAATTAAAGAGTCTGAAAACAGAAATGTAATTTTAACAGATTACTTAGTTTGGTCTAAATCGTTAGGTTGGAAAAGTATGGGCAGTATTATTAACAAAGTATCCTCTTTAATAAAATCCCTGTGTGCGTCCAGGTGTCCGTGTGTGTGTGTCTTCTGATGAAGTGCGCATGCGCGGGACACGGTGCGATGCGCGATATTACTGTCAGAGAAAGTTATAGGCATTTTACAGAAATACAAACCAGTATTACTGCGAGAGGAAATTAAAGGTACACAATACAGTGACGCATATTACAGCCACATACAAACCAGTATTACTGTCAGAAAAAATTAAAGGCATATTACCGATGCGCATGCCTGTATTACTGCCAGAGAAAATTAAAGGTATATTACAGACGTACAAGACAGTACCTGTATTACTGTCACAGAAAATTAAAGACACACAATACACGGCGCCAGCCCACGAAGAACGGTCAGCTCAGCAAGTAAACATCAACAAAAGAAAGGCTGAAAGACAAAGAAAAATACGACCAACAAACAGAATGAGGTCAAGGTCTCTTGCCATTTAATATAGACTGTTCCTACTAATGTTTATGCACTACTGTTCTAGCGCCCGTTATTGTAACGGGCTTAATGACTAGTTAATTATAAAAATGTGAAGAAAATCTAAATGGGACAAAAAGCACAAGGAAAAACAAATACAAAGACTACGTTCACATTACAAGCCTCATTGCTCAATTATGATTTTTTTCTCAGCTCGGATTTGCCTATCATAAGTAAAAGTGACCTGTATCCAACTAAAATGTGTCCTCCAAAATGGCACACATGTGCATCTGTCATCTGCATCACCAATAACAAAAAATGTCGTATTTATGAGACGATTCATGGCATTAAATCTGCAGAATGAATGTGGTAGTAGCTAGTATATACTGTATATCACATTTTGCTCAAAATGTTCGCCAGCTGTACATGATTAAGTAGAGAAAGCAAAAAAGCAAGATGGCTAGCTTTTGCTGTTTTGTCAGCTATCGCTTGCACTGCAGAACAAAGATGTGTGGGTATGAGAAAGGAGTTAGTAATGGTAGGACCGTCACTGTTGACACAGCTGAAGTTCCCCTCCATTGTTATTTGACAGTGCTGTTGTTCAGCCAATGCGTATAGGCAAAAAATAAATAAACAAAAAAATATAAAACACATTAATTCTAACCTGACTGTTCTCATTCATATCACATGGCCACAAATCAGATATATGTACCCAATCTAAGACCAGATATGAAAGTGACTCAAATCTGATTTGAAAAGTTCAGCTTTCTGTATTCACACAGCCTTGAAAACATCAGATCTGTGCCATATTATGGCAAAAAAAATGTATTTAAGTTGATTCAGCCTGGAAATGTGAACACAGCCTTTGACATCTAATCTTAACCTATTATGCCTTAACACTAGGATTACCACAGCCTACGAAAAAACTCGTAAATCCGGCCCACCTTAAATCCCTTCGCACCACTCCATCAGCGTCTTTTGTCTTCTAGATGTGTCGATAAGCTCAAGCCCAAGCAGCAAGCAGCCTGCTATACCAAACCCCCCACTGCCTCAGAACGGGCAAGAAGTTCTCCCAGTTCCTGCCTTGATTGATTATCTGGGAGTGAGCTACCCAGAATTGTAATGGGAAATAATTTGATGTGTGTTTTGGGTCTACAACAATCTATGTAAACACATCGTAAAAACAGACACGTTTTTCATGTTTTAGTAATAAATAACAAAATGTAGACATGAACTGTATACTGTGTGAAGGGTAATGGCCAAATATCAAACAAACACTTTCACAAAAGGTGCAAGTACCATACAACAGCTCCCGTGGTGCTGTTGTTAGAACTGCCGACTTATAATCCGGAGGTCGTGAGTTAGAAACCATCTCCATGGCAAATTTACAGTTTAGAGTAATGAGCTGCTCTTATTGTTAATATTATACAATAAAAACATACATTTGATTTTTTTGTCTGAAACAGCCAGTGTAAATTTTATAGTACTTGTAAAAATTAGCATTTTTTTTCACTTTTTTTCTCTCAGTCACGATCACGATACAACACCCATCCCCCACCCCAGATCTAATG
The DNA here is from genome assembly GCF_900747795.2 of Erpetoichthys calabaricus. Taxonomy (NCBI): domain Eukaryota; kingdom Metazoa; phylum Chordata; class Cladistia; order Polypteriformes; family Polypteridae; genus Erpetoichthys; species Erpetoichthys calabaricus. Next base: position 101,319,012 of record NC_041394.2, on the reverse strand, counting down.
CGGTTACTTTTTATCTGAAACTGGGAATAACTGTAGATGTGAGTGGTGTTTTGAGACAATGGAAATTCTCTGATCGGGAGGGATAAAAGCTGACACACAAACGCTGGTGAATCTGCCTTCTTCATATCTCACCGTCACTTTCATTTTTTTTTTAAATTCAGTTTTATTGAGTGTTTCTGCTCACGCTGAATTAGTATGCACCTTATGGTCCATGATGTCAACGCTGCACTGACAAAAAAAACAGAGACATAGGTATATACAATATTTGGAATAACTCATTTTATGACCTGTATAGCACATTTCGGAAAACATTATGGCACTGATGCAACATTATTCATATTCATTCACACTCCTTCTTGCGCTTGTAATCAGTGACGGTGTTTTTTTTTTTTTTTCCGATCTTGCCAGTGTCCACTTTTGGGTGCATGGGGGAGTTTCTTTTGTACTCCAGGACATGCAGAGGAAAGAATAGTACAGATAGGTCAGTTCCGCGCTATATCATCAGATTCAAATGTTAACAGTTCCCACACACCCAAGAACCGTCCTTTCTACGTTTACGACATGTGTACCTGTTACAATGTACACACTTCTCTCTGTGCTGTGGTTACTATTACACTGAAGAGGCTGGGGGAAGCAGCGGTCTTGGAACAGAAGCTTGTCGATGTTGCATCCTCTTTTGCTTTATCCATTGCCTTTTCTTGCTCCTCTGCAAGGTGAGCCATGAACACTCTTCTTTTCTCAGTGGCCCCCATGCATACCTTGCACACTACATGTGTGTTGATCGCTGCCAAGTCAAGCATGTTATAGCACAAGCAACCGGCCACCTGCGTGCTCCTGCTTGTGCTGAATAAGCTCACGCCTTCTGGTGCACGATGTCAACGCAGCACCGGGCAAAAAAGAAGTATATGTGACATTTTGAAAGAAATCATTTTATGACCTGAATTGTACCAATAAGAAAACATCGTCTCACTAATGAAAATTTCATTTGAAAACGAACAGCATCAGATCTGGTGTGAATTTATACTGCTGCTGTTTGTTAGAGTCAGATCAGAAGGGGGGTAGGATGGGTGCAAGGGAGAGCATGAACATGACTGAGAGAATAAAACAGAAAAAAAGCTAACTTTTTGAAATGCCATATATTTACAGCTGATCTGACGCTGTTCATTTTCAAATAATATTGCATCAGTAAGACGATGTTTTCTTATTGGTACTAGGTCATAGAATGAATAATTCCAAATATCATATATATCTATGTCTCCGTTTTTTACATCATGGACCATAAGGTGCATACTAATTCAGCGTGAGCAGGAACACTCAATAAAACTGAATTAAAAAAAAATTCAAATAACGGTGAGATACAAAGAAGGCAGATTCACCAGCGTTTGTGTGTCAGCTTTTACCCATCCAGATCAGAGAATTTCCAGTTCCATTGTCTCAAAACACCACTCACATCTACAGTTATTCCCATTTTCAGAGAAAAAGATGGACCTGTAATTTATTTGAAAGAAAATACCCTTGGGTATGTAAAGACACCAATATTGCTTTTGAGTGACTTTATTGCAAATTACACAAACAACTTTGAAATATGGTGGTGTCCCATCGACAGGTCACTTCATGAATAATTGGCTACGAAATACCTATTTTTTTTGGGAACTGTACTATGCACAAGATGCTCTAATTTAGATATCATGTACACTTTAAATCCAGTATTTATATCTGACACCTTAAGTGTTTCAGGAAGAAGGATTACTAAATCCCCGGTTGCACTACACGATTTTCAGTCATAGTCTTCATGTCACATAATCTTAGCAGGCCAAGTACAGCACATGATCACATGCCCCAGTCATGTAGTGCAAATTCTCTAGCGATGCAGTCAAAGTAATATCTTTGATGACAGATGGAAAAATCAAGGTGGGTTGATTTTGGCTTAAGTCATACTGGCAGCTGGAAATATTACATATAACATGTGGCTGCCAGGAAAAAGTAAAACAAGTATTTTGGAACACAAAAAAAGAAGATAGGTTTGCTGGTTCAATGTCTCATGTTTGTTGTACCAAAATGGAAAATGGAAAAAGATGGATGGAGACTAAATTAACCAAATATGGAAAACACCTGTATAACCAGCAGTGTGGACAGGCAGCATATCATTTGTCAAAATGATGTCAAAAAGCAGGAGCTCACAATAATTTGGAAATGTGAAACTGCACTGTGAAATGTGGAAGAATAAACAGAATATAATATAATAGACTTACATAAAATAAAAGTAATTTGGGTGTAAACCAACCACAGTAAAATGTATGCACTGATATATTACAATGTATGTAATTTCAATACTTTATAAAATGAACTCTCTATTCTTTGTTTCTCTGATCATTCCGACCATGCTGTAACAGACTGCTTTTGAAGAATGCTCCCTTTAAGGCATTGTGTCGAGGAGTAATTGAAAGATACAATAAACAGCTTTTCTCCTGCCTGATTACTAATTTGTCCTGTTTCTTTCTTTAATTACAATGTTAATTTCTACCACAGAAATCATGAGGCAGCATCATCCCCTATGATTCCTAGCTATGTGATCAAATATCCTTAAGGTGATGAAATCCTGGAACTTCAGTTGTTAAGTCTGACATGCACTCCAAGGGAAAGTTGTGTAGTATGCTGCTGGCCTTACCAAAACAAATAAATTCTAGGTTTTCTGTTGATTATTACATAGAATCCACCAATAATGACAATGCCATCTTAATCACGAAATATTGCAAAGTACAAGTCATTAAAGCAGTAAAAAGATTAAAAAAAAAAAAAAAAAAAAAAAAGAAGAAGAGAAAATAAATAATTTTGATTACCAAAATTATTCGCATGCAAAGGTGACCCTGAAACTGGTAGCTGGGAGAAATGTTCTCTTCTGCTTCTCTGTTGCTTGAGATTCTAAAATAAAGACAAAAAAGTTACCATAGAGAACAGACCTTAAATGGAATTTTTCCACTTTTTAATGATTATGTGGGAGTAATATCTTGGAAATAACAAAATGAAACTCAGAATCTTACCTCTGTGCGGACTTCAAGTACAGACTTAAAATCATTTGACATTGATGCCAATTTGGACTGAAAAAGGAAAATTGAAAACATAGTATTGTGTTATACTAATGGGTCAGGAATTTTTAATTTTATACATGTATGTCATATTTCAAAACACATGAAACCTAGTAATATATTGCTGCAACTGCTATTTTACCTGTTTAATGTCACAGTATCAAAGGGAAAAAAAATCCTTGACAGCTAATATACATTCAATATTATGGTATCATCTACTTTAACAGTACTATATGCCTCAGTGTCTTCTAATAAAGGTATTTTTCATTCCAACTGTACTAATGAGAGATGGGAGGGGAATAACAAAAAATGCCTAAATTCTCAACAGTCTGTGGGTTGCAGGAACAAACCCACACTCTACTATCTGTAGAAGACAGTGTGGTAAGGTAAAAACATTCTTACGCAAGAAGCAGTGGACCAATTACTTTGGTGCAATTCGATTACTTTGTTCTAATACTGTGTTCACAAGCTGTGAAAAATTGTAGTTAGCACTTGTGACATTTTACCTTTCTACTTCATTGTCTTACATGTGAACTTTAAGTCAGCATTTTAAAGAAAAGCAAGGTTGCTGTTGAGTTGCTACTTAGTACACTTCCAAAAACAAGTAGATCTTACCTAATGTGTTTTAGTTTGCTCTCATTCTAAAGAAAAAAGAGAAACTGATACTGCAATACTCCACATTCAATACACAGACTTAAATGCCATTTCTGGTTGATATATTTATTTCCTCATTTTATAAGGCTGATTAAAAGCTAGAGTTCCCACAATCTCCACAAAGCCTTTACTAACTACAAACCAAAGGGATGAATGCCTTGACAGAAAAGTTCAATACATTTTACCCTACCTTTTTACTTCTAGCAGGGAGGAAATCTTGCTTTTCTCCAAAGCACGGTTTTGTTTGCTTGGGAGCATTAAACATGTCATATCAAAATTATTTTTGTCCTCTGTAGTTTAAACTTGTGGTACGTTTACCATAGGTCAGTTAGTTCACCTTCTTTCCAACTGAATGAAAAGCTAGTAAAAAGCAATTCCAAAATGTCTGATCTCAGTTTTCTTTTCTCACTGGATAATACTGGTCCATTTTTATTGCCCTTTGTACATCTTCTGGCTACATTTTCTCAATGTGCTTTGAGTAACAGGTATTCATATTCAAGCATGCTTACATTCAAACAAGAAAGATTTTTTTTTTTTAATAAAGGAGTGGTTTCTGTTTAAATTCAATTACAAGATTTTTTGCAGGAGTTTTATTAAATACAGTGATCCCTCGCTATATCGCGCTTCGCCTTTCGCGGCTTCACTCTATCGCGGATTTTATATGTAAGCATATTTAAATATATATCGCGAATTTTTTGCTGGTTCGCGGATTTCTGAGGACAATGGGTCTTTTAATTTCTGGTACATGCTTCCTCAGTTGGTTTGCCCAGTTGATTTCATACAAGGGACGCTATTGGCAGATGGCTGAGAAGCTACCCAACTTACTTTCTTTCTCTCTCTCTCGCGCTGACTTTATCTGATCCTGACGTAGGGGGTGTGAGCAGGGGGGCTGTTCGCACACCTAGACAATACGGATGCTCGTCTAAAAATGCTGAAAGATTATCTTCACGTTGCTACCTTCTGTGCAGCTGCTTCCTGAAGCGACATGCTGCACGGTGCTTCGCATACTTAAAAGCTCGAAGGGCACGTATTGATTTTTGACTGTTTGTTTTTCTCTGTCTCCGTCTCTCTCTCTCCCTGCTCCTGATGGAGGGGGTGTGAGCTGCCGCCTTCAACAGTTTTGTACCGGCGGTGCTTAGCATACTTAAAAGCCAAACAGCCCTATTGATTTGTTTGCTTTCCTCTCTCTTTCTGACAGTCTGTGCTCCTGACGTACACTCCTTTGAAGAGGAAGATATGTTTGCATTCTTTTAATTGTGAGACAGAACTGTCATCTCTGTCTTGTCATGGAGCACAGTTTAAACTTTTGAAAAAGAGACAAATGTTTGTTTGCAGTGTTTGAATAACGTTCCTGTCTCTCTACAACCTCCTGTGTTTCTGCGCAAATCTGTGACCCAAGCATGACAATATAAAAATAACCATATAAACATATGGTTTCTACTTTGCGGATTTTCTTATTTCGCGGGTGGCTCTGGGACGCAACCCCCGCGATGGAGGAGGGATTACTGTATTACAGGAAACTTGTTATACCATATTTGTTCCAAAATCACAAAAATGATTGCCCATGCATGACAGTGATAAGATCCAATGCAAATTACTTTAATGCTGCATCCAAAGTGTCCCACAGTACTGAGGTACCAATTCATACCTCTAGTGGGATGTCAATGTTATCTCACAAGTTGTTTAATTTGGGTAGCACTGTTTCCTCCAAATTGTCAAAATGGGAGCTTCCAATTCAAATTGTATTCATGTGAAGTTTACAGCAGTTTGAAATGTGACAAAAAATGCAGAAAAAGGTCAATGGCAGTTCATATTGGTAGTAATGGACTCTGGGTATCAATCAACATAAAGTATGCTAGCCAGAAACTGGAACTACCTTGAGAAATCCCATACACACAGACAGGGAAAACATGCAAGCGCCACAAAGATAGTGATGGTGTTAGGATGTAATCCCAAATTTCTGTATCTTTGAGACAGCGCCGGTGTTCGGTCTGGCATGCTCATTTAGCCCATGGAGTGTGGGAACAAAACAAACTTTACAGTAAATACTGCAGTCATTAATCAACAATATGTAAGGGTGTTCTACAAGTTAAAACTACATTGAACAACTGGTCACTTTTTAATTTTTTTTTAAATAACTGGAACACAAAAGAATTTGCTTGCACAGTGACTTAGAGGCAGAAACCTAGCTTGCAATTTATGGTTTCAAACTTCAGATCTTTCTATCATACCACATTGCCTGACTGGAAACTGGAAGTGGTAACAGTCATCTTCAGCAGCTACTATATAGAAATGGATGTTATTTACACCATATCCTGCCAAAATAGACTTTAAACAACAAGATAGCACATTACAAAAATAGTTAAAACTAAAACTGGAAAGGTACCTGTAATGAAACGACAATTGTATTGGAATGTGTTTGTAAGTGTCTTCCATTCTGGTTACCCCGAGCTTTCACAAATTCCTGCAGCTGAGCAATCTGTTTGTTCAGACTGTTGATGTCCTGCAAGGAAAACATAATATTGCTAATAAAAATATGGCATTACATAATTAAGATGAAATTTTAAAACCACCGAACAGACATAGCAACAGCCAGGTGGATGCTGTAGTGGATTTCTTTTAAATAACTGAAGCAGTCACTCTGCAAATGGCTATTTATTTATTTAGCAGATCCACTGGAGAGAGACAAGTGAACTCTGCCTTCAACTAAAGCCTCTCTGGTTCTCAAAAGGTATTCCTTTAGGTTGTATACTCCCTAGATAAGACGACAGTTAGAGAGCAAGTAATCATTCTTTGCACTGTGAAAGAGCTAGAAAGATGAGAAAAATAACATCACATATTCAAGTCTGTGTCCCCTTTGGAAGAGGGAGGTGAAGGTGCTTTGCTTTTATAATAGCAATATATAAAATGCATTTGGGAAGTATTCAGATTCCATCATTTTTCACATTTTTATATTACATCTTAATGTTAAAAATCACTTAGTTTTTTTCTATCATCAAGCAACACCTAACACCTCAAAATTGTATTATGTATTAAAAAAGAGAAATATCACATTGACACAAGTATTCAGAGTCTTTATTCAGTACTCAGTCAAAGTTCTTTTGGAAGCAATTGAAGCCTGAAGTCTTCATGGACAGGATGCAACAGGCGTCACAAACCTGGATTGGGTAATTTCTACCATTCATCTCTGCAGGTCCTGTCAAGATCTGTCAGGCTAGATGGAGACCATCAGTGGACAAGTACAGTGTCTCTAGAGATGCTCTACTGGGTATTGTCTGGCTCTAGTTAGGCCACTCGATGACAAACCCACGGGACTCCCTAAACCACTCTTGTATTGTCTTTTCTTTGTGATTAGGACCATTGTTGTGTTAGAAAATTAACCTTTGCCCCAGTCCAAGGTCTGTTTGCATTATGTCACTAGACTATGGTAGTCTGTCCTGTGTACACACAATAAACTTGAATTTTAATACGGTACATTTACTCCCGGATTGTTAATGCAAGACAAAAAAATCCAAATTCAGATATACAGGTAATCCTTTCACATCCACAAGGGTAAGGTAAGTGGCAGAAGACCCTCACAAATGTAAAAACTTCATACAGTCATATGAAAAAGTTTGGGAACCCCTCTTAATTCTTTGGATTTTTGTTCATCATTAGCTGAGCTTTCAAAGTAGCAACTTTATTTTAACATATGGCATGTCTTATGGAATCAGAAGTATTTCAGCAGTGACATTAAATTTACTGGATTAATAGAAAATATGCAATATGCATCACAACAAAATTAGACAGGTGCATAAATTTGAGCAACCCAACAGAGATATTACATCAATACTTAGTTGAGCCTCCTTTTGCAAATATAACAACCTCTAGACGTCTCCTATAGCCTTTGACGAGTGTCTGGATTCTGGATGGAGGTATTTTTAACCATTCTTCCATACAAAATCTCTCTAGTTCAGTTAAATTGCATGGAGAGCCTGCTTCAAATCATCCCATAGATTTTCGATGATATTCAATTCAGGGGACTGTGATGGCCATTCCAGAACATTGTACTTCTCCCTCTGCATGAATGCCTTTGTAGATTTTGAACTGTGTTTTGGGTCATTGTCTTGTTGGAATATCCAACCCCTGCGTAACTTCAACTTCGTGACTGATGCTTGAACATTATCTTGAAGAAGTTGTTGATATTGGGTTGAATTCATCTGACCCTTGACTTTAACAAGAGCCGCAGTCCCTGAACAAGCCACACAGCCCCATAGCATGATGGAACCTCCACCAAATTTGACAGTAGGAAGCAGGTGTTTTTCTTGGAATGCGGTGTTCTTCTGCCATGCAAAGCGCTTTTTGTTATGACCAAATAACTAAAGTTTTGTTTCATCAGTCCAAAAGCACTTTGTTCCAAAATGAATCTGGCTTGTCCAAAAGCACTTTGTTCCAAAATGAATCTGGCTTGTCTAAATGAGCATTTGCATACAACAAGCGACTGTTTGTAGCGCGAGTGCAGAAAGGGCTTCTTTCTCATCACCCTGCAATGCAGATGTTCTTTGTGCAAATTGCACTGAATTGTAGAACGATGTACAGATACACCATCTGCAGCAAGATGTTCTTGCAGGTCTTTGGAGGTGATCTGTGGGTTGTTTGTAATCATTCTCACAATCCTGCGCATATGCCGCTCATGTATTTTTCTTGGCCTGCCACACCTGGGTTTAACAGCAACTGTGCCTGTGACTTTCCATTTCCTGGTTACATTCCTTACAGTTGAAACTGACAGTTTAAATCTCTGAGATAGCTTTTTGTAGCCTTCCCCTAAAACATGATACTGAACAATCTTTGTTTTCAGATCTTTTGAGAGTTGCTTTGAGGATCCCATGCTGTCACTCTTCAGAGGAGAGTCAAAGGGAAGCACAACTTGCAATTGACCACCTTAAATACCTTTTCTCATGATTGGACACACCTGTCTATGAAGTTCAAGGCTTAACGAGCTAATCCAACCAATTTGGTGTTGCAAGTAATCAGTATTGAGCAGTTACATGCATTCAAATCAGCAAAATTACAAGGAGACCCAAATTTTTGCACAGCCAGTTTTTCACATTTGATTTAATTTCACACGACTAAATACTGCTTCACTAAAAATCTTTGTTCGGAAAACACCCCAGTACTCAGATGTTCCTAGGAAATGAAAGACATACCACGGTTATCCTTTGTCCCCCTAACTGTGTTGGGGTGTGCTGTCATGGGATATTTTCTCGGTTTAATATATCAATTGTTTAATGAGTTGGATTGCCATTTGCAGAAATGGCAAGTGCACAGCATCAGCTGTGATTGGCTGCATGGGTTAAAAAGAAACAGGTAAGAAAGAAGACAAAGAAATTGGGACAAGTGAAATTGAGAAGTGAATGAGTGCTTGAGAGAAGAGCCGAGAAGAATGGCTGGAGGACAGGTAAGAAAGAAGACAAAGAAATTGGGACAAGTGAAATCGAGAAGTGAATGAGTGCTTGAGAGAAGAGCCAAGAAGAATGGCTGGAGATCTATGTGGGTTTCCAGTAGGGACAGAGAGTGCATGCACCAACTAAATAACTAAGGGAACAGTGAAGCCATAAGGCAGCTGCCACAGATTTTTTAAACAAAATTATAATATGTATTTACATTAAGAAATATTAAATAACACTAACATTTAAATATTATGATTTTATGTAATACTAATCATTTTCAGCATATATTCAGTAAATATTTTTGGCTGCGAGTTCCTGTGATTTTTTGGAACGCTCCAAAAATATTCCCATTTAACTGTTCAGGACCAACACACAAATAACCAAAACTATGAATGTCAAATCTGTGAATTTGCAGGGGCAACTGTATTATTCACTTCTATATATTTTTGTGCAGTACTATATTATACAATAGGTTGGCTCAGAGCTATACATAGGTGAAGATTAAAATAAAAAAATAACACAAACTAACAAAGGAACACAAAGTTTTCATGTAAAGAATACAGTAAAACATTAATACAATTTGATGACACATTTATTTTTTGCCCTGAATTTAAAGTTATGCTGTGTCTTTACTAACCTGCTTAATTATGTAAGTCAGCTCCTCTATTTCGATGGCTTTGTCATCGAACAAAGACTTCCTTTTGGCAACTGTCAAAAGAAAGAGGAAAGGGGAGTGTGAAGAGGCTTCAGAGAAAGTTATGTACTGACTAAAACACAAGTACATACACAGGTATGGCAAATAATGAGAAAAGACACCATTACTACTTTAGCGTTTATAGCTTGTAAACACATTTGACAGCCATCTATGGCACAACAAGTCTTAATATCGTGAAAAGGAAGCCTAATTTGACAAACAGTTGAGGAATTATACTGTGTTATGATGTCTTAACAAGGAAAGAGTACATGCCTTTGTTGGAAGAAGCTGAATTTTAGTGCTCTGCAGAACCCAGTTTAGTATCTTTACCTGAATTAAGTCACTCCTAAACTTGGTATGATATTTACTCAAAACTGAAGCCCTTATATAAAATCCTTAATACTGATTTTCAATCAGCAAAAAATATTAATTTAAATAACCTGTAATGGATGCTTTTACCACACTCACCATATGAATTTTCCTATAGCACTCTAAATACATTATCTAATGCTAACAAAGAGTGGAATCAGTGACACTTTTCTATAGCAGTAAAAAATTACAATTAGCTTACATCAAAAGCCATAAACAGGAAACATCACCAAAAAGGAGAATACTGAACTATGTAAAGCAAACCTCAAATGTTGGTACGTTTGTCACAGAAGTAGACAGAGTTATGTCCAGTAATTTTAAACCATGCTAGTGTCTTGCAAGACATGATAAATTACACTCAAATTTCCAAATTATCACAAGTAAAGCCGCTAAATTAAATCGATATACTGATTTTTATCAATCTTTTCACATCAATTCAATTTTTTGAATGTATGCATTGAAAATCAATTTTCAGGAACCTAAAGTAGTTGACAAATCTCATAGGTCATTAAGCATGCTCAATGATTTTCCCACCAAAAGAAAAGAGATTTGTAAATAACTAATGGTTTGCTTTGATGATTGCGCACTTCCGGGAGAGTCCACTGGTATTATTTTCTGCTTTTTTTTTTATTAACTGTAACCTGTGGCTACCCACTGGACACCTCCAAAATAATTAAATAATTTGCCTTCTACCTGCCTGCCTCTTGCCTGCTCTTTTACTTTATTAGCTGTTCTCACTCTGTCATAGTCTTACGAACTTGACTAGCCCGTATCAGTCTTGATCCTTGTCAGGATAGTGAGCCATAAATGGCAGTCCACGAAAAGAAACCTAAATCCTTATGAGGTACAAGATTATAGGAAAAGTTGAGTGAGAGGGGCAAGGGATACAATTGTGACTTCATGTCAAACAGGCTGAGCAGTTTATACTTCTGTGTCTAGTCATCCGCAGTGGACTGTAAACAAGATGGCAGAGCTGATACTTCCCTTTAACAGGGTGCTGATGTTTCTTATATTACAATAACAGTTGCCCAAGTACTGCTGTGTTTTTAGTTTTTGCTGTGGGTGTTTTTTCTTGCTGTGGGCCGTGCTGCAGCCATTACCATAATATTACATTAAAAAAAAAAATCAAAGACAAACATACATGTAACATCCACAACTGTTAACCGAAGTAAGAGTATATTAAAATATTTTCTTATTTTGAAATTGAATATTCTATGCTTTTTTTTGCCTAATTGACAGCCCCAACTTACATACTATAAAATACTGTAATATTAATATTTTAATATTAAATATAAAGTTTGACAGCACAGTTGAACATGAAAATATTCAAGCTACTGTCCTAGATTTGTGCAAATGCATACTTTTTATGAAAAATGCAGCAACAACTGTACTTGACAGTATATAAAACACAAACAATAGTTAATGGTTTGCAACACATTTAGGAAACATGTCTGCAACCAGTCACCACAAAATGAGAAGCATTAGACAAGATGACAGAAATAAATTTGGTTTAAAACAAACACCCAGGAAGTACTGTAAACACATCAACAAGTGCAAATGCTGCTGAATTAATTTACATTAAATCTATGTATTAATGTACAACTTGCATCTCTAACAATTCTTACTTGCAGTGGGGGGAAAAAACATCTGGAGGCACACAGACTGCACTGTTCTCATTCTTGATGGCTCAATTTGTTGGCGAAAGTCGCCTACTTTCCCCAAAATGGAATATACTTAAATGCATGATGATCAACTCATTACATGCATGTATTTTGGTGCACTTCATTCTAATTATTAACTATTCTATTTAATTATATGACAGCACAAGGATAATTAATATTTTTGAAATCAACTGTGCTAGAAGTGTTAATTTAATGTACATTTAAATCTGATGAGGCCTAGGAAACATTTCAATATGCATTAGCATAGGAAACTATGAAATTAACTATCACAATTGCTATAAAATGGCATGTACGACCTGAAATGGTCCACTCTCCCAAAAAACACAATATAATCAATTAAAAGTAAATAACAGAAGATGATGCACAACATATTAACAGCACAAATCAATTCAATAAAAATTATAAAAAATAGAAACAAGACACTTACGTATAGTAAGCTTTTCCAGTTTGGCAAATGTGTTACTTAAATCCTTCCCGATTCTCCTGTTAAGGGTGAAAGAAAAAAAAAATCTCTTGATCACTACATAACACCCAACAACTGAAAACACTCAAACCAGCTGCTGTACACCACCTTAAGCCTATTGTGACTGTACTAATCTTAAAACTGCATTTATTCCAAAGCTCATATAGCTTAGGCATGTGCTACTTGCTATAAAATTCTCTGGTGAATATTTCAGCTTTCTTTTCATTTTTGGGAAAAGAAAAAAGGGATATAAATTTACAAACACTAGTATAAGCAATTGAAGGAATATATATGTGTATGCACCAAAAATAGCCGAGTGTTCTGTTATTTTAATTTTCAAATTGGGCACTATTTCATTGGGTTTTACATATCTATTACAAAAAAAAAATATTCTTTCAAATGCAACACTGGCATATTAGAATAGATAACCAGATTAACACAATAAGTGAGTCAAGCATGTAACATTGAATTAAAAGTAGAATTGAAGAGATCTATATCCACTACATTATTTTTCCATGGCCTGGGATAACCCCTGAGTTTTGTGGAGTTTGCAACAATGTAGTGAATCAAAAGTATGAACATCCTTAAAACTGCACATGCAAAAATAGAAAAGAATTGCATCATCTCCCCCTATTGCAGTATACTAAAGCAAGTGTTATTAAACATTTTTCATAGATATATTTTTGCACACTTTATTTGAAAAAGAAGAGGTTTGTATTCTTACAGCCTTGTTTTTTGTGCTATCCTATGCCAAAAGATGGGAGACATATGAGGGATAGTCTAGAGATGCACTGATCATTCAGCCCGCTATCTAAATCAGGTGATTTTTTTTTTACTAAAAAGACTACCAGTGATTGGTAAATTGGCGGATCACAAAAGCCTATCTTTACAACCCCTGCTTTTCTAGGCTGTACAGTAGTTTAGTTGCAGTGCTCCTTCAGGCGAGGTATTATGGTGATTGAGGCACTGAAGCTTTTTTTTTTTGTTTTTGTTTTGTTTTTTTGCAGAAAACTTCCTGTGGTGTAAACAAAGCAAGTCGAGGCTTGTTTTACAAGAGATCGAGGCACGATTGGAATATTAGCCTTTATGTTATAGAAAGTGGCGTAATAAACTGGGAAAAAGGAATCAAACAAGTCATTCCATGCAACTAGACAAATGGCAACAAAAGCTGCTTTAATGAATTCAGACCTTTTTATGTTATCCTTTAAATTAAAACGAAAACAGTTTGAGCTTGAATAGAGAGCTTGTTTTAAATGCAGCAGATTACATTTTCAATTGGAAAAACAAAAGACAGACAAATTTGAAATTGCTGCTTAGTTAACAATAGTCTTCTTAGCTTAACAGAAAGATGTGTATTTTACTTATAAACCTATTAAGCATGTTAGTCTTGTATCATATGTTCATAACTTGTTTATCAAGAAGACATATTTGTTAATGTGCGTCAATCAGTATAAGTTTTGGTAAGAAACAAGTACCGCATTGTTAAAATGGTAATCCATATTTATTACACTTCAAGAATTATGAATGTCTAGCTGACACAGTGAAGGAAAAAAAAACCTTTATAAATAAAGGTGTGATTTAACAGTAAAAAAAACCTGTAGTCCAATTAATTATTAAAACCTATGTGCAGATATACTTACATTTAAGCAGTGTTCAATTACCAACACCAATTAACTGATTGTGTGTTAGTGTGCATTTGTAATTATACACAGACACTCACACATATACATATATTGACATATCCATCGAAAGAGGTAATGACACTACCCTGATTACAGGTATATACCGTAAGGAATGTTATGCAGACAAAATATTTCACTTTGCTAGCAATCACTCATCATCCCTTAAACAGAGTTGTGTTAAGACTATTCAGAAGAGTTTTTACACATTGTAATATCATGGAGACTAAAAAAAATGAAAGTCCGCATCAAATGGCTATCCAAAGACATCCATCAGACAATGCTTACACAGGAGATGCCAGAGACCCCAGCCAACAATTGACTCCAATGTGACTCCTCACCCCACCTGACACATACTTCCTTATCATCATGGGGTATCAGAAAGATACAGCACATATCCTGTCCAGATCAGGCATCAAAATAGCACCCAAGCCTACATGCACTCTGACCATAGTCCTTTTTAATGTTAAAAGTAAGAAATTGGCAATACAGACACAGAACACAGTTTACAACATTCCGTGTAATTCATGCCTGGCTGTAAACGTGTGACAAACATCAAAAACACTTGCCACATGTATACAGGAACACAGTAATGCACCCAAAGTCTCTGATTTACACAAATACAAATTCGACTGGACACACATTTAAAACAGGACTCAGTGCTAGTACAATTCAAGACTAATACTAAAAGTGCCACAGTACTGGCTGAAACATGGCTATTCAATGAAAATGGCATTAACAGACATTTGGATATGAACCCAGCATATGCAGGCTAAAAAGAAGAACATGCACATTGTAACTGGCGACCCCTTTACCCAGAACGGCAGCTACACAACCAAGACTAAGGCCACCCTGAGGATTCTCCAGATAATAAGCCGTACTCCTTACAAAGAGTGATTTTTTTCCCCCAGTAACGAAATAACAGGCAACACAAATCAGAGATGTAAAATCAAGTGCAGATATATTGGGAGTGAAACGAATATATATATATATATATATATATATATATATATATATATATATATATACACACACACACACACACACACACACACACACAAGGACAACTACTCAATATTATATATCTGTACACAATCCCCCACTAGTCCAAAGACACCAGTGAAAACTTATACATATATCTATTATATAAAAAAAATCTTGGGTCGACACATGATCATCTCGGAGAGACACTTTGACGTCACGTGTCAAGACTAGACATTACAACCTTAGGAAGCAAGACCCGTGAGATGGTGACTTTTGCATGTCAAAATAATTCTGAATCAGACGATTAAGTAACATGAAATCAGCCTTAAAAAACCTGTCTGGACCTAACCCTAATCCTAAATATACTTACTTTGCCATTAGCGTAAAGTCACTTCTCTGCTTTATAGCAGTCAGAGTTGGTTTGTTAATCTGGACCCCATTCTGAAACACATAATTAAACACTTTGAGTTCAATACACACAGTAACTGCACAAAATCTGACTGTGATTATCATAGTAATAAATCAATATATCAACCACCAATGTATTACAAACAGAACCGTAAGTAGTCAAATTTTACCTGTTCTAGCTGAAAGGGTTTTTTTCTCAGCACTGTTATAGATTGAGATTTAGTTTTCTTTCATCCCTTGTTAACTGCCACTAGTTTAAAACTGTACATTTATACATTACCTTATTTGTATTTGTAAAATATAAGTGTTTTAAGAGACAACTCAAAAAACCAATTGGGTAGGTACACATAATAAAGCAGCCTTACACTAATCTAATCCTATATAGGACCCCTTTTTATGCTAAAGCATCTTGAATTCAACAAGGCGCCAGAAACATTCCTTAGGGATCTTGGTTAATTCTGACTTAATATCAAAAAGTTCCTGCAGATTTTTTACCGACACATTCATGTGAACCTCCAATTCTACGTTATCCCAAATGTGCTTATAAAGATAGAAGTATATTAATATCATAGCACTTTTTCCCAGTTTTGTTTGTTTGCAAGTGAATGAATTTATGTTCATCTGTATTGGAGTGCTAAACTCCAGTTGCAGAGGTCTCCAGTGGGTGAAGTTCCATCCAGTTTTGTAATTGAAGCCAAGCCTAGCAGATAAAGAAACTTGTTATTTAATTATATGGCTCAATAGTGTTTCCATACTTCCTAGGTCTTTATCACAGTGTAGATTTTTTCCTTTCCTGAGAACATTATCCATATGTTTTGTGGTTGTGAACAAACTTGTACTTCTTGGTCCTTCCTTTCTCTCGCATTTATTTCAAAACACTGTATTAACACAGATGCTTTATGATGTGTATACACAGGTTTAAATGGAAGCTCATTAGCTTGAGAGCTGGTGGTTCATTTGTCATGTGTACCTCATTTGGTTAAAGCAAAAACCTGCAACCACTGTAGATCTCAAGGACCAGAGCTGAGTGCCTCTGATCTGTATAAATAAAACAGACACCCACTGTCTGTCTTTTACATTTTTCAGCTTTGCTGATGTTATTAGTCCATTTTGCACACTAAGGATCAGATCACATTCTTTCTGCCTGTCTGCCATCAAGCAAAAATGGCTGAACTGACTATCATAAAAATTTTTTACATTTAAGTTAACATTGGCCCAATCTGTTTTGCAATGACGACATGGAAAATTTTAAACATAATTTTTTAACGGAACAACCATGATAAAAAAAGTTTACAAATATGAAAAAGACCTGGGTTGACATCATGTTACTTACGTTTGTTGCATAATCCACAGATCAATTATTCAGTAGTTTCCTCACAACATGCACAAAAAAAAAAAAAGTGCACGCTTTTTTGCCACAATACTGTTACATAGATAACCTCTGGAAAAATTACCATACATCATAAACAGGAAATGCATTCACATAATTCTGAGCTTTTTAATTAAAGAGAGTAGGATTCTTTACTAAGGAATGAGGGGATTTTCCAGTAACGTATCTGTTTAATAATATGTTTTGCATGTTGTGAGCAAACGACTGGATAACTGACATGAAGCTTATGTGACGCATAGATGTGCACATTCTAAAGCATTTCTATACTTCTTGGAAAGATGCATTATGGTACTTGGCTTAATGCTTTACGTAAGAGCTTTTGCTCTCTTAATTCCAAAAAACACTGATAACTTTAAAAGAATATAGCACCCAAAAATTGTTATTTTTTAAAATTTACTCCACATCATTTGTAGTGATTACAGTTTTTTTTGTTTTTTTTTAAATATGCTTTCACAGCATAAGACTGAGTATGTCAACTATGTGACAAGAGTAATTTGAATTTTTTTACATGGACATTTTGATATTATTCAATGTGGGTCCCCACTGAAGCACATTCTATCAATGCTGGTTTCTCCATGAAAACAGGAGATTAAAATTTATTTTTGGCCATCACTACAAACAATAATCACGTTTAGGTAGAATATGCCTTTAAGAAACAAAATAAGATTTTTTAAATTTTTTGCCGAATACCCTTTTGGGCTTGCAGCTTTTCTCCTTTGTAAGGATTTTACAGCTTCTCAGTTTTAGTCCATGCAGTATTGTAATGTAGTTTCCATTTGTTTATAATTAATTTTGAACCAAAAGTGGTGATCTAAATCACTACTGACATACAGAATTTGTAGAATTTTGTTTACTTAAATTTAGTCCAATTTACATACACTTCACTTCCAATATTGACTCAAAAGTTATATACACAGTACAGTTACAAAATTGGTAAAATAAAATACAAAACAACAGTAAGAAATCACAAATTACAAACATTACATTGTATGCACATGAATGTTTATATCATGTATGTAAGTGTATATATTAGATATATCTAAAGTGTGAGGGCGGCCAAAACCATTACCTGGCCACAATGCCAGCTGGATGGAAGTACTGGGGGAGAGGGCATTTGAAAAGCACTACCTCTCCCGGGACGTTAGAGGGCAGCCCAACTGGGCGGCTGTGGCACCAAGGATTCCCGCAGAGCATGCTGGGAGTTATAGTTTGGCATAGCTCTGTTGTGTTCCGTGGGGGCCACCAGGGTGAGCTGCAGAACCCTACTCTGGGCTTTCACCACACCTGGGATTGATTCCAGGTTCAATTAATGAGCCACCTGGAACACTCCCAGGTACAACATAAAAGAAGCTGCCTCACTCCATTCAGAGAGCCAGAGTTGGGAGGAAGGATGACGAAGATTGTGAGGGAGGAGTGGAGGCGGAAGGACTATGAATTATGATGTATGTACTGTGCTGTGGGGAGCAAGGAAGAAGTGCTTCCCCAGCTGTAAATAAATGTGTGCTGTGCTGAACTTGTGTCTCTGCCTGTCTGTGTCCGGTTAGGGTGGCTGTATGCACCACAGTGGTCCACAATAGAAATATCTATATCTTTCAGTGAGATAATGACCAACTAAAATGACCAGTTTTGCTTGTTAGGAGTCATGACAACATGCAATCAGGGGGACACGGTGAACCTTCATTTATGGAAAATGGAGATTTAAAATAAAAATGTACCTTGTAAATCCATTTTAAAATGGTCTTCAAGTAGGTTTTTAATTGAGTTTATTGCAAAGATGTTTTAAAATAAAGCTTGCACATGCAAAATTGTGGACAACCTTAAAAAATATACCCTTATTAATTTATTGGTAAAGCTAGAAGTAAGGTTTTCTAAAACATGAAGCTACCTCTAAATCATCAAGGTTACATACCTGTCTCCCCTGCAGGGATTTGCAGGCTGACAGAAACTCCTGTGTTCGATCTCTACAGGACATGGTATCGTCAATAATTGCTAAGGGAGGAGGAGGAGGAGGTGGTGGTTGAGGCTGATAAACAGGAGGGCTGGATGCAGGGGGATACACTTGTGTTTGGGAGGGTCCAAGATATACTCCCTGCTCTGTACTTCTAGAACCGTGGCGTCTTCTTGTATTCATTGAGACTCATAACCGTAACCTGTAGGAGGAAGGGTATTTTTATGAGACAGGTATTAAACTAATAGTCAAAGCAACATTAATTTTTGTGGGCCAAAAAAAAGCATCCAAAAGCTGTGTTCCATAATGTTCATGCACATCTTACAACATATTCTATTAGTTTCAAGGTAAGGTAGTAATATTCACTGATCAACGTGACAGAGAATGCCAATGTGGCATGTTGATTACCACATGCAGTTGCGAATTGCAATGTATTCCATACATAACAACGACTACATTGACCCAATGAATCTATGTTCTGCAGTTTAAAAGAAAATGTAAATACTTTACAATGCAACTTAGAGAATTTCTCCATCAAACCAAGTTAGACTCTTTTTTTTTTATTATTATTACTTTATTGATTTTATTTGAAGAAAACAACATCCCATACAATCATGTCAAACTTAAACCAGAATTCAAACCCGGCCTGTGAGAAAGACGAGAGCCAAAAGCATGAGCAAATCTTTAAAAACAACAAAGAGAGTGTCATTTTCCCAGATATAAATCCTTATCCTATGATTTGATTAATTACAATTTGCAATATTTAAAAAAAAGCTGTGAAGAATTCCTCTAAGTGAGAATTCAATTTTTTCCAATTTCAGTTACCCACTGCCTTATAACAAGTGGGCTAGGATTCTTCCAGCTGAGCAAGAGAAGTCTATGTGCTAGTAGTGTGGTAAAGGTAATAATAATCGATTTGTCCTCCATTTTAAGCTGAAACCAAGTTAGATTTTAACAAAGACTGTAGATGATTTGAGGTGAAATCACTGAAGGTTTGATTCACCAAAACAGGACATGTGTGCTTAAACAAAATAAGTACCAAGTAAGAATTTCACTGCATTCTATAAGCATGACAATAAACTTGAACTGTAATCCAATTTACACAAGATGCAGCTACAGTATTTGATAAAGGATGGCCTGAAACTGCTATAGAAAATGCTACATGTCCTGTTAAATGTAGACTATGCACACATTCTCCTAAACATTTGCCAAAACAAAAAGTCTCTCCACTCAAATACTAATTAGGACCCAATACTCTCCACTCAAATACTAATTAGGACCCAATAAAACCTACTTGCACTAATCAAGCACAGCTTATAGGCCATGTGATGACAATGTCTCCTTGCGGATTAACACAGTGTACTAAAAATGATAAAACAACTTAATGAAATCAAACCCTTTCATTTAGGCGTTAAATATTTTTATTTTGTTTTGCAATTCCCATTACAATGCATTTAGTAACATGAGCATTGTTCATGCTGCCTTAAAATTTTAGTTGTGTAACCGCCCACTCTATACATTAATAATCTTTTATATATTTTCATGTTTCAGTTGTTTCATCATTAACAAATACAACAAACAAATTAAAAAAAAAAAAAAAAACTAATAAATTAATGAACAAGTCTGCTCACTTTAAACATGTGTATGTGGACTCATCCAGAATCAGCACTAGAACAGGACTGCACTTAACTACAGTAATTACATTAAAATACTTACAAATGGAGGGTGCAAGCAAAGGGCTTCTATATTATTCAAATATGTGCTGTGTACTTTAATACTTTGAGGGCTGATTATTTTTTCCAAAAAACATAGTTACTTAAAAGCAATGGTTTCACACAGAAATCAACATAAAACGTCTGTTGCTGCATGCTGTGGCTGCCAGTTTGCAAAGAATGTGTGGCAGGCTTGCTGCCAGGCTGTCTTCGTGTGGCTGGGGCAGCAGCAGTGATCACGGTCGCAGTACATTGCAATCTGGTTTCTACCTCTTATCATTGTTAAGTGGCAGTCCTCCCTGGCAAACATTGTCAGTACCACAATTAGCCGTGGACCAATCAGGTGAAACTGGAACCTTACATTCGTTTTTGATCACTTTTATCAAAATCGGAGTTCGACAAGTCATAGTCCAGTTGAGAGATAATAGGCAAAATGTCATCCACTGAGTGTTTGCTTTACGCATCCGCTTTGGTCTCTCGCTATGTCAGTGCCATTTTTGCCGTTGTTTGCGCCTTGCTATTCACACGAGCGAAGGAAATCAAACCAATGAAGCTAACTTTCCTTCTAGCAACAAGAGTCCAACTAAAACATAACGGTTGGTTTTGTCACAGTTTACAGTTGATTACCATCGTCAACTCCTCCTTTTGACAAAAGTCAACATCAACCCTGAAAGAGTTAAATATTTTCATCACATTTTTACTTTAGTAACAGAAACTCTAATGTCTTCAAAAGCTCAAACTCAATGAAGAAGGATGTTTGGAGCATCCTGACTATTTGCATGCCTGTGTGTAGCCAATATTCTGCTAATCTTTTAGATATTATCATAACATCTCTGAATGATTACAGACTGTACTCTTGCTGCATTTATTAATGTCATTGTTTGTCTGGGTTCCTGGGAAGTTTTCAAAGAAATAACATAAGTTCACATTTGTACCGTTACTCTTTCTCCTAGCTATTCCCTGTTGCTTTTTCTTCTTCTCTCATACTATACTCCTTGCCTAAGCCTCTCCTCTTATTTTGGTGTCAATACACCATTTACTCCTAACGCATTCACAAGAAATGTTTTCACCCAGGCTCCAACACTGCCCTTTCTGCTACTTTCCACAGCTCTACATAAAGTGGTACTTGAAAGTAAGTGAACCATTCAGAATTTCCCACATTCCTTCATAAATCCAACCTAGATCATCATCAAATTTACATACCTGTCCTGAAAGTAGGTGAACAGAACACAACTGAACAAATGCAACAAAATATAGTCGATTTATTTATTGAGGAAAATGATCCAATGTCACAAATCTGTGAGTGGCAAAAGTATGTGAACTTTTGCTTTTAGTACTTGATGTGACCCCTTTTGCAGCAATACCTGCAACTAAATGTTTCTGGTATGTCTTGATCAGTCCTGCACATCAGCTTGGAGGAATTGTGGCCCATTCCTCCATACAGAATTGCCTTAACACAGGGATGTTCCTGGGTTTTCCTGAAATGAACTTCACACTTCAGGTCCTTCCATAACATTTCTATTGGGTTTAGGTGAGAACTTTGTCTTGGCCAATTCAAAACCTTTATTTTATTCTTCTTCAAACACTCTTTAGTAGAACAATTTGTGTACTTGGGGTCGCTGCCTTGCTACAGGACACCGTTTCCCTCGAGTGTTAGTTCACAGACAGATGTCTTGACATTTTCCTTTAGAATTCGCTGGTGTAATTCAGAATTCATTTTCCTGTCCACAATAGCAAGCTGTCCAGGCCCAGATGCAGCAAAACATACCCAAAGCATGATACTACCGCCACCATGTTTCACAGATGGGATGAGCTTCTCATGCTGGAATGCAATGTTTTTCTTTCTCCAAACATAAAGCTTCTCATTTCAAGTGCAGAGTTCTATTTTGTTCTCATCTATCCATAAAATATTACTCCAGTAGCTTTTAGGCTTGTTCACGTGTTCTTCAGCAAACTGTAGTCAGGAAGCAATGTTTTTTTGGAAAGCAGTGGCTTTCTCCTGCAACCCTGCCATGCACACAACTGTTGTTGATGAACTCATGAACATTAACCTTGGCCAATATGAGAAAGGCTTTTGGATGCTTAGAAGTTAGCTTTATTTCTTTTCTGACCTCGCAAACAATCACACACCTTGCCTTTGGAGTGATCTTTGTTGGTCGACCACTCCTGGAGAGGGTTAACAATAGTCAAACTTCCTCTACTTGCACATAATCTGTCTGACTGTGGATTGGTGCAGTCCAATCATTTTACAGATGGGTTTTTAGCCTTTTTCGGTAGGATGAGCATCAGCAATTCTTTTTCTGAGGTCCTCTGAAATGTCTTTTGTCAGTGGCATGACAAACTGATACTGCACAAACCTGTTTGAAGATGAAGCCCTTGATATAACCCTGTTATTTTAATATGAACAGGGTGTCCATTCACATCGGATTGTGATCACATTGACTGACATCCATGACACTGATTGACAACACCTGACTCTAAACTCACCTTCAAATTACCAGCTAGGCCACTCTCACAGAATACTGGGTGATTTTCCTCATTTGTTTAGCTGGATTTTCCATATCTACTTTTAGATAGATAGATACGTAGATATATACTTTATTAATCCCAAGGGGAAATTCACATACTCCAGCAGCAGCATATTGATAAAAAACAATACTAAAGAGTGATAAAAATGTAGGTATAACAGACAATAACTTTGTATAATGTTAACGTTTACCCCCGTCCCCCCCCCCCCCCCGAAGTGGAATTGAAGAGTCGCATAGTGTGGGGGAGGAACAATCGCCTCAGTCTGTCATTGGAGCAGGACAGTGACAGCAGTCTGTCGCTGAAGCTGCTCATCTGTCTGGAGATGATACTGTTCAGTGGATGCAGTGGATTCTCCATGATTGACAGGAGCCTGCTCAGCGCCCGTCGCTCTGCCACGGATGTCAAACTGTCCAGCACCGTGCCTACAATAAAGCCTGCCTTCCTCACCAGTTTGTCCAGGCGTGAGGCGTCCCTCTTCTTTATGCTGCCTCTCC
Source organism: Erpetoichthys calabaricus (assembly GCF_900747795.2). Taxonomy (NCBI): domain Eukaryota; kingdom Metazoa; phylum Chordata; class Cladistia; order Polypteriformes; family Polypteridae; genus Erpetoichthys; species Erpetoichthys calabaricus. Next base: position 101,295,491 of record NC_041394.2, on the reverse strand, counting down.
AGCACACCACCGTGTAGAAGAGGGTGCTCGCCACAACCGTCTGATAGAACATCTGCAGCAACTTATTGCAGATGTTGAAGGACGCTAGCCTTCTAAGGAAGTATAGTCAGCTCTGTCCTCTCTTGCACAGAGCATCAGTATTAGCAGTCCAGTCCAGTTCATCATCCAGCTGCACTCCCAGGTATTTATAGGTCTGCACCCTCTGCACACAGTTACCTCTGATGATCACGGGGTCTATGAGGGGCCTGGTCCTCCTAAAATCCACCACCAGCTCTGTGGTTTTGCTGGTGTTCAGTTGTAGGTGGTTTGAGTTGCACCATTTAACAAAGTCCTTGATTAGGTTGCTATACTCCTCCTCCTGCCCACTCCTGATGCAGCCCACGATAGCAGTAGTTGTCAGCGAACTTTTGCATGTGGCAGGACTCCGAGTTGTATTGGAAGTCCGATGTATATAGGCTGAACAGGACCGGAGAAAATACAGTCCCATGAGGTGCTCCTATGTTGCTGACCACAATGTCAGACCTGCAGTTCCCGAGACAAACATACTGAGGTCTGTCTGTAAGATAGTCCACGATCCATGCATGCCACCAGGTATGAATCTACTCCCATCTCTGTCAGCTTGTCCCTAAGGAGCAGAGGTTGGATGGTGTTGAAGGTGCTAGAGAAGTCCAGAAACATAATTCTTACAGCACCACTGCCTCTGTCCAAGTGGGAGAGGGATTGGTGTAGCATATAGATGATGGCACTTGTGGACTTGTGTGAAAATCTGATGATGTTTTAAATCATACTTTTAAAATATGTCAGCTATAAATATTACAATAGTAGTTCTGCACAAGCTTCAGTTTCAAAGCAACATCATTAGCCTAAACACTTGAGTGACTGGACAAGGAAGACATTTTGAAACAATGATTGGTAAATTTTATTATGAAACAGATAAGGTGCATAAAGCAGCTCATTTTGTCTCCATTTTAGACAAGCTACATGTACATATACTAAAACTGAAAACCAGTTAGTAACTAAAAAATATACATGTACACAGAAAACATTTGTTTCTGCATACAAAATGCATGATTTTTCTGTAATACATTTGAGTGTTTTCTTTTTCTTTTTGCATTTAATTCTGTTTCAGTGACATGAATATAAAGTGCTTAATGCCACTGCCCCATAACTCCAGAGTCTCAATTTTGTTTTTTTGTTCTTTATTTTGCCTTATACAATTTCTTGTATTAGGAATTTGTTAGTTTTCGCATACCCCTTGGGGTCAGAGCGCAGAGTCAGCCATTGTACAGCACCCCTGGAGCAATTACAGGTTAAGGGTCTTGCTCAAGGGTCCAGCAGAGTAGGACCTCTTTTGGCAGTGATGGGGATTCGAACCGGCAACCTTCTGGATACCAGCACAGATCCTTAGCCTCAGAGCCACCACTCCGCCCTGAATTTTCAGTTCAAACCCAAACACTGCCTAAGCAGAGATTGCACAGGCATTCTTCTTAAATTTCAAAAACTCCAAATTGGTCTGGGGTGACTGAGTAAGAGTTGGTATGCGAGTGTGGGTGCCTTGAGATTGACTGTTGCCACACCCAGGGTTTGTTCTGCACTGCATCTGCTGGGACAGGCACTAGCCATCCAATACAGTGGAATGGATTAGGCAGGTGAGATAATTATTTTCAACAGTGAATAGTGTGCCAAGATCATAAGTGGAATTGCGATTTAAATGTCACAATACTTTATGTACCACTCTCTTTGAATTCAGATGATGGCATTAGATACCTTAAAAAGATTAAAATTGCTCAGGAAAGAATAATTACAAACTTACAATATGCAAATACCTCTCATAAAACTAATTGCATCCAAATATGATTACTGGAAAAGCAACTCTAAGAAAATATATTCATAATACGCAAATGCCACTTAATGCATCACTCACACAATCTTTTTTCAAAACTGTTAACATCCACTGGGGATAAAGAGTTAGCTGAAAATCTATTCACAGTTGTTCTCAAAACACATATTCTTTAATTATGTTAATTTTACTAAAAAAGAAATTGAGCAGGTAAGAGGTTCTGCAAAATAATTTTTCATGACTTAAAGAAAAATGCTGAGAAAAGCACAAAATACCAAAAGAGCCTACTGACTTATACAAACATAAAAATAAATACAACTACAAGTTAGAAAAGATATATTACCATATATCTGAAAAACAAAGAAAAAAAATGTAATGCCTTGCAAAAAAAAAAAAGAAATGAGTAAATTATTTCAGCTGTTCAACCAGCGGGTGTTCAACCAGTAAAGAAACTTTTACCTAATCAACCTTCGTATTTACAAAACATGTTATGAACAATGTACACTATAATATAATAACGTATTTTTGTGGCAACTTATTTTAGAAATTATCCTGGTTAAAGCTGTGTTAAACATTTATGTTTTTTTTTTTTATAAAGTCGGGATGTTTAAAAACATCAGAATTCCTTGAGCTAAAAAGAACAACTTTCATGTTTATATGCACGAAAAGTACTTAGCATTTGCAGTTTTATCACAGAATCTTTAAGTCTTTATTTTATTTTGCCATATGTAAAACTTAAAAAGAGGCATGAACATGGACATTGAGTGCACCTGATGTGGATTTAATTTGGCTAAATTAATGCAAATTAATGTATTTTGTTTATAAAACTTGTGATGCATACATCTTACTCTGAAAAATATATTCAAGCCTCTCTCTTTTATAAATTATTTACAACTTAGGCAAGACTGGTTGCATATTCCAGTAGCAATCGGACTATGCAATAATGAAAGTATTCTGCTTATATTACCTGAAAGGGGAAAGTAATGTACATATTTACATGGTACCAAGGAATGTGGTGAATGTAGACTTTGAATAAATATTGGCATGTGCAAGGTACTTCAGCCAAAAAAAAAGAATGCTGAACAAGATTCCCATACCTGAGCACTGCATTCATTAAACTCAGAAATGGGTAACTACAAAACTCATGCATTGTAACAACCTTGTTTACAACCTGAATGCTAAAGTGTGTATATATCTGTACAAAACTTATAGAACAACTCTCAGAGGGCAAAGATTCAAGACATCACACAGCAGTATCATGACATTACCACTTCCCTCAAGGAGCATATTCTAACACTTCAGATAAAAATTGAGTATAGTACCCAACTGAAATAGCTTTCTTTGCCTATACTGTCAGCCTAAGAACATGTTTTTCAATAATTAAACAGCTCTATTTAAAGCCATATTATTATTGTAAAGTTTTAATCTTTAATAAGCTATGTCCTGGTTATTTCAACAGAAGAAATCTAAACAGCCTGTAACATCAAAAACTTAAAGCATCACAATGGTATCAGATAATGCCACTTTTGAGTTGGTAATGAAAAACAGTTGGCAGCTCATTTCACTTTTTGACAGTAAAATATCTGTAAAGTTGCAAACTACAGTACAGGTCTTATTTCATTATTTTTTTAAATACTACTTATTATAAACAGCTATGTATGTCTAACATGCCCAGTAACAACGCAACACATAAACTGCACATTTACCTTCGGTCATTCAGAAGACTGTTAAACATTAATTAAATATAAGCATTTATTGTTTTTGGCATTTCAGTATACGGTATTCCTAAATACAGCACCTGCTCCAACAAACTCAGAGGGATCAGCCTCTGTCCAGGATTGAGCAGTAGTTTTAGGTCTTTGCTCTAAACAGGTTTATGGAGGACTAATAAAACAACACTGAAAAAAATCAGACTTGACAAACAAGCAAAGAATAAACAAAAATAACTTATTAATCAAGCCGTTTTAGTTATCTGGTGGCTAACTTGTTCCGTTATTTCATTCAGACATTTTTTTAAAAGTTGTCAATGGCTTTTAAAGTTTAAGTCAATGCTCAATTTAGCTTTTTACTGTACTCCATATCGGTTACTTTAATAAACAAAACGTCATTGTGAACAGGATGAAAATACAACCTTACCATTTGTAATTATTCAATTAACTTTAATCAGTGGGAAATATGCTATGGTAAGAAAAATATATAAAATGATCGATATTATTTCTATTCATTAATGATATGCTCTATTACGAAAATGTCAATCGATATTTTCGCTACCACATAAAAAATGAAACTCACATATTAAATTGGATCTCTTACAATGTCGAAATAACTTAATACCATAAACATTCTTCTGTCTTTACGGAGAGTGTATATAACTTCCACTTCGAAATATTCTCAGTTCTGCATAAATGTATTTAAAATCATTAAACATCTGTTCCTCACACACAAACACCATTCTAAGAAGGCAGAGCCTTCCATACCGGGTCAAAACAACACCTTTTCTTAAACCCGCCTTCGCTTACAAATCTGGCTTCTGATTAGCTAAAAAGGACTGTCAATATTGTAACATAAAACAGCTTCTACTCTATGGTTCGTCGAAAACCAAGCATTGGACTCCATTTCCCGGGGAGTTTTCTATTGGTTTTTAACACTACCGGAAAGGGCCCACTCTTCCTTTCTTTTGGCTCAAACAGGCGTCAATAAAAACAGAACGTACACTTCGAGACATCCCATTGGTCGAATCAGCCACGAAACCGATTCAAGATACTTGTTAGGTTGAAAAGGCAAGTCCTGCGTACAAAGCCTCCGTACACTAGAATAAAAAGGGAAAATAACTAAAAAATTATTACGGATGAGTGCCATTACAGTGCTACACTAAGGCCCTTCATAGAATGTCAACGGTCCTATGCTGACAAACTTTTTCACACATAACTTCCAACCGGCTGGTACCTAAAAACCCTATCTCTCCGGAAACTTTGTATAAAAAGTCAAAAAAATATATTGTATTTTGACACCTGAGACTAAACGAGCTATCGATTCCAAAAGAACAGCTTATTAAATAAACCGAAATTCTGTATTAGCCAACTCACCGACCACAGCTCCGTCGTCAAGATTCGATTCAATCCGGGTTACAAATCAGACTACTGACGTCAGCGCCACGTCTACGGCCTGCCTGCTCCTGACGTGCGACCACACCTACTGACCTCTGAATGAATGACGTAGGACGTCGAACGTATACAAGGATTTCCTTTGCAAGGGTGGAATTTGCAAGTTTTCACCGGCTAATTCGAGAATTCTGTTTGTAAAGCGTAGTTAAACGAGAAAGAATAAAAAGAGACGTTAAAAATTGTTTAATGTTTATGTAGCCATTAAATTAGAATGATTTAAATAATCATTGTAGACCAAGGATTTTTACTTATGTTCCAGTAAGAAGCGAGACTACTTCATTTTTTCTTGTTACGCATTTTTTGTGTATGTTTAACAAAATTAGTGAGAAAGACCGATAGTTTGTGTACTGACGGGCCTCACCCAATACAATCTTTCAGGAGTGGAGGCATCAACATTTAATAATGTCATAATTTTTGCAGTAAATTTCATTTTAATCTCAGCATTATTAATTTCATAAAAAAAGCTCAGATATGTTCAAGTGGCAGGACAGTACAGTACTTGGATAGGATATTACTGGTTCATGGATCGAGCCTTCTTTTTTTCTCCTCATCTTTTCCTACTTCTGTGTGGGGTTGATGTGCCTGATCAGCCTTCACCATACCACTCTGTCCTGCTTCTCCTCCTCAATCAGATGTTTTTCCTTCAAATCTTCTTTTACTTTATCCATCGACCTCTGCTTCAGCATCCCTCACTTTTTTCCCCTGGTACTTCCATTCCTATCACTCTTTAGGCCAGATATTCATTGTCTGTCCTCATCACATGTCCATGCCACTTCATCCTACTTTCCAATATTTCTCCCACCTTTTGTTAAGGGGGATTGTCTTTTTTTATCCAAGGAGTCAACACCAGCCAACCAGATCAAAGAGGTAAGGGCTTGAAGTAATTAAGTTATTATTGACAGAGTCCGTCAGTGTCCAACCTGCTATATTCTAACACAGGGTCATGGGGGTCTGCTGGAGCCAATCCCAGCCAGCACAGGGCACAAGACAGGAACAAATCCCGTGCAGGGCGTCAGCCCACCGCAGGGCATACACACACACACACACTAGGGACACCTGCATGTCTTTGGACGGTGGGAGGAAACCCACGCAGACACAGGAAGAACATGCGAACTCCACGCAGGGAGGACCCGGGAAGCGGACCCAGCTCTCCTTACTACGAGGCAGCAGTGCTACCACTGTGCCACCATGCTGCCCTATTGACAGAGTACATCAGAATAAAAGACCAAACAACACATTAATCTCTTTGCGTCCCTAACTAATTAAAGCCTGGTAAAGCAAATTATCAACTTGAATTAAAAAAAAAAAAACAATAAATAGATGAATAAAAAAATGATTTCTAAAAACGTTGTAACTTTTCAATTTTTAAAAGTGCACCCTTGGCCGAACGTTTTTTTTTTATCATGCGGTACACTGTCTCTAGCACTAGCATTACTTTCATTTTCATTTTACATTATTGCTAGTTGCTAAGTTACAAATTATATTGATACAGTACCTTAAGGACAAGTTCATTTCACAACTAAAAAGCATTAAGCATTTGTGGTAGATGAGTAAGGTGCCAAGAAATAACCTGCAAAGAAAAAGCATAGGGCTTATGTACCTATAAAATCAATGATTAAAAAGATGTTAGGAATGCTAAAGGGCAGTTAGAAATATTGTGAAAAAACAAAACCTGACATGAAGTGTCTCTTTCAGTATTGTATTAGTAAATGTGCAGACAATGAAGAGGTGAAGTGTATTAGAAAAAGAAATAGTGAAATAAGAAATGAAAATGGCAAATTGTCTCAATTAATTTTTCTTGGGTTTCAATTATTGGATATTACAGAGAAAGAAATGCTACTACACTCATAAAAATGACGGTTCTTTAGTGGTACTTTATGGTTCTTTTACTGGGTTGTGTGATTTCTCATAGAACTATTGCTGGACAAAGCACCATTTCATTCTGACAAGGTTCTTTGCATATGAAGCTGACGCTTTGTGCTTTGAAAAACTTCCTAATATGTAGAAAAAAATACTTTAATGGTAGACTACCCTAACAGATTAGGAAAACTAGAATTTAGTTTGTGTTATTCTGCACAGCAAGAGTCCTTTTAAAATCACGACCCATTGGTATTTCACAAATCTGTTACTATTTGTTCGTGGTTATTTAATGTATGAAGCCCATTATGGATCTAAATAAATAAAGGTTCTTTCTGGAACCTTCACATTGATGGGTCTTTTGAGAACCAAAAATGGTTCCCCTTTGACACCTTTATTTTAAAGACTGAAGGATCAAAAAGACTGTTATCTTTTGAAGTATACCCCTAGTAATGTCTGGGGAAAAGCATTCCAATTGGACAGACCTACTGGCAAACGGACAATGAACTATGAGCACAGTCTGTATTTATGGCAACATGTGCTAAAAACTGAGAGGTCGAAAGGTTCACCAGACAAAGATGGCCTGTTTAAGGAGGGAACAAGTGAAGCGATCAGCAGGAGCAGTAGCTAGTACTGCAGTTCCTGTAGTGTTGGTTGCAGAATCTGATCAGATGCAGGAGGAGCTAGACCCAAAGTCACCACATAGAGGCCAGAACCTTCAAGCAACACAAGTTCTACTTCTCCTTTTGGTTAGTGGCCTGCTGCTACCCGAAACGAGTGGTTTCAATTGGATGAGGATGTAGACAAGTTCCCAGTAACGGCAGCAAAGGGCAATGCTGACCAAAAACACCAGACTATGTGCACTGTTATAATGAGCACAGGTTCAGAACGGTTTGCTGTTGAGAAAAAGCGCAGAAACAAATAATCCGGCAAGACCAAACCATGTGAGCTTGAGATCAGTCAACTGAGACAAGAACCTAGATCCCTGAAGTACCAAATCCAGCTTTTAGGTGAAAACTGTCCTATCAGCCCCACAAGGAAAAGGCACATTACACTCAGGGAAGGGCTGAATGGCACTGAAGGAAGGACCATGAGATGGACTGAAAGCACAGTATATTCACCACCCATCCTTTTGGTTTAACTAAGAGGTTACTGGGATAGAAATAAAGTGACCATCTTACTTGCTCTGAAGAGGAGATCCACCACCATGTCAGTATCACCTTCAGTGACACTTAAAGAGAGCAAGACTTCTGCCTGTGTTAGGCATCAGTGGCTCAATTCAACATTTCTTTACCCACCCTAAAAAGCACCTGCTGCACAAACTCTTTCACTGTTCTCATTGGCCATGAACATGTTTGTCATGGCAGTGGAAGTGGAATGTACAGGCCCAGTGTCTAAATGTGGTACTCAACAGTCTCCCGTAAGAGAATTTGTGGGTGATCTGATGAATTTTGATGGTGAAAGCAACATCTATTCCTGTGTGCAGATGGCTCCTATAAGGGCTAGAATATCTTATTTCATGAGCAAGAATGAGTTTTAAACCAGCCAAGCTCAGGTCTCTGGTCCTGAAGAAGGGAAGAGTGGCCAACCAGTTCTGCCTTACCTTGGGAGGGACCCAGATCCCAATAGTGACAGAAAAAAAATGGTCAACAGCCTGGGCAAGATTTCTGAAAGCTGCAGTCCAACAAAACGAGTGATTTGACAACCTTGCTGACTGCTATAGACAGAACAGAGCTGCCAGGAAAATTCAAAGCATGGATCTGCCGAGAATACTCCGTCCCCTTCTTCTCTATTAAGTACCAATGGCAATTGTACTGCCTTGTATGGACATTCCTCCAAGTCACTCAAGCCAGGGAGTATATGATGTTAAAGTTGCTGTGGCAGGATTCATTGCAAAGATTAGAAAGAAGTGGCAGGCAAAGGAAGTTGTCAACAGATTTGAGGGAAGTCTGTGGTACATCGTCTTGGTGGGAACTGTGGTGGTGGGGTGGGCAGGACTGGGTTGTTATCCCAAACCACATTATTATAAAGCTAGTGGAAAGGAGAAACATTATGATACCAACATCGTTAGAGGAAGAACCCTGCAGCAAGATGATTAGCATATACAAAAAAGGTGCCTGGAACAGATGGGAGAAGATGGGAGTGTGTGGAACCCCACAAGACCACCTAATCAGAGCTCTGGATTGCTGAACCATGCACATCAAGTTTTTCATCAATATAATCTATGATGTTCTCCCAAGTCCAGCCAACCTGCATATCTGGGGTATGGAAGACACTCTAGCATGCCAACTGTATCAGAAAAGGGACACTTCGGAGCACATTCTTAGTTGCTGCCCAAAGGTGCAATGAACCAGCTTCTAAGGTCTTTGGAGGATACAATCAGAATAGCAATTCATGATAGTAAGAATCAACATGCCCCAAAGCACTCCATTACCTTCATCAAAACCTGGAAGAAGGCACAACATCAGCCTGGCTCTGAAGGAGGCCTTCTTGCCACCACACGGGACTGGAAGCTCCAAGTCGACCTGGGAAGGTAGCTTAATTTCCCAAAAAACATCACAACCATTCCACTCTGTTCATAAACGGTGCTAACATTGGCTTCCACAAAGTAAGTGTGAAAGTGTTGGAACTTACTGTCCCCTGGGAAGACCGAATGGAGGATGCCAATGAGTGCAAAAGGGCAAACCATGTAGAACGTGTTACAGAGTGCAGGAGCAATAGCTGGAAAGCTCATCAAAGTTGGGTGCTGGTGCTTTGTGGGCCATTCGTTACAGCAAACTACTTGGAGTTAAGGTGTACAGCACAGAAGAGCCAACAAGAACAACCCGGAGTCTGCAGAAAAGGCCTCAGGGTGGCTGTGTATCCAGAGGGAGGATAAATGGAATAATGCACCACTTGAGCAAAGGTTGGTGGCTGATCATTCATGGCTGGGTTGCCCAAGTGAGGATGACTGATGATTAAAGACCCAAAACACCCTATGACCGTGGGTTCATTACTGAAGATGTGTCCAAGTAGCACAGGTAGGTTTACTCTAGAACTAAGTAAGTCAATTGCAGAGAGAGGCATGTTAACATTTATGTACCATGTTGCAAGGAAGCTAATTATATGTATTGCTTAAACCTGGTTTTTGGGTCTATGTGTGAGCAGTTAACATGGCTTTAGAGGCAGCAGTAAAACCATTTGATTATAGTGGTTCATGTAGTATTATTTTCTTGGTTCATGTAGTATTATTTTCTTGGATTTCAAAAAGTGTTTTATAAAAAATCTTTTTGAGAGGTCTGCTAAAAGAAAAATGTACATTTAGTTATTTTAAATCAAATTAAAAGAAATTGAAGTTAAATACGTCATGCCCAATTGGGTGCAAAATTGGCTCAGATGCAGAATACATTGTGTTATTAAGTGACTAAATTCGGTTGGTGTTAGAAGTGGAAGGAATCCCATAAGGATCAGTGCTGGGGGTGCAGCTCTTTTAAACTGGTATTACTGACCTTGTAAACTAGGTGGAATGGCTGGATACCCTGGAGTCAGGAAAGTCATTACAAATGGACCTGAACAGAATTTACTTAAATAGACATGTAGAAGATTTATGTATATGTGAATCAATAATATAAATAAATGTAAAGTATTACGTGTAGGAACAAAAAAATATTAGATATGATTACACAATGGGGCATTTGAGATTCAAAAGTACACTTGTGGCTTGGAGTCATGGTGGATTAGTCAGAGAGTGCACAAAAGTTATTAAGAAGGCTAAAAAGATGTTGGATTACACAGCATAATGTGTAAAGTACAAGTCAAGGGAGGTTGTTCTTAAGCTATAAAACACACTTGTGAAACCTCATTTGGAATATTATGTGCAGTAGTGGTCTACAATTACAGAAAAGGACATAATAGCCTTACAGAGAGTCCAGAGAAGAGCAGCTATATTTATTCCAGATCTGTGATATATAACCTATAAGCAAAGACTAAATGAATTAAAACTTGTCAGTTCAAACAATTGGAGATTTAAGTACAAGTTTGGCATTTTTAAGTTAGTTATTTCTTCACAAACATGGTATATATGAATTTGCTACATGAAATTGTTTCAAAGTCCAGCAATTTCTACAAATTATAAAAAACAATATCTTGCCTGGCACTTTACAATGGAGGCAATTAGGCATGAAGCACCATCGGAAAATAAAAGCTTAAAACTTACCAAATGCATCCTCTTTGAGTTTCAATACAAGACAACATGTCTTCCGTGTTTCTGAAAACAAAAAGGGATCTGGAAATTATAATTTTATCTCAAATATCTGGTACTATACTATACTGGCAGCCATCCCACCTGTGCTTCAGAACAGGTCATCTATATGAAGCTCAGCATGCTTGGGCCCAGCCAGTAATTGGATGGGAGACCATCTAGAACAAGCTTGGGTTTCTATTGGAAGAGGCATTGGTAAGGCCAGCAAGGGGTGCTTACCCTGTGCTTGTGTGTGGATTCCAGTGCAGTGATGGGGACACTGTGGTGTAAAAATTGACACCACCCTTTGGATGAGACATAAAGCAAGGTCCAGACTTTCTGGGGTCATTAAAGATCCCTGGACATCTTTTGAAATGAGTAGGGTGTATCCTTAGTAAATGGCTAAATTACCCATCACTGCCTTGTCCATTTTGACCCCCTAATCATTCTGTGTCTCTCTTATGGCTACATATCTCTCTCACTCCCTCACCATCTAATAGTTAATCTATGGTGAGTATTTTGGCACAAAAATGGCTGCCGTTGCATCAATCAGTTGGGTGCTACACATTGGTACTGGTTGAAGTGGCTCCCCTGTCAATACAAAGTGCTTCAAGTAGTGAGAAAAGCACTATAGCAATGTAACTAATTATTATTATTTTTCTCGATGTAAGGATTAGTTTTCTATTCACTTGTATGAGTTTGGACATAAATATGGAAGGAAAACCAACCATGTGGCACAGACAGTTTACTGTGATTTTGTCATATTTGGAGGTAACCTTTCCTCACAGGTTAGCATACACAGATAGTCTTCTTTTTAAAATGGCTGGATCCCATAATAGTGTTTCTTTTTTCGTTCAAAAATTAGATGTATAAGCTATTTTACAATGTGTGTGTAATCACAAGACATGGATCAATACTCGGCAACTGTCTTGGCTTGAAAAACTGACATATGTAGTACGTTTTAAGCCTTCCAATGTAAAATACCATTACAGACAATGTATTTTTAAAAACTGTACAGAAACTGCTGGACTTTGAAACACAATTTAATGTGGCAAATACATATACACCATGCTTGGGAAAAAAACAACTTTGAATTGAAAAATGCGAAACTTATCTTTTAAGAGATGACAAGACAGAAATGTTTAAAATTTTGAACGGAATTAGTTCAGTGGAAGCCATTTCATACTTTATATGAGTTGCTAAGTCCTACCTGAAGATCCCATTGTAGAGTCTGTTTAATGAAAGATTCTAAGCTAAAGTAAATTTTACAAAGTCTTTATTCACAAAGAAAACCATATACACTGTATGTGAAGCAAGGTAGAAAGTATTGAGGGAGACAGTAGTATTTTGGAGACTTTGAAAAGAGATGGGTGAGCCATGTTGGGCTTTTCTGGTCAAAACTGTTATGTTCTTACTCTGAGTAAGCAAACGGCACACCTCATCTGTGTATACTGGCATCCTGAGTAGGATTCTGCTCAAAGACACCTGAATTCTATTAGATTAATGTCAGTTCTTTAACGACTTATTAGACTTAAGTACAAGTATTATTTACAGCGCATCCCTTTTTCCACATTTTGTTATGTTACAGCCTTATTCCAAAATGGATTAAATTCATTTTTTTCCTCAGAATTTCTACACACAACACCCCATAATGACAACGTGAAAAAAGTTTACTTGAGATTTTTGCAAATTTATTAAAAATAAAAAAAATTGAGAAAGCACATGTACATAAATATTCACAGCCTTTGCCATGAAGCTCAAAATTGAGCTCAGGTGCATCCTGTTTCCCCTGATCATCCTTGAGATGTTTCTGCAGCTTAATTGGAGTCCACCTGTGGTAAATTCAGTTAATGGGACATGATTTGGAAAGGCACACACCTGTCTATATAAGGTCCCACAGTTGACAGTTCGTGTCAGAGCACAAACCAAGCATGAAGTCAAAGGAATTGTCTCGAGGCACAAATCTGGGGAAGGTTACAGAAAAATTTCTGCTGCTTTGAAGGTCCCAATGAGCACAGTGGCCTCCATCATCCGTAAGTGGAAGAAGTTCGAAACCACCAGGACTCTTCCTAGAGCTGGCCGGCCATCTAAACTGAGCGATCAGGGGAGAAGGGCCTTAGTCAGGGAGGTGACCAAGAACCCGATGGTCACTCTGTCAGAGCTCCAGAGGTCCTCAGTGGAGAGAAGAGAACCTTCCAGAAGGACAACCATCTCTGCAGCAATTCACCAATCAGGCCTGTATGGTAGAGTGGCCAGACGGAAGCCACTCCTTAGTAAAAGGCACATGGCAGCCCACCTGGAGTTTGCCAAAAGGCACCTGAAGGACTCTCAGACCATGAAAAAGAAAATTCTCTGGTCTGATGAGACAAAGATTGAACTCTTTAGTGTGAATGCCAGCTGTCACATTTGGAGGAATCCAGGCACCGCTCATCACCAGGCCAATACCATCCCTACAGTGAAGCATGGTGGTGGCAGCATCATGCTGTGGGGATGTTTTTCAGTGGCAGGAACTGGGAGACTAGTCAGGATAAAGGGAAAGATGACTGCAGCAATGTACAGAGACATCCTGGATGAAAACCTGCTCCAGAGCACTCTTGACCTCAGACTGGGACAACGGTTCGTCTTTCAGCAGGACAACGACCCTAAGCACACAGCCAAGATATCAAAGGAGTGGCTTCAGGACAACTCTGTGAATGTCCTTGAGTGGCCCAGCCAGAGCCAAGACTTGAATCCGATTGAACATCTCTGGAGAGATCTTAAAATGGCTGTGCACCGACGCTTCCCATCCAACCCGATGGAGCTTGAGAGGTCCTGCAAAGAGGAATGGGCGAAACTGGCCAAGGATAGGTGTGCCAGGCTTGTGGCATCATATTCAAAAAGACTTGAGGCTATAATTGCTGCCAAAGGCGCATCGACAAAGTATTGAGCAAAGGCTGTGAATACTTATGTACATGTGATTTCTCAGTTTTTTTATTTTTAATAAATTTGCAAAAACCTCAAGTAAACTTTTTTCACATTGTCATTATGGGGTGTTGTGTGTATAATTCTGAGGAAAAAAATGAATTTAATCCATTTTGGAATAAGTGTGGAAAAAGTGATGCGCTGTGAATACTTTCCGGATGCACTGTATTTAATGCAAAAGACAAGAAAAGGTAACTTGCGGAATTAGGTTTACAACTGGACCCCTGATAAGTGAAAGTCAAATGTATGAATACCAAAGCATAAGATGTTTCATTACACTTTGATAGTATTAATTTGTGACTCAGTACTCCGCACTAGACAACTTTTCAACTGAACTGAACAGCATCCGAAAATAACATGAATCCTTTAGACATGCATCATGTTAGGGAAAGTTGAAGAGTTGACCATAGTCTAACAGCATCAAAGTAAAAACAAAATTAATTCTGAAGAATTGCTAAATAACATTCAAGTTATTTAAAACTATGTATACAGTATATGTCACATTTGCTTGCTTTACTGAAAGCCAGTACAAGTTTCATGACGTTTTTGTGATATATTCTATTAAAGCAACTCAGCCTTGCTTTAATAGATGGGATGGGACAGGCTTAGGGGCCACACAAGGAAACAGGAATGAAATACAGTTGATTATCTTGACTCACTAGACCATCAGCAGATACTAGGTGAGGTCCATCTCTAATGTATTTTAATCACAACATATGGATTTGAGGTTCTAAGAAAAATCTGCAATGAAAATGGTTTTAGTTGTTGTTCTGCAATTGCTCAAGCAAAACTATGTTAAAAACTTCCATTGTCTGCTTCTAGTGCTGCTTTTTAATCACAGCAGTACCATACAGCCAGTGAGAGAAGAATACAAGGTGCCTTCTTTGTGGTGTATTAAAAGACATGCACTCTAGGAAGCTGATTGACATTACTTTTGTAGGGTTCAGAACTAATTATTTTTATTCTTTAGCCCTCTTTATATCATAATTTATTCAAAACAGAAGGGGATCAAGGGCCGTCTGAAATCTGACAGAAAAAGATAACGTACATTAGTTTATAAATTTAACAGGTGATTCTATTTTCACAGTTGGAATCATTTATGTATTTTTAAGCTAGCTGATCTCTTTCAATGTCAACACAGGAAATGGGCAGTTCCACTGCTTCTGGGTACATTATATTAACCAATAATTCTGTTTTTTTTTCCCCCCCACAAGATATCACAGGATATACATAAGTATGTTTTGCTACAGTGATGAGAAAATATGAGCTTGCCCTCCCAAGATGCATCATTCATGCGTGTTGGATTGACTGGAACTCCACATTGACCCTATGCGAGTTGGCCATATGATGGATTGATAACCCATCCACAGCTGGCTCCTGTCAATCATGCTAGGATAGTGTCTAGTCCCGTTTATGATTAGGTTATGTATACTAGGTCTAACATAGGTCAGTTTAAGATCATGTAAAATTACAGTATACTAAATATTGTTCATTAAATTGAAAGATCCCCTCCAAGTTGCTTGTGACTTTGTACTTGTTGATTTATAGCATTCTGAAAACTTATTCCTAGGAAATACATGCCATCTTGTATTAAATGTACCAGAATACAGTTTGCATACTGCTTTCTTAAGGTCTCTAAAAAGCAAAAAAGAACACCTATTAAATGCAGAAACATGTAATACAAGAATCTATTGGTTTGGATGAAGACAAGAATCGATTGCTAATTATCAATTTGAAGATAAATTAAAAATTAAGCTACAACATCAATATTGAAATCGTACATCAAAATTATAAAAATCACACATGGCTCTGCAGAGGGGGAAAAAAAAATTGTCAAAAGCTCTCTCTCTAATTCAATAAGAATCCTTTTAAGTTTGAGCTCAGTACATTTTTTCCAGCAATTAATTTTTTTTAAAGTGAATGCTCACATGAAAGCAATAACAACCATCTTCTATAATATGTATAATTTGTGTAGACCACATCATTTTCTACATATATACCCAAAGTTGTCATTTTTATTTTTTGCTTTAAATGCACTTATTTTAGGTATTGTCCTCTGCATTGGACTTGAATCCTTTGGTTCTTGCCAAGTGTTCAGTGATGCACTGGAACGTGATAGGCTCTGGCTTAAGGCTTTAATAAAAAAAAATCAAAACATAAAATGAAAACACATATGGTAATATGTGTCACTTTTAAAAATTTAAAATTGATATTCTTTAAATACAATTAAAAATGACTAATAGAACCACCATCAACCCATTTACTTAACTTGTTTCATACAGTGATGCCAGTCCACTACAGGTCACAAGTACACATACACACACACACACAGTCATACTGAAATCAAACTAAACTGCCTGTCCTTGAAATGTGCAGACAGAGGGCAATTTTGTAAATAGACAGCAATACAATAAAAGGAAGTCCCCTAATAGCTCTAAAGGAAGCATGTCAGAGGGCTTCACTTCGTGTCTCCAACCTTACATCAAGTGTTTCTCTTTCCCTTCGACTACTTAATTTCATACAGTTTTCCTGAACACCTCTTTAATTCAATATCAGAATTACCATAATTCTCTCTAAGTTTCATTATAGAGTTTAAAAAAGGTACCTAGAAATAAATATTTATAAAAAATAAAACTTTCCTATCTATTTTCCCAACATGTCATTTTCCATTGCTGGGCCACAAGGAAACCAGATAAAAGACTCTTGCCCCAAGTACATTTTTCAAAATAGCCAGAGGAGGACTACTTTTAAGAAATGGTCTGTGTGATGAAACACTGGCTACAGCAATTATGTTAGAGAAACCCCCACTTCTTTTGGCTACAATGGCATAGAACCAGGTAAAAACATTAGTGAGTTATTAACATATACTTAGTCTACAGTATTGTGTAAAATGTCACTTAGCAATATAAATAAGCAACATGCAGCTTGTGCACCTTTGAAGGATAGGTTAATTTCAGCCACTAAACTATAACAAAGGAGCACACTGGTTGATATTATTGACATCTCCACTCTCCCTTTAGTCCACTTTTTTCTTTTTCCACTTTCATCTCAGGTCAGTCCAAAGAACATGTAGTGCTGATATCCGATCCTCTCATCATATCATTATATCATACTCTTTATGAAACATTTTGTCCCAGTACTCCAGTTAAAATGCTCCACGCTTATGTGTACCATGCTTCAGTGCTAAAAGGTTATGCTGCAATGTATTAATACTGTTGGAACTATGGCTTATAACATAAGGTTAAAGTACATCCACACTAATGATAATGGGATTAATACTTTCTGAATAATTAATATATATATATTAAAAAAAGCTGCACAACTGAGTCAATAGCTAACAGCATTTGTGACTGCTACCAACGTAACATGAAAATTAAGTATGAGTCATTATAATATAGGTTTAATTTTGTGCCAGTTGAAACTCATGTCACATAAAATTCAGAGTTCTAATCAGATATGCAGTTCTCAAAAAGTACCCTGCAAGCATCAGCAGTTCTTTATACATTTCTAGTAGCATTCCCACTTCAGAGGAAGTTTATCCTGAACAAGCCAACAAAATTCTTCTGTTCAGTAATGATATCCAAAAATTGATGTGGAAATCTTAGATAATTTATGTTACATAATTGATAATATCCCAAATACAATTCAATCCTTAGCCATGTTGCAACAGTTTTGTAAAAAGGAATATCACAGATGGCTTAGTTTGCAGAAAGCATCACTGATGTTAAAGGAAAAAAAAGCACAGTTTACAAAATAACATGGTTAATGAACATCTCACATTCAGGTTACTGATTTCCTTTTCTTTTTAGTTAAGGATGATTTGTCTTTTGTCACTGTACTTAATGTTTCAGTTTTTTTTATTTTCCTTTTTGTAGATACTTCATCAGTCACTGTGGGCATTGCTGCCCAGATGTCATCATCTTTCACTTCTTCTTGTGACTCTTGAACTTTCTCTTCCTGCTCCTGCAATCAGAAAAAAAAATTACCGTACACCACTGCTGAAAATCTAACATTAACACTTCTTCATGTAAACTTTTTTCAGTTTAATTACTTGTGCATCATGAGACAGGCAATTGGTTCAACTTATGTTGATCAATATTCAGTTATTATTGGCTTGTGGAATAAGGTCAAATTACAGCTCGACAAATTTAATATGAATGATATACAGTATATCAAGTATAAGACAGGAAAACAGAACTTAACTGAAGCTTTTTTTTTTTTTTTTTTTTTTTAAAGCATCAATTGTACAGGCAACAACAGACAATGAACTAAATGACATCCTATTGATTACTGACCTTTAAGAATACTATTATATTAAAACAATAACAAATGTAATGTAATAGTCCAATCATAGGGGATTAAGTATATACTGAATATTTAACTACTACGTAGCATTCTACTGGTCAAAGGAAAGGCTGTATTTAAACCTAATTATCTGATACAAGAAATAGAAAAAAAGGTGTGCTAAATAAAATTTTGTTTTTGTTAGTCCGCACTGTAAAATTATTCTGAATAGGAATTATTGATGATATAACAAGCATAAAATACAACATTTTCCTGTAGTATTTAAACAATTATGTTCATACAGTAGTTGGAGTAATCAATGTCTGGTTCTAATTAGCAATACTGATTTGTATTCAACCTCACTCACAGTGTTTCTGTTTACAATGTATTTATCAACCAAGCTATCCATACTAATAAAATATCCCAACAGTCTCCCAGACTCACTTGAATATTTTCTCTACTTGTCAAGAGCAGGCAGTTCAGTCTGGACTTCAAGTAAACCTGAAATCACATAAAAAGAGCACCGAGAAATGTTTAAATTAAGGTAGAATTTAACAATGTGATTGTTTCTTTCAAGCAAGATAAGCTACTGCTGCTTTTCTTATGCCAAAACAAATCTAGTCAAAAATAGCCAAATGCATAACTGCAATTACTCCAAAGGTTGGATTAAATGTTCCTTAGTACTCACAAAACACAGACTTGTCAGAAATAAATTTAATAAATACTGAAAGTATACAAAATACTAATTAAAAATACATATTCAGCAATATTTTTTTTATTTCCAACACTACAGAGGAACCATCATTCAATAAAATACCATTGTTTGAATCAAATACAACTTCTGAAGCTAAAATCTTCGCTCACTTAATGTTCCTGTTAGCCTGGGTGCTGATCTTACAATCTCAGGTTGAGAGCATGTGCTGATAGGGCATTGCTGCACCCACCACACAAGGAACCCCCTGGATTGGGACCTGAGTGCAGCGGGTGACACTTCAGCATCACATTGGAATGGAGGCTGGAGTGCCAATAAGCTTTCATAAAATAAAGTTTTTACACATTACACACACATTACTTAAAGGTAGTTTATTATTTCCTTAGAAAACCAAAAGGGAAAATGCAACATGTATGATTGTGCGTTATTCATAAAATAGAAAAAGATTACCAGAAAGCCCAAATTTTAGAGCTATATTCTACAATCCTTGTGCTATCAATAAATTGTATTATAATATTTAGAAAGCAACCTAGTAACCTGATGGCCCACAACACAACAGGGAAAGCTGCTAAAGTATGCTTATTTAGGACTTTGCTTGTATGAACAGAAAAGTTGGTAAAATGCAACCCATTGTCATATAATTAGTTTTTTCTTAATTTTACTTTACATTCCTTAACATTCCATTTACATTCCAACCTTAAAACACTTGATTTGAAAAAAGATTTATCATATGTAAATTAGCCAATAACACAGTTGAAAGATACTGGGGTCATTGCAACAGATGTACAGCTAGTATATCAATCATCCCAACACCTACCTTGTGCAAAAGGTGCTTGTCCTCCAGGTTATGGATTCGCAAGAATCGGTCAAGTCCACAGGATGCCACTAAAGGTAAAGAACGATGACACTGGAGAGCTCGCACACTACCAGCAAAGCCCTTGAGGCAGCGCAATAATCGACCTGACAAAAACATCACATACGTTAAGTAAGAGTCTTCAAGCTATTCATTGCCAAGACAGTAATGAAGTTCAAGGTTAACAAGGCTCCATCAATACAAACTGAACTTTGTGAAAATAACGGTCTCTAGATGATGGTACAACTCTATAAATTTCTACCCAACAGCTGCTTTCTGTATCTGTCAAAAGTTAGTTGCATAGTATTGAATAGAAGGGCAAATGAAGCACCTTCTACCAGATCATAAGACAGACATGCTGCAACTGAAGCTTAAAAAAAAAAAGATCTCAAACAGTTAGTATGCATCCTCTACGAATGTTCACTGACAATATAAGTATTAAAGTTTATGTAAAGATAGGTAGCACTTTTAATGATTATTTTTTCTAGCAGGTTTATGTATGGCTACCTCTATACCTACACTTCCACTGCTTCCATTTTAATATTTTCCTCAATATTTAATTTAATTATAAACATATGCTTATTGAAGCATGCCATCAGCCTTACTAAATGTTGTTCCCTTCATGCAGTGTTTTTTTCTGTATCACCCATACATGACAGATTCTAAACTATTTGTTACTAAAGAATGTTAGACATCTCTGCTAATACAGGATGAACATTCTTTTTGGCACAGATGCCAACTTTGTTGCATGGTAAGCAAACCTCAGTTCTTGAAAAACTGTACAAATATTCCTCTAAGTTATTGAAGTATCCTAGCACAAAATCAGGGCACCTGATCACTAAGAATTAACATCTGACTAAAATTCATCAGCAGTTAATCCTTAATTCATAAGCATAGAAAGTTGTAGCATTAATAAACAGAAGAATCGGTAACTGCTTTTTCATCAGAAAATCCTACCTTGTCGAAGGTCAATTACTGCTACTTGTCCTTGAGTGTTTCCAACAACTACTGAACTGAATAAAATAAAAGTGATCTATTAATACAAAATGAGTCAAAAGTATTAGTGATTTTAACTTTTTTTGTAATTAAATACAAGGCAGAATTAACTGCTACAAGCATTTCTCCTCACTTATTCCTACTAAAATAACTTCAAAAACAAGGGCATAAGACATTAGAAGAATATGGTCTATCAAAAAGTTTGCCAGCAAAGGCTGGCTTTGTCTTCACCAAATAAATCAGTCCAGTTAAAATATACAGTATATATTAGAAACAAGGCAATACCATTATTAATGCATACTTAGCATCAGAGGTCAGAGACAAGGCAGTGAGGGGATACTCTTCAAAGGATGTTTCCAACACTGGGCGTCTCTGTGGTAATGATGGATCATATAACCGAACCTAAAACATTACATGTTGATATTATTAATTTATATAAAACATAAATGTATAAATTGTCAATATAAAAACATGTGTAATGCCAAGCAATACGACAAAATCAAATTTACCTGTAGGTATACAGTCCTCTGTTTAAAGCACACATTTGATACTAGTTGAACAATAGGCTTGCTGAGTTTCAGAAGTTTGAGAATGACAGAGTATAACTTTATATATACTTATTATTTTGATCTGGTTAAAAATACCTCAAAAAAGAGGTAACATGGTTGTTGTAGGCATGATTTGCTGAACTAATATAAAATATCTTTGTAACAAGGAGTAAGACTATATATCACACCAACATAAATTTCGTGAGAAAGCATAAAAGATTCTAAGATTATGTGTATATAGAACACAGTGTCTGTAAAGCATGGCTAATCACTAAACCTAGACAGATATGAATGCATGATAACCATAGTTGTTTGGCAACAGACAAGGTCACTTTCTCACTGAAAAGCACAGACCATTACACCACTAATAGATTCCAGGTCCTTGGAGATCCCTATATCTACAGACTTTGCCTGAACTCCATATTTAAATTGCCACTCTGTTCTGTTTTCCTAGCCAGAAATCAAGAGGAATAAAATGATTACATCTCTGCACAAAACACACAACCATTTCTATTCACATAAACTGTGAACAAGCCATGTCAAGAATTTCTGTGTTGACACAATAGTGTTTAAAATGAAAAAAAGCAGCATTCCCAATTACTATTGGAGTCTTGTTAAAAGAAGAAACTGGATGGAACCCGTGTGGCTACCATAAGTTCCACCAAGGAAACTAGTGCTATAAACTTATGTAGAAAATTATTTAAGACTATTGAGGGCGACCTGGGATTTACAGTTTATATCTGGCATAGGTGGGTAATCTCACTGTGAGGTACTTATATTTTCCAAACAATTGTGTTGACCTAAATGCTGAACAGTAATTTACTCTCCTGTTTAAAAAAAACCTGGAGCTACAGAAACAATACCATTCTATTCACAACCTCAAACAGCAGCCAAACTTATTACTTGTTTGTCATTTCTTTGAGGAGAGTAGGAACTTCACTCTTTTAGATAAATTAATCACACAGCTATAACTTTTAGAAATATAACAGTTGATACAAGTGCTGAAAGTGATGTGAGGAGTATAGCAAGAGAAACAAATGATCTATTTAGAAGTATTAAATAAATAAACACAAAATACAAAAAAGGACAATATATATAAAAAATATTCCAAGGTTTTCAGCTGTCTAAACCAACTGCTGTTGAAAACTTCCAAAAGCAAGGAGATGGTCTTCGACTACCATAGGTCTAAACCACCACTGAAGGGGCTGATGTGGAGTGGGTCAAGACCTATAAATACCTTGAGGTGCATTTGGATGACAGGCTAGACTGGACAGAGAACACAAAGGCTCTGTTTAGAAAGAGGCAAAGCCAGCTCTATTTTCTGAGGAAGATGGGCTCCTTTAACATATGTAGGAAACTCCTGCAGATGTTCTATCAGCCAGTGGTTACCAGTACTCTCTTCTATGCTGGTGTGTGCTTTTGCTTGAAGAAGAGAGATGCGGATTGTATTGACAAGCTGATTAGGCGAGCAGGATCTGTGGTTGGCATGGAAATGGCAGAGTGACAGTGGTAGAGAGGAGGACACTATAAAAGCTGTTATCTATTTTGGACAATGAACATCACCCACTATACACCACCACAATTAAGTAGAGGGGTTTGCTTAGTGGTAGGTTGCTATCACAGAACTGCAATACGGACAGATACACTTTTCCCAAATGGGTCGGGGGGTGGTTGAGCTCAGTATCTATCTATCTACAGTATATCCTTCCTCAAACTATACAACCTTTCCAGTGACTGTCAGTAATAGACTTCATTTACATAATCTTAGACTTAGCAGTCACTGTGCACTAGTAACTCAGCAATACTAATCTGCAACTCACCCAGAGTCATAGGGGAAGGCTTAGGTATGTATGCATGATCAGACAACCAATGAGCACTCACCAAGAAATACAATGCATACAATATGACCTCAGGAAAAGAAGAAAAGCAGAACTTTTGGACTGTGCAAACAGATACGACTCAGGAATGCAACACTAAAACCAAAGTTTTTTTCCATACTAGGTAAAGCATTGAAAAGTCCAAAAATGTCAAACTGTAAAAGTTAATTTTTCATCTATCCATTTTCTTAGCTTTAAATTTTATTTTGTGCTTGCACACTATTAATATTAAAACTATAAAAACTTACTCATGCAAGTGTACCTGTCACATACATTGGTCACAAACTCTTACAGAAACTGGTTGTTATGGGCAGCTGTGCATGTGATTTCATGCTAGGAATTGGTGCATTCCATTTGTAGATGACTGATCAATGTGAGTAAGACTTGCTCCAGGCCACAATCCTAATGTTGTTTTCATAATTTCTCCTTTTTAAGCCATAATAAGATACAACATCAAGTGAAGACCAATTAACAGTATGTTACACACTACTTCAAAGCATCTGCGCAGTGAATTACAAAGCACCAAACAGTAATTATAAAATACCCATACAAAGTAATAGGAAACACCTTTGGAAAAAAAATGGGAGAAATGAACAATTGTGCAAACTAAAGCAAATCACCTGAAAACAAATTTAAATAGACACAATCAGCAGCTTGAAGCAATCTGTACCTTTACTTCTGTTCTTTGCAGCAGGATGAGTGGGGTTGTGGGGCTGGTGTATTTGCACAAAAAGAGACACAGCATGCACATTTGGAATCATATCTTCTAAAACTAAACATTAACCAGATACACATGCAATACCATAGTACAACAACCTTCAGCATTTTCCAAGCCTGGCAATTATTAAAACTAGAGAAACAAGAAATGAAAACATTTGCTTAATATTAAAAAGAAAGCAGTGCTTAATGCATGGCATTTCAAACAAAGAAGCTGTCCCACCAATCTCTTAAATCACGCTTTGATAAATATTTCATGTTACATGGAAAAACTATAGGCCACTTATAATATGATTGCTGAGCATAGCTGAAGACCAAAAAACAGCTCATACTGATATCTGGCTGGTTAACTTGTGCATCACTAAATGGAATACTGCATTCTGACATGTTGTCCTCTTTACACTGGGCCATTTCATTTATTTTTAAGACGGCACATAGTTCTGCATTTGTTCAGACATACACTTAGGTAAGTGTTGAAGCCTTAGTGCTACATTAAAAGCCAACAGCTAAATTGTGCCAAGCCTCAAAGACATATTAGCTATGAATGTTAAAAAACCTTGACCTAGGTTGGCTTTTAGGTCTCTCTAAATGCATTGTCTTCAATCTAGTTTATTAACCATGGTACAGCCAAAACATTACATAATTAAATCTTACAAACAAACATCTATGCCTTTATGAACTTAACTTAGAAGATTTTGAATAAGATAAAAATAAAAAATTCATACCTGGTGGTATGCTGTGCATGTGACCACTTTGTCAGATTCTGGTAAAAACTGCAAGTCTCGAATCCACACAGGCACACGCAAATCCAGCCAATCATTAGCAACCTGCATAAAGAAAATTTACATAACATAAGGGCTAAGTGTAGTGGCTGCTTGGGAGAGGATGCAATGACAATTTAATCAGAATGTCTCATTTTTTTCTTGGGGGGTTATTTTAAGAAATGCTCTAATATGGATCACAGTTTCCATTTAATTCAATAGTGAGCATTGTTGTTGCTATATTTTATTACACAAGTTCATAGACAAATTACTTACATACAACAAAAAGATTTTAACGTCACCAATGTTTTTCTCTCTCTCTTTCTTTGTATTACATATCTTTGATGATGTTTGCTCAACAATGTAGTTTAATCACTTGATCAACCCATGTAACTACATTTGCTTTTTGTTACTTTTAAAACTGTTAATAACACTCCTCTGGAAAAAGGTGCTAACTCTGCATAAATGTTTTGTTACATTAACAATATTATGTCCCAACTACAAGCTACTAAGTCTGAAAAAAGAAAAGAAAAAGAAAATGAATTACGGCAACAACAGCATGTGAAGAAGATCCATGAGTAGAAAATTTAAAGTAAAAGGTAAGAATGAAATATTTATATTTTTATATATATATATATATATATATATATATATATATATATACACACACACACACAGTGGAACTGCGGGTCACGAACGTCTTGGACCACGTACAAATCGGGTTACGACCAAAAAGTTCGCCAAACTTTTGCATCTGTTCATTACCACACACTCAGGTGACAAACAAGCCAGTTTCCCTTCCGGTTCATACGCGCTGATGATTTCTGCACGTGTTCAATCTCTCCCTGTGCAGCGAGCGAGCAAAAGAGAGTGTGAGAACATGAGCGAGCGCGAGCAGAGTGAGTTTACTATTACACTGTGCATTCTATGGTATAATTAACTATTTTTGTGCTTAAAAATCTTTAAAAAAATATATATTTACATACAGCTCATACGGTCCGGAACAGATTAATTGTATTTACATACAATCCTATGGGGGAAATTACTTCAGGTCACGACCAAATCAGGTTGCGACCAGAGTTTTGGAACGAATTACGGTCGTGACCCGAGGTTCCACTGTATATATATTATATATATATTATATAAAAAAATTTTGGGTTGAGGCTAACACCCCCCCCCCACTATGCAATTTTTTGCTATATATTGCCTTTGATTCTTGTAAGTCTAAGCATTATCCTCTGATGAAGGCCCCTGATAGGGGCTGAAAGCTCAGGAATAAAAACTACTTTATGATACGTGATTATTTTCTCCCTTTATGGATCTCCAGCTGCATATATATATATATATATATATATATATATATATATATACTAATAAAAGGCAAAGCCCTCACTGACTGACTCACTCACTCACTCACTCACTGACTCACTCATCACTAATTCTCCAACTTCCCGTGTAGGTAGAAGGCTGAAATTTGGCAGGCTCATTCCTTACAGCTTACTTACAAAAGTTAGGCAGGTTTCATTTCGAAATTCAAAGCGTAATGGTCATAACTGGAACATATTTTTTGTCCATACACTGTAATGGAGAAGGTGGAGTCACGTATCGCGTCATCACGCCTCCTACGTAATCACGTGAACTAAAAACAAGGAAGACATTTACAGCACGAGTCACACACGGGAACGAAGGTAAATGACGTTAATTTTTGACTGTCTTTTAATACTGTGTAAGCATACATATTAACACATGTGCAATTAAACGTGTGCATTTACGGGGTGATTTCTCAGGCTTAAAAGCTCACCTTTTATCAAACGCGGGAAGAAAGGTAACTGAAGTGGTTCACTGTCTTTTAATACTGTGTAACCATACATATTAACACATGTCCAATTAAACGTGTGCATTTACGGGGTGATTTCTCAGGCTTAAAAGCTCGCCTTTTACTAAAAAGGTAAATGCAAAACTATTTTCAATCAGTTTATTGAAACGCTCCCATTAAGGATTGCAATAACATATTCGCGAGATAAAAGAACGAAGTAGGGGGAAATGGAGGAACAGCCGCAAACAGCGAAGAGCAAAAAATTAATTAAACAATTGAGAACGGAGCGAGTTAAGCATGCAAGCATGTTCATAAGGGAAACAAAGCACGGTGTAAAACGTAACTTTAAATTAAGTTTATAGAAACGCTCCCGCTGCGGATTGCAATAACATATTCGCGAGATAAAAGTTTAATGAGAACACACGAGGTATAAACGAACCACACGCCGTGGCGCAACGTTAGGGGCAACAGTTTCAACCATTCTATGATCTGCTTCTCGCAACTGAAAGACGGCACATGGCGGATGTTAGCCGACTTGCTGACCGCAACGTTAGGGGCTTCAACTATGGCGCTGACGCCACATCTCAGTGCCAACACTTTGCAGACTGTACTTAAAAGACACGCCCTCCTCACTGGACACTTAAAAACACCAATCAAACTAACGATGACATCAAGTATTACCCAATCAAAAGTAGGAACGGAGGCATCTTCATAAAATGCGTGTGGGATGATTTGCATGAGACGCTGCTTTAAAAAAAAATGATAAAAAAAATACGGGATAAATCCCGTCCAGTATTGATTCAAAACGGGACGCGCAATTTCATTCTCAAACGCGGCACGATTCCGTATTTTAAAGGACAGGTGGCAACCCTACAGTGCCAGGTAACCACCCATACAATCATATTGTGATTCAGACTAGGAATGCAATGAATGTAATTACCCCGATCTACATACAAGGCGAAAGTCTTGCAACATTCAAAGATGATGGTTTGGGATAATTAGTACTTATTAAGTACACCATGGAACATAAAAGAGCTTATGAAGCCTTGAACCGAAAAAAGCAAGATCTCAGAGATCGTAAAAAAAAAAACGAGGTAATGTCGTTTTACTCGCTGTAGATTTTAGTCAAACATTACCAGTTATTCCACGAGGTAGACCAGCAGATGAACTCAACGCGTGTTTAAAATCCATGCTTCTCCCACGGTCGGTTATATGTCGCGTGTTCTCGGGTAGGTACACCAAAAAATTTATACATTTAAGCATGTAATGGGCAAACAAAAAATGAGGTATACCCGAAGGCACTGCAGTAGTACTCAATGTAACTTTACTTCTTAAATGTTAATGTTTTACTGTTTAATAATTTATACGCTTCTTATATATTGTTCAAATTCTTTTATCAAAATACCAGTGACAGCGCAATGCACGATAACATGGAGTGAATACACCATACGCATCTGCCCACGGCCGCCCTGGTGTGCGCAGATAGGAGTTGATTCTAAAATAAAATAAACATAAAAAGAGTAATACAATCATCACCCATAAAGCGGATAGCAGACGTGACGTATTATATGTGTACCAGATTTCAAGTCAATAGGTGAAACGGTTTCCAAGCTACAGGTGATTTAAAATCCTGGACAGACCAACGAAAAGCCACGGTAGCAAATTATAGAAGAAGATTTTACTGTTTAATAATTTATATTTATATGAAATGTGCTTCTTATATATTACTTCATATTCTTATATGATAATGATGTTAATGTTGTTTATATTGATTTCTATGTTATTGTAAGTGCATCTATGTGTGTATATGTATGTATGTATGTGTATATATATATATATATATATATATATATATATATATATATATATATATATATATATATATATATATATATATATATATAAAATATATATATAAAAAATATATGTGTATATGTATATAATATATCTCTATATGTGTGTGTATATGTGTATATGTATATATATATGACAGCAACACTCATAACAATGACAACACAATTACATTGACAATCATGTTACGTTATTTTTAAAATGTTTCCTTTACTTTTTCATAACCTCTTTAACACACTACTTCTCCGCTGCGAAGCGCGGGTATTTTGCTAATATATATATATATATATATATATATATATATATATACACACTGACTCAATTCACCTTTACCATTTCATGTGGACACTGGTATTCTTGACAATCTATGCAGATAAAGGTACACAGAAAATAATATAAAATAACTATTTTATTATGGCCGTAAAACATTGATGTAAAAGCAGCATAAAAATACATCAAACTGCTCTGTTAAAAAGTGATGAGACTTAAAGTTCTCCAGATAAAAGTGACACCCAAGGTTTTATCAGTAAATTGTTAACAAACCAATAGATTAAAAAAACTGTCTTAACATTTGTGGGCATATCAAGATTTGATCTTCAGTCAAACAGTATATACAGATAGTATAACAAATATAATGCCTGATCTACATTTTGTAGTAAATTGTAGAATTTAAATAAACGTAAATTTCGCATTTGAAAAAAGTAAGTACACCCCAACATTCATCATTATCTCAAATTTGAATCAGTTACACCATTCACCATTATTGAGGACCTTGGAGGAACCTCTCTTATTTAAACCTCAGATGTTTAGTTTGGTTTGCTTTTTGCTATTAAACTGTGTGTAATCACAATATCTAGATTGAAAGAGCTCTCTGAGGAAATAAAGATAACTGAGGCTGGGAAGGAATTTAAAGATCTCCAAACAATTGGACGTTAACCATTCCACTATCCAGAAGGTCTTGGAGAAGATTCCAAACTATTGCCAACTAGTCAAGGACAGACCACGCCAGCAAGATCAGACCAAGAGCAGAATGCAAGATGCAGAAAGAAGTCCCTACAAACCCAAGAAGTTTATCATAGGACATACACGTAGCCCTTGCCACTGTTGATGTTAAAGTGCAGGAGTCTACCATTAGCAAAAGGCTGTACAAGTCTACATGGAAGGAGTATCAAGAGGAAACCTTTGCTATTCAGAAAAATGATCAGGGCCCGACTAAAGATTACCCACGAACACCTAGCCAAATACCAAGGCTTCCAGAACAATGTACTCTTACAGACAAGGGAAAGATGCAGTTATCTGGCCACAGTACCAGAAGACATGCTTGGTGAAAACAAAGACAGCACTTGAACAGAAGAACCCAATACCAAACATAAAGCATGATGTTGGAAATGGTATGGTTTGGGGCTTCTGGAGGATAATATGAATACATCTCCTAAACCTTGCAGGGAGTGAGAGTGATTTTACTTGTCCAACACAGGAACAGCAAATTAATGCAGGTAATACACCACTTTCAGACGTCAGGGTTCATAAACTTCGAAACACTTGCTTGATAAAGTCTGGCACGTCCGGTTATATTACAACAATGTTTGAAACCAAGTTGAAGAGTTTCTGTAGTGTTCTTTTTTGTTCTACATTGAGACAAAAACAATTATATATGAGTTTTCACAACCTCCCAGTCGATAAAGGCTAAAAGAAGAAATGGGCTCACGCAATAAGACATAAAGAAGGTTCAGTGTTTTGTGTTAATCAAAGCAGCTATTTTGTATGTTGTCTGCATTTTACAGAAAAGGACTACTTTCCATTTGTACACTGTAAGCATCTCAAAATTGGAGCTGTCCCATCCCGCTTTAAGTGGAACAGTTGGGAAGATGGCAAACAAGTACGGCTCTCTGTATACGATTGTGCAGAGAGCCATTTGGGGGATTATTTTCAGGATGTCATTTCTGATGTACCACTTGGAACACAAAAGATGAACTCAGAAAAAGTATTGACACTGATATGTGTCCTCCTTCATCAGGAATACTTATGCATTTTAATATAATTATTTTAATGTAATCTTTATTAAAACTCCACTGTACCGCTTATGTGACTAACAAAGAATCAGCAATCAAGTGCAAATGTAAATCTAATACTGACATTTGTGATAGTGCGGGATTAGCTCCATGCTCCTTTAAGCACCTTTAACAGTCATAACCGAGATGAGCTGGACAAATGAGGACACATACATACAGCCAAAGCGTAAGTGAAAAGCGTTCAAGTGCTTTTATTAAAACAATTGAAAAGTGCAGGGAATTAAATAATATAATGTTTTCAATAAATAAATAATCCATAAAAGCTAGTGAGAGCGTGTAGTGGTTAAAATCATGTCAATAAATATTCCAATAAAACAAATCTAGAGACAGACCTTTTTCTTCTCAAACACGAGGCCCAATGCCTTCTAAAGTCTGTTGACAGGTGTAGTCGACCTTTATATCCAGGCTCAGGTCCCCATTGTTGGGCCCTTGGCAACCATGGGGCAGCTCGCTGGGTCACACTCGTTTCCTGTTGCCAGTCCCTCAGCATCCGCAGAAGACACTGCATATTGGGCCAATCCTACTCACCAATCATCCCTCAATAGAAGTGCCCTTTCTTCAGCTCCAGGCTGCTCACCCTGAGGCTCTGCTCCAGACCACATACCTGTGATCTCTCTAGAATGGGCTCACTTGATCCCAGCCTCTTGTTCCAACTTCCTTTATTGACATCCATTCTCTTCTTTGTATCTTTATCGTTTATGTTCTTTCCTGTTCTGTTTCCATCTGTTCCATCTTTTTTTGTCATGTGCAGGCTCCTTTTATCCTACCCTGATTGGGTGTGGTGTGATAAGCCAGAACGTCCGAGGTGTGAATGAGGCACCTGCCTGACGTTTGTTTCTGCATGTGTATGTTTGATCAGCCAGGTATCCCAACCAACCACACAGTGAAGTGAATTCGCCCACACCCATGCCCAACGGGCAATCACACATATTTGGATCCAAATAATTACAGAAGCAATTATGAGAAAAAAAAATAATCACATGGAGTTTTGGATACCGAATTCATCTTGATATTGCAGAAAAAGAAGCCCTCCTTTCAATGTTCTTAAACCTAAGGCTACAAAACAGTTATTTACAGATCTTACAATATTCTTCCATGTAGACACCAAAGTAGTACATGTCCTGCTGCTGCTCTTTCATTTAAGACATCATGGCATCATCCCTCCAGTGATGTCTCCCTTTGTGTCTGTAATAAAGTCACACCAGCTCAGTCTGGTTATGGCCAGCTGACCTTGCACCTGCCAGAAGTACTTGTACGTTTCTTAAAGTGTAGCCTGACCTTTGATGAGCATTATGTGTTCTGCTTCAGAAACACACTTAACATGTATATATTTTATTTCCACAGGCCCAAAGCATGGGTTTTCAGAAGTATCAGACATTTTTGCATTGAGACTGACACCAGATGAGGTGCATCTGGATGAATTACAAATCCACAAGGTAAAATGTTAACATGACAGAATTCAAAATACTGCTCCAAGAATGCGGATTCAAGTTCAAGACCTCTTTTCATTGCTTCTGTCTGTCATGTTCCCTTGATTATTCTTCTTGCCAATGTCTGGCCATATGACTCCCCTCAAACATGGCACACTTCTCGAAATCTACTTGCTGTTACTCTTAGTCTACAAATTTCTGACCAGTCAGTGCAATGAGTCTGTTGTTTTATTCTCACTTCTATCAAAAGCTGACACCTCAGGACATACTGTTAAACTCTCCAACAATAGCAGCTGATGGAAGTTGTGAACAATTAGATGTCAAGTTTCATTCAGAGCACAGGGAGTTTCAGAAACTCTGGAGCACTTACGTGTTGTGTGTACCTTCTGGTTGTAACAGGTGGGTGCTAGTATGACAGTATTGAGCCTTGAGGCACTGATCCTTGAATCAGCTAGACACATTTCTGATAGTCCATGCAAAACAGTGCAGATTATGGGGTGTAGAGTAATGTCTCTTAACGATTCAGCAACAGAGATCACTGCCAAGTCAGGGAGGGGTCCTGAAATAAGCAAATTATAGTAACCTCCAGCCAGAATAATACATGAGAATTTATAAAAAGCTTCAAACTTAAAATACAAAAAGGATATTTTAATATGAAATGCATATTATGCAATGAACAAAATATAAAGCACCACCAAAATTAACCAAGACAAATGACAATGTTGTTATTACTACACTTGTATGCTTTGTACAGTGTCAATTTACAGATACTCTTTCCAGGCATAGTAGTTTCCTAACTACCAAATGGTCTAGAGGCTCTGGCTGAATACTCTATTATACAAATTGCATTAAACAAATTAGACAATGTAAAACAAACAGTTAAATTAACTGAACATGCTATATAAATATTATATATAAATATTATAAACTGCTCAAAAAAATTAAAGGAGCACTTTGAAAACACATCAGATCTTAATGGGAAAAAAATATAATGCTGGATATCTATACTGATACGGACTGGGTAATGAGTTAGGAATGAAAGGAGGCCACATCGTTTGATGGAAATGAAAATTATCAACCTACACAGGGCTGAATTCAAAGACACCCCGAAAATCAAAGTGAAAAAATGATGCGGCCGGCTAGTCCATTTTGACAAAATTTCATTGCAGCAAATAAAAATCGTACTTAGTAGTTTGTATGGCCCCCACATGCTTGTATGCATGCCTGACAACATCGGGGCATGCTGCTAATGAGAAGAAGGATGGTGTCCAGTGGGATCTCCTCCCAGATCTGTACCAGGGCATTACAGAGGCCCTGGACAGTCTGAGGTGCAACCTGGTGCCATCGGATGGACCAAAACATAATATCTAAGAGGTGTTCTATTGGATTTAGTTCAGGCGAGTGTGGGGGCCAGTCAATGGTATCAATTCCTTCATCCTCTAGGAACTGCCTGCATACTCTTGCCACATGAGGCCGGGCATGGTCATGCACCAGGAGGAACCCAGGACCCACTGCACCAGCATAGGGTCTGACAATGGGTCCAAGTATTTCAACCCGATACCTATTGGCAGTCAAGGTGCCGTTGTCTAGCCTGTAGAGGTCTGTGCGTCCCTCCATGGATATGCCTCCCAAGACTTACCCACCACCAAACCGGTCATGCTGAACAATGTTACAGGCAGCATAACATTCTCCATGGCTTCTCCAGACCTTTTCATGTCTGTCACATGTGCTCTGGGTGAACCTGCTCTCATCTGTGGAAAGCACAGGGCACCAATGGTGGACCTGCCAATTCTGGTATTCTATGGTAAATGCCAATCGAGCTCCATAGTACCGGGCAGTGAGCACAAGGTCCACTAGAGGACGCTGGGCCCTCGGGCCAATCTATCAATCGGGCCAGGTAGCGCTGCTGCCTCGCAGTTGGAGACCTGGGTTCGCTTCCCGGGTCCTCCCTGCGTGGGTTTCCTCCCATAGTCCAAAGACATGCAGGTTAGGTGCATTGGTGATTCTAAATTGTCCCGTGTGTGTGTGCCCTGCGGTGGGCTGGCGCCCTGCCCGTGATTTGTTTCCTGCCTTGTGCCCTGTGTTAGCTGGGATTGGCTCCAGCAGACCCCTGTGACCCTGTAGCTAGGATATAGCAGGTTGGATAATGGATGGATGGATGGATCTGCTACTTAACTGAACAGATCAATATCCCAGAAGTTTCACTGACCCGATGCTATACTCTGATTAAATATAACAAATAAATGCAAATTACCCAAGTCCTTGGCCAAAGCCAGGTTTGCTGAGAGCTTGTACATGGGACTGGTAATGAGGCTGTCTGAACTTTAATCATACTAAAATGTGCACACGGAAAAAACAAGGTGACCAGGTGGTTGAAAAGTGCTTTCCTTGCAGCACATGAGCACAATGTGCTGTTTAACTGTTCAGGCTCATCAATCTGTAAAGTGGCTTACAGGTGGACAGAGAAGTATGTGACACTACAAGGCATGGAATGAAATGTTTGCCATAATAAATAATTGATGATGAGGTTAATGAATAAACATGGGGATTCTGAACAAAGTTCTATGGAAAAACGAGAGCAATATGACACTAAGGCAATCAGCCACTACAGTACTGGCATTCCTCTAGCCATTATATTTGTTTTATTATCAAGCAAAATTAGACTACCTTTACTCTATACCAAGTTATCATACCCTTAAATATAAGTGACACCTACCATCACTAACAAGTAGAAGGCTAACTAATTTAAACACATTAAACACTATTCACTTTGTGTTTAAAAGTCTTGTAATGCCATAAACACAGAAACATTGGAGTGAAGTGGAGCTGCTTTGGCGGAGAAATAACCAGTAAAGAAACATTCAGTATAGGGACCTGCAACCACAGTGAGTAGAAATCCAAAAAACACAACATTGTAACAGAACAAACAAGCACAGAAGATATTTGTAACTGCAGTGAATAAGTGTCCACAGACCACTGTATAACAGCACATGTAAGTTAAAGTTAGCAAACTGCTAGATGAAACCTGTAAGGGAATGTGGTTCCACACTTTTCTTCATTGATCTTTGACACCTGCATCTTACCATTACCTCCATATTTAACACGCTTGATACTAATCACGTACAAAGAACAAAAGAAAATGAAAATTGCTCCATTCATAAATTAGCAAGGCATGATGCTACCTAGCAAAATACCATTAGCAAGAGAGCACCTTCGCAGTTGAAAAGATAATTTTCATGAAAATATTTGTACGTTTTTTTGATGATGTGTTGTGCTCCACTAATTGTGTAACATATGCCATGGTGACTTTTGGAAGATTTTTGAAAGAACTGTTGAATGACGGTACCGATTGCTCCATTATGTTTGCCGACCACCATTCAACAGGAAGTTGATTATCTTAGCAAGAAACTGGAAGGAAGTCGTCACAGATACCCATGAAAATGGCCTATGGGGTGTAGGATCTCTGTTTCACCTTCTAGCCAGGGTGCCAGAAATATTAAGAGATCTGTAGAATTTATGAAAAAGATTCATAAATTGGTGACGGTCTACATTACCACTTTCACCTTTTCTATTGAGGTTCAAAATGTGGCCTGAAGACATAGTTTCACAAATAACCTAGACATGCTTGTTGAAATAAACCAAATAATACCATTTATTTATAACATAAGGTTAATAAAATATACAGGCATATATAAAAGGCAAGTAACTTATCTATTTTATGTCTTGGCTCAGATAGACCTTTCCTCTCTTATAGGTAAAGGCACACAACTTATAAATATATATATATTTTTTTTTTCAATTCATGATGTAAAATACAGTAAGTTCTCTGGCTGGTTATGAAGTTTCTAATGTCTGAAAGTAGTGCTGGGCGGTATACCGGTTCATACCGAAAACCGTTTTTTATTTTTTTTATGATATGGATTTTTCTTATACCGCAACACCGGTTTAAATTGCCTAAACGACGTTCGGAACGTGGCGCAGCGGGAAACTGTTCAAGTGGGGACCTTTTTCACTGCTACACCGCTAAACACAGATTTGTTGCACTAGGGCTCTTTTTCACTGCTACACCACCAAACAGTGGGCGGTAGCATTGGTATGCCGCGCGGTGAAAATGGACAGAGAGCCGAAAAAAAGGAGTCACGTCTGTCGCCTGGAGATGCTTTAGTTTTAAAAGGTCAGATGTGTAAATACTGTTTCTATACTATTGGATAATACTGCAAGCCAAGTTGTACTTGTTTTATTTGTTTTCAATAGAGTGTAATGTACCTGGGTACTGTGTAATATTGTGACGACATGTTGACTTTATTCTCGTAATTTGTCATTAAAGTAGAACATCGTAAACTAAACTTCATCGTAAAATGAATATTTAATTTACTAGATTTTCTCAAACCCCGTCATAAGTTATATAGCACATTAAATGCTTTGTGTTAAGTGTTCCTCAAGCTTCTTAAACTGACTTCCTCTGCACTAAGAGGAGGCACCGGCAGCGATCGCTGCACAGAATCCATTCACGTGATATTCATGCTCTCTGAACATTTAGAATGCCAAGATAAATACCTGATATAATTTTCATGGTGAATTAAATCATGTATTAATCATGTGGGGGCACGGCGGAGTGGAGGTTGCACTGCTGCCTCGCAGCAAGGGTGTCCCGGGTGTACCCTGCCTTGCTTAAACATGTATAACAAAGATATTTTTAAAGTTCTGAACACTCCGTGGGCTAAGTTTATAACTAGTTTTAATTTCACAAAGACATTTATCATGTGGTGATTGGTTATGTGGAGAAAGAAAAAGGAAGGATAGAAATTGGAGTTTTGGTACATCAGATAGAGACAGCAAGCGTGCAATAAAGAAAGCCTGCTCAGAATAACATCCATTGAATTCTGTGTTTGTCTCTCCGACCACCAGATCACAAACCCAACATTTAAACAATATTTAAGTTAAACCTGTGCGATACCCATTCATACATCCAGTTTTTCGGAGCCTCGTCACACCTGCCATAAAGTTCTCTACACTGAACGTACACCGGGGACCCCTTACTGCGAGGGAGCAGCACTACCGCCACACTACCATGCATGTTTAATACCTGCTTTAATGCATTTCATCATGAAAATGATATCAAGTATTTATCTTAGCATTCTAAATTTTCAGAGAGCAGGAATATCATACAGTGAATAGATTCTGTATGGTGATCACTGTCTTCTCTTAGTGCGGAGGAAGTCAGTTTAAGAAGCGTAGTGATTAACAACTGGGTCGGGGAACACAACACAAAGCATTTAATGTGCTACATTAACTTATGACAGGGTTTGAGAAAATCTAGTAAATTAAACAATGATTTTAGGATGAAGTTTAGTTTACGACATTCTACTTTAATTATAAAGTAAACTATGAGAGAGTGGAAATGTCGACTTTAATCTCGACATAAACGGAAAGAATAAAGTGGAAATGTCGACTTTATTCACGACGTATAGTTTTTTTTTTCTTCCCTGTGTCCGTATTTTTTTTTCTTCACCGTGGCCCTAATACGATTCCGTAGGGCTATACCACAAATACAATTATAAATGCAAGTTGCAGTTGTATTATTTATGTATATAGCTTAGCTTGAAGCAAGGTCCATATTAATGCAGTTTGCCTAAATGATAGTTCAGTTGGTAAAGATGTCATCACCAAGATTGCACTTGTTTTATTTTATTTTAATTTGGTGAATACTGTGTAATGCACCTGGGCTTTTGAAGCCTTGAAGTAATAGTGCAACTATCAGTAATAATACAATTATTTATTTTATTGTTATTATTTATTAGTTTAAATATTATGCAGTTTAATTAGTCACTTTAACGTGTCAGTGGACAGAGATTGTTAACATTAACAGAAAGTGTAGTTGTTTTACAAAAAATATTTATTTATTCCTTTTCTAAGACATGTTCAGTTCAACTTTTGACAAGCACTTCTGGATACCTCTTTGGATGGTTGAAAATATGTTGTCAAAATTATAATTTAAGTTTTTGCAAAATTTGTTAAATAAAAAGGTTCTATATTTTGACTGCATCTGTCATGCAATGTGATTTCCTTCTCTTCATTAGTGCCACCCCCTTGAAAAGTATCACTTTATGGGGCAATGCAAACCTGTATTAATACTTGTGTGCACATTAAAATGTTTTTTTTGTACAATGTACAATGCTCTTGACAGTGGAACAGGTTATTCATAGCCAGTAATTGCAGTGGAAAATGTGTTTAACATCCACTCATGCATGGGAAAAAAATACCATCAAATACCGTGAAACCGGGATAATTTAGAAAAATACCGTGATATAGAATTTTGGTCATACCGCCCACCCCTATCTGAAAGTTACTTTTATTTGCTCAGCTTATCACCACCCTCAATCTACCCCCCCCCCCCCCCAAATCTCCCCCTCCCTCTTTGTGTGTAAGACAGAGAAAGAGAATGCACAAGCAAACATGTGTGCCTGCAAAATGTTGCTGCACTTCCTTACTGGGATTGGGAATAAACTTAACACATTGACAGCACTTATATTTCAAAAGTTTTAACCTTTTAGTTACATTTATACCAATACCTTAATACATTAGCTGGCTTTGTTCTATCTAGTAAATTACAATTAATAGTTCTCGTGATCAAAATAATTTGCACTAACAGTTTGAGGTGAGAAATGCTTTGTTCCCTTCCTGATTGTCTTTTCCCAGACACATGGAAGGGTTTTCAGAGCTGTTTATTTTCACAAAAAAAATTTGTTACAAAAAAAAAAAATTCATGGGGTGTACTTACTTTTTCACATAAATATAAATATAAATAATATCCTTCTATTGTAATGTGTATTTATTATTTAGTAAAATTAATTCTAACCAATACACACTGTGTTTATTATCAATCACTATTTTTCCAACCATATATCCT
Source organism: Erpetoichthys calabaricus (assembly GCF_900747795.2). Lineage (NCBI taxonomy): Eukaryota > Metazoa > Chordata > Cladistia > Polypteriformes > Polypteridae > Erpetoichthys > Erpetoichthys calabaricus. Next base: position 101,256,623 of record NC_041394.2, on the reverse strand, counting down.
ATAAATGTGAATTTCCCATTGGGATTAATAAAGTATCTATCTATCTATCTATCTATCTACTCTACTGAATGTTAAGATCATGGCGAAACCTTTAGCTAAAAACACAGAAATTGCTCTCTTTGATAAAACAACAAGATCAAACTGTTCATCTTTAACAGTTAGAAAGCAGATGTCTACCTTTCTTTGATGTAGTATATGCACCAACATGTTTTGAGCTTCCAGAGTTCTTATCTCTAGATACAGAAAAATGTGTTGACAGAATGGAATGTACTATACAAATAAGGTTTTACGTATTCTACCCTAGATACTATTTGGGTAAAAATGTTAATCCTGACTATTTCACATTAGAACATGGAAAAAGATAGGATTTTTCCATTATCACCAATGCTTTTTGTAACTGCAATTGAACATCTATCTATCCATCTTCAGAAATGTTTAAGGGTAAAACAGTTAAGTGAAGAAACTGAACGAAAAGCAACACACTATGCCGTTGATGTGGTACTTTTTTTTAAATTAAATACAATGTATATTTTTTATATGATTTAAGTGTAAAATTAATTTAAAAACATGTAAACTTCCCAGTCAACTATCTTGCACGTTAAAGTGAATTAGATCACTTTTCATTGATTTCCTCAAAATACAGTAGTTCAGAGATCTATACATTACAGTAACAAGGAAATCTGGAGATCTAGTTATAGTTAATTTTTGCAGTATAATGGAAACCATCAAAACAGCACTCTGATTGGCAGCAATGTCTTCAGCAGTTTTATTTAGGAGGATCGTGTCAACTTATCTTGCGCTAAAGTAAGAAACGTAACTCACTCCCTATAACTCAAAAGGAATGTTATGTGGAAACTACAAGGGATTGTGCAAAGCCTTTTCAGAATTTGTTAAGAATTCATTAACACTGTTCTTTTCATATCCTAAGACACATTTTATTCACACAGCTCACTAAACTGATGTGTGTGAAGTTTTATGTACCGATTGTGATTTAATGCATCTTAATGATGTACTGTTTGCATTTTTTTATTTAATTTAATTTTACCTATTGCAATTTGATCTTTAATCTCAAACTGAAATAAAAAGAAAATCCTAAATCCTAATGGGTCACTATTAGGCAACATCCAAAGTTATCAGTGCCTTGATGAAGAAAACTTGCATACAATCGTAAAACTGTCACATTTTTGTTTTAGAAAGAGACTAGTTTACAACTGTAACAAATGCTAAAAATGTTAAACCAATTTTCCTCTATTGTACTGTTCTATTAGACTGCTGCCAGTCACAGGTTGCAGATCTATGATACACAGGACACAAGTGCGGTAAGAGAGCAATCACCCATACTCATCTTGTAAGATGTTCATGCATCAGAAAAATACTAGCAATGCCTTTGCAGAAAGATGTCCTACTGATCATTACTGTGGAACAGCAGAGACAGGAAGATCATGAAGCTCGCTTGTAAATATATTAAAGTACTGGGGAACACTGTATTATTCTATAAATTCATTCTGCACAAAGTTCAGGAGTCATTCAAAATAATGAGGAAAGAGCATAAATGAATCATAAATATACTCTTGGCCATACTCCTTATAATAAAAGCAAAATGTTCTGCATGCAGCAAGATCAATTAAGTACCCAAGTGACCTGTGCTTTGTTATGTTTGAGACTTGTGAAATTTGCAGAGGACACCAAAATTGTAGAGATAGCAAATACTGACAGCAGTGAAGACAATTCAAAAAGAATTGTGCAATCTTCATAACAGGCAAAAAAGCTGAGCATGCAATAGTAAAGTTCTAAATTCTTCATGTGTAATCATTACATATTAACACAAAATAAATATAAATTACCCAAGCAATGAGTAGAATCAATTAAAAGGGTAAATAAAAAGTTGTATATTTAAAACTATTAAATACATGTCAACAAAAGCTAATGTACCACTGAGACTGTATCTTTAGAACTTATGGCGTTCTAGTTATCACACTGCAAAGTTGAGATAATCGCCTTGAAAGCTAGGCAGACACACAAAACCAAGAACATCCCTTGAGCAAAGGCAATGCTCTTTTCTGATGGGTTAAATGAAATAAACCTTTTAATTCTCGAGCGAGCAACTGAACCTTGAAATAAACTCATAAGTCAAAGTTCACTCCTGGCAGCTTTTTTAAAAACTGGATGAGATTTTAGAACAACATGCTGTAGGAATTGACTAAAAAAAACTCAATTTTATGTTTTTATGTTCTCGTCTTTATAGATGCTCATTAAAATTGTTTTTTAACAAAGCAGAATGGATTTATTTACAAGACCTTCCAAATATCATTTGAACTGCTGACTTTTCTAAAGCTCACAAATGAGCAAATTTTATTTTAAAATATTAAAATTATATTGAGCTTCTCCGCACAAAAATAAGTCACTTACCAACGAGATGGACTTTCTCTTTGCAACAAAGCAATACATTAATATTCACATGGAAACTTACATTTTTGGCTTTAAAAACTGGTTCCTCAGGTCTTTGCAGATCCCAGATTTTTAAGTCATTTTCCTTGCCTCCGATAGCAACCTTATGGCCCTCTGAAGTGCTCTGTCTCATTTTATACACATCACGTCCCACATTTACTTCAACCTAAAGTAAATACATATGCCATTATTAATCTATCTCACCTCCTTCCAAATGGTTCACATATCACTGTGTTCAGGAACAGACAGTTTCAAATAAAAGAGCAAAAGTATACATGAATGCTATTCTAGATATTCATGTTTGAAAATTTCCATGGCAATTAAAATATCTGCAAAGCCTATGTTCCTGCACAAGTCAGTATTAAGGAGGCACTCAAAGTGCGACATAAAGAATGACAAACTATAGCCACTTGGATTCTACAAGCACTGCAACACCATACTGCGAAGAGTATACCTGCACTCTTCACATTCAAAATTTGTGTGTTTGTCAGTAATTACGGTTAGGGAATCATGGCAAAAAAGTCAGACACTATAGTGGCAGTGAGAGTGTGTGGGATGGTTTGGACAGTTTTTCATAATTGAACCAACTGTGAATTGTACTCTGTACCAGAAAATCCTTAGGGTGAAAGTCTGACCATTCAAAATGTACCTAAAATTTAACTGGGTCATGCAGCAAAATAATGATCCAAAACACAAAATACGCTCACACCAGAACCCCATGAAGGGTTGAGGAAGGGAAGCAGATCTGCAAGGAACAGTAGGCTAATTTTTTTCTCTAGCAATGTCAAAAGATTGACATTGAATTATATGAAATGTTTCATTGCCTTCCATGCAGCTAAAGGTGGCGTAGCCAGTTACGAAGTATAAGAGGTAATTACTTTTTCCACACAGTACTAGTTGGTATTGGATAACTTTTTAAATTAACAAATTGCATAAATAATAAAAAGTACATTCCTTTTATATGTAACTTCATCTGGATTGAAAACTTGAGGAAAATTATAATGAAAAATTTACAACAGTGAGAATCTGGAAGGGGCAAGTACCTTTTCACAGAAAGGTGTTTGACTGCTAATGTATTTATTTATTTATTTTTTAAGTAATTTTGGGTGGTGTGGACCTCCACACAATTGGTAATGAGCAAAATAAAAGGAAATGCATGGATAAAATTAAAATTGGACAAATAGGAGTTACAAGTTGGCATGAAAGCATATGTTTCATCTTTTAAAAAGGCAGAATACCAACACAGTCCAAAATCTAGATGCTGTGAGATGGAAACCCCTTCTACTAAACCTTATGAATATGATTAAGAAAAACAAAAAGGTTGAAAGTTTTCATTGATAGCACAATAGTGTTATAAGTTTTGTTAAGAATAAGAAATGTGACAAGATATACATTATTGTGTAAAACCTAAACACTCTGCTCATTTTAAGACATCCGAGACTATACTATGTAGATGTTAAATATTCTATTATGTGGTATAATTTAAGTAAATAATGTAGACTTCAAAATAGTTTAAATCTACTTTAAGCAGGTTTACTTTGCAACTGAGTTATAAATCACGTTGACATATATACAGATTATGCAATACAAAAATATGGAAGAGGTGGCATTGCTTCACTTTGTAAAATTAACAGTTTTGAAACAGGAACACAACAGTAAAAATAAAAGGGCAAAAAACTGATCCTGCTATACTTATATGCTTGCAGTAAACCAAGGTATAATACACATTTACAATAGGCTAGAAAGATTAAACCACAGGCTGAATTCCTCTCAAAAATATCCTTTCACTTAATTTCTCTTACCACCATACATACCCCCACCCCCAGTAAAACCTTTATTATTCATCACTCAACTAACCGTCAGTTATATTAAATAAATATGCCATCACCATGTCTCATGTATCATTTTGAACTCACAGTGTCAGTTACATACATTCAGTATTAATAGCGTTTTGTAGTTTTTCTCTTTTCTTATAATAAATCTACTTTACATTGTTATGGCCAATAAACTTACAAGTGTGGAGTAGGAACTGTCACAAAAAATTTGAATTTAATAATGTCAAGCATTGCTTCAATTTACAGAGTAGAAAGAATAACAGTTGAATGATACAAATCATAATGCCCAAAAAATTGAAAAACATGTTGAAAATGGAAACAACTGATGGCAAAGTTCTTCTGTATTGTAATTTTCTTTTTAAATTCCGTTATATTATGTTTTGTAAATATATTGTGATGTGCTGGCAGTTTATGATGTGCTGTGTGAGAGCAGAAAGGGTGGAATGAATGCTGTAAGTGATGGGACTGTGTTCTGTAAGAGGCAGACAGGCCTCTTACTGGAGATGAGTGACAGGAGAAGTTAGGAGAAAAAGGAAGGTGTGGTGGAAAGAAGGAAGTTTTGAGTAGGAGACAATAAGCAGGAATGTTTGCAGTATACAGAAACACAGAACACGAGTGACAGGAGATAAACTGTTAGTGAAAGCTTAGTTTTATTGTTTTGGAGGTGTGCTCTGTAACCCAGATGACAGAGTATAAGACAGGGCACCGTTTATTACAGAATGAAGACTCCAGGTAAAATGTAAAAAACTCTAGTACCTCAGGGTTGAGTTTGCTTATTTCACTGGTTGTTACAATATTGCATAAATTATTAGTTTTAATAGTTTATTTTGTAAATAAAATACAACTATTCACTAATCTACTGTATATCATTTTTGAAGTGGCTGTTCTGTTATCCAATTTTTTTCTTATCCATCATAGCTTCGGTCCCAACCCGACAGATAATAGAGGTTTTATTGTAAATAAAAAACAAACAACTTACTGTGTCTGGACATCCTTCTTTCCAAACCTTGAGAACTCCTGATTCCACGCAGGTAATGAGTGAACTAAAGTATGAACATCAACAAACCTCTATTTAGCAGAAAGTCACTATGAATCATCTTTTTTTTTTTTTTTTTTTAAACCAGAATATTTTGCTTATATACGCATTAATATATGCACATTTAATTCTGACATTAAAACTTTTTCCCTTTCAACAGTCATCAATAGGGCTGGGTATTGGTACTGATGTCCCGATTTGATATAAATTTTATCTCGACTGAATTAGCATGCACTTTTGTATGTGAAGTGGTGGCTTTTTTAAGAGATTATTTAACCATACATAGAGAACATTAATATAATGTGATAAATTTCAGTAACACTTTATTTGAAGGGTGTCTGCATAGTGAATTCAGAACATATGCATAAGTATAAAATGACATTTAAGAAGAAATACTTGACAGTAATGAACACGTAACATCAGGATTTGGAAGATGTAGAAAATATCATTGCTCTTTTAAAAAAGAAAAAAAAAAAAAGAAAACTTTCACATCACATCTCCACATCCCAGTTATTCAATAACCTATTCATGTGTTATGAATCTCCAAGTAATTACCCTTCAGCTATACCATTGGCCAATTTTATTCCCCTATTAGGCATTTAAAATAATCTTGAATTAGTCAAAATTAAAGATACAGTGGAAAGACTTGTGTTACACATTTTCAGTTGCATCAATTAGTTTTCGAAAAATGTGTCTTTACACTTCCACCTCATACAAAAAGGAAGAGTTTTAAAATGAGGCTCTAGAGCTGATGAATGGAACCTAAAGAAAAATAACTGGCTATCGTAACAGACAACACCACTAATATGATACGTGCGGCGCAGTTTATGGAGATATTCACATCTGCTAACTTTGGAATTGCAGGCTTCTCTGAAAATTCCAACAACAGCCAGAGTGCTTGGCTGGTTGAGGCACATTGCAAACTTTTTCCATCATAGCAGTACAGCTAGCCATTTGCTTAAAGAGAAGCAACATTTATTTCACTTGCCAACACACAAACTTGCAATGGATGGGGCCACACAATGAAACATTCATTGGAAATGCTAGAATGGTTTTTGGAACAACAGCCAGTTACCTAAACAGCTCTGCATACTGTATAGGTAGTGAGGTTGTGCCCACTGTGACTTGCATGCAGTGCGCTTGTCTGCAACTTGATAATTTTTAATGTAGTGACATGTGATTGTCACGTAGAAATCTGCTGCCCTGGATGTTCAGCTGTCACAAGTTAGGTCTACTGTCTCCGCTGACCTGAAAGATCTACTGAAGCTTAGCTTAGCTTAAGATCTTTATAAAGCCTAGGTACAACAACTTCACTCATTTGCTTTCTGGTTGGTATAATACACCAGTTCAAAAATCTGTATCATTTGTCAAAAGCCCTCATTTTCAACAACAGTATACAGTCTCAGATCTTTACAGATAAAAACTGCTATAGAGTGTGTTATTTTTTGGGCACAAGGCAAATTAAATGGAAGCTTGGAGCTACCCACCATCTCCAGTGTCGATTGTGTAGGCTCTTTCCTCTGGATGTTGACTGAGATTATGTTTATGGGTGACATCGGGGTAAATGATTTCCCAGATTTGTTGTTTTGCAACAGTAATTAACATCTGAGTTGCACAGCTTATATATGGCTTTGCTTTTATCCAGTTGTTCTTTACCAAGGCACCGTTTGAATCCGTAGCAAATTCACATATCTGATTTAAGTGTAGAAGGCACAGATTAGATATTAAATTGCTTTTTCTGTAGAAAGCCTTAGCAACACCTACTGGATCGGAAGCAAAAATCTACATATTGTAATTGAGCAGGATATAGATTCACAAGATCGATCTTGAGATTTTTAGAATTGATATTGAATCATTTAAAACGAAAAATAATGATTAATCGGGGAAAAAAAAAAACCTACATTTTTACCCAGGCCTAGTCAATATACCATACCAGAGGCATTTTTACTATATACCTATTATTCTATCTATAGAAAACATACCCGATTTATTTCAATATGAGTAGAAAGGTTAACTGCATATAAATGTACGCCATAAAAAGCCTGTACCCTGTCCAATCTAAAGACACTATTATCAGGCAAGCCTCATTTTTAATCTTGTGTACAATGAAGAAAATGTACTGCTTTAGTTTATAAACTAGAGCCTGTACAGATTAACCAACTTCTTGTTGGACAAAATCTTGAACCATACTGTTCAATACTAAATCTCATAGTTGCTACAATAAATTAATTTGTTGAAATGCTTCTGTCTAATCTGTACTTCTGAGCAAATCATGCAGATATTACTACTAAACTGGATTTCCCCTTGATACAGAACTAAAAACTTAATTATTCACCTATAAAACCCAGAATGTGAACATTCCAGAATACTAATTTACACAACTTTATGCTATAAGAACATTCAAAATACACAAAATCTGTTGCGGTCACTTCTTACACTATACAACTTTATAAAATCACATGTTCAACTTTGTGCATGCCCTTGTATCATATTGCTAAATTTGTCTATGTAGTTTGTTAAACAACTGCAATGTGTTTTGAAATGCCTATTCCAGAGGTACTGTCTTGACTTTTCCATGTTCTATTAAGGTAGACTGTGTTGCACTGTGCATATATATTGAATGCAAATAAAAATAGATTTAACATTTACTATATTGATCTTTTTTGATTGTACTCAATATGAAAGGAGTGTGCAAATGATATTCCCACTTTAGTATATTTAACATATTTGTAAATTATATTAGTGAATCTAAATAAACACATGGAATACCTGTTGTGTACTGCTAAACCTCTAAAAGGTCCTTCTCCCCCGGAACAGTCTCTAAACTCTGTAAACTTTCCCTTCTCCACGCTGAATGTCTTCACTGTCCCATTTACACAGCCAACCAGTACCTGAAAAGATATATGCAAGATTAAATATTTTTGCACACTTGATTGTTCATTAAGTTAACTCCTCCAAAGAATAGCACATTGATGCCTGATATTTGGTGGAAAAATACCATAAATCTTTAATAAAAATAAAATACTCCACTGCATTTGTTGATTTCTTATCTTTGTAAGTCTACATGTAATTGCTGTTATGTGATACAGACAATCTACAATTACACAGAGGGAGGTCCAAAATTGCCTTACCTGCAATGTCAACAAGAAGATTCAGGAGTTTATTCGTCACACACACAGTTATAGAGGTACAACATGCAGTGAAATGAAAAGCTGGTCTACTCCAAGATTGTGCAAAACAAAAACAAAACACACAATAGAACTAATAATAAAGCTAAAGAAAAAGATAATATTAACTAAATTAAATAAAATCAAGAAAGTAAATGAGGTTAAACAAGATTAAAATTAAGTTAAAATCTGAAACAGTTAAAAGTATAAAGTGACAGTACAGTACGTTACAGCGAGTGGGCCATGAGTTTTAGGTTTGAATGTTTGTTGGCATGTCAAAGTTTAGGATCCTGATAGCCCGAGGGTAAAAGCTTCTTTTGAGTCTTTCAGTTTTTACAGCCACTTGCCTGAGTTAAGCAGGCTGAACAGTCTGTTGCTGGGGTGGGTAGAGTCCATAATTATTTTAAATGCCTTGGTTCTGCAGAGCTTGGTGTAGATATCCTACATAGAAGGTTGTGCTGACCTAAAGATGCGCTTTGCTGAATGCACCACTATCTGCAGGGCTTTGTAATATTGGACTGAGCAATTCTGAAACCATGATGTGCAGCTCTGTGTTAGGATGCTGTCTATGACACCGGTGTAAAAAGTTTTCAAAATAGGTGGGGAGCCCTTGAATTTCCTCAGCTACCTCAGGTGATAAAGGCACTGTCTTACCTTCCTGACCAGAGTTTGTGAAAAGATACCCAAATGTGATGTATATATTTCTGGCCATGTTGCCCGTTGTAAGCAACAAGATCAACTTCAAGTGGATTGTTCATGCGCTGTACTGTATTATCAGAGTGTAGCATGCTTAATATTAACAAGAGAATGGGTGTGAAAAATTGGATGCAGCTTAGTGAGGTCTTACTGAAAATTTTTGATTTTGAGGTAGATGGAAATGTTTAAGGAAAAACAACTTGAAAATGCATTATCACCTGCATTTACACACATCATATCATTATTCAACCTTCAAAGCCTTGTCATCACGAACACGTTATGAGTGTTGCCCATCAGTATACAAAACAGTCTTTTAGAATTTTCAGTTATTTATAAAATATATACTGTATATATATTTTTATAAATGTTGAAATTGAGGCTAGGTACCTAGACAGTTATTTTTAATGTAAAAAAAAAAAAAAAATCTTATTATAGAAATACGAATCACTAACTGGGTCTCACTCAATTTCATCTCTTTATAGGTCAGCATAGTGGTGCATTTGTTACTGCTACTGACTCACAGCTTTAGGAGACTGGATTTGGATGCTGGCCTGGTGACTGTGTAGAGTTTCTATGTTTTCTGTGTGCCCAGATGTGTTGCTTCCAGGTACTCCAAGTTTTCCTCCCACATTCAAAGATATGTAATATGTAATCCCTCCTCCATCGCGGGGGTTGCGTTCCAGAGCCACCCGCGAAATAAGAAAATCCGCGAAGTAGAAACCATATGTTTATATGGTTATTTTTATATTGTCATGCTTGGGTCACAGATTTGCGCAGAAACACAGGAGGTTGTAGAGAGACAGGAACATTATTCAAACACTGCAAACAAACATTTGTCTCTTTTTCAAAAGTTTAAACTGTGCTCCATGACAAGACAGAGATGACAGTTCCGTCTCACAATTAAAAGAATGCAAACATATCTTCCTCTTCAAAGGATTGCGTCAGGAGCACAGACTGTCATAAAGACAGACGAAAGCAAACAGATCAATAGGGCTGTTTGGCTTTTAAGTATGCGAAGCACCGCGGCACAAAGCTGTTGAAGGCGGCAGCTCACACCCCCTCCATCAAGAGCACAGAAAGAGAGAGACAGAGAAAAACAAGCAAGCAAAAATCAATACGTGCCCTTCGAGCTTTTTAAGTATGCGAAGCACCTTGCAGCATGTCGCTTCAGGAAGCAGCTGCACAAAAGATAGCAACGTGAAGATAATCTTTCAGCATTTTTAGAGGAGCGTCCTTATCGTCTAGGTGTGCGAACAGCCCCCCTGCTCAATCCCCCTACATCAGGATCAGAGAAAGAGAGAGAGAAAAGTAAGTTGGGTAGCTTCTCAGCCATCTGCCAATAGCGTCCCATGTATGAAATCAACTGGGCAAACCAACTGAGGAAGCACGTACCAGAAATTAAAAGACCCATTGTCCACAGAAATCCGCGAACCAGCAAAAAATCTGCGATATATATTTAAATATGCTTACATATAAAATCCGCGATGGAGTGAAGCTGCGAAAGGCGAAGCGCGATATAGCGAGGGATTACTGTAAACGAAATGGAAACTATGATTCCATATGAGTGAGTATGTTTGTGTATATGTGAATATGCTCTGTGACAGACCTGTACCCCATCCACAGAGTTGATTCTTGCCTTAAACCTGATGTTTTTGCAGATTACAATCACCTATGACCTGAAATTGAATTAAGAAGTTTCATACATAGACTGAGGGTTACTTTCTTACATATTAATTATATCAGCTTTCTTACTTTACAAAATTACTAGTCAAGTCCCACAAGAAGGCTGTGTAGCAGTTTTTACAGTTTTGCTTCCTTTCAGTGCGTTAACTTGAAAGAATTCTGATATATCTACTTTATCAAAAGCTTTGACAATTTTGAAAACCTGGATTAGGTTCCCACACAATCCCTTCGGCATGAGACTAAAAAGGTTTAAATCAGAGTATGTCCGAGTACAACAAGTCTTAGGATGCACTTGGTTGCTCTCCTCTGCACAACTTCAAGTGCTGTCATTTCTTTCTGGTAATATGGACCAAATTGCTCATTACTCCAGATGTGGTCTCACAAATACATCATACAGTCTAACCATAACTTCCCTTGATTTATATTCAACAGTATTTACTGTCAAATATTTTATTTGCTTCTTTAAATTGATTCTGCACATTGCTTAGATGATGAAATGTTGTGCCAAAATAAACCCCCTGAATCCTTCTCAGAGGTTGCTTCCTTTAGGACAGTGTCTTCCATCTTGTATTTATAATTAAGGTTTTTTTTGGCCATTTGTAGCACTTGCACTTTTCTACATTAAACTACTTTTTCCAAATGTTTGTCCAGTTCTGAAGCTTGACCAAGTCTTTCTGAATTGTTTTTGCTGCCTCCTCACCATCTGCCATTCCTCCAACTTTATTGTCATCTACAAATTTCACAGGTTTACTAACTAAAGTGAAATCTATGTCATTCATGTACATCAGAAAAAGTAATGGCCCAAGACAGACCCAAGTGCAAACAAAAGAGAGTTAATTTGTACTCAAAGCAGGCGGTACATCCAAAAATATCAATATATAAATATCTAAAGGTCATACATACCATGTGTTACAGGTTATGTACTTTAAGGACTATGTAAAATATGATTGTCTTGTAGGGTTGCAACTAACAGTAATACCTTAGCCTTCACGTGTCTCCTGCACTGCTACCACATTTAAGTACAATACAATACAGTTTATTTTTGTATAGCCCAAAATCACACAGGAAGTGCCGATATGGGCTTAAAAGCTTTAAGTGAGCTTAAGTGAGAGATACATCACTCTACTTTGGTTATATTCTTTCCTACATTCCTGTTTGTCAGAGAGTGATAAGGCGTTTTAAGTTGTTTGACATGAAAGAACCTCACTATACTAATTTTATTTCTACCTCTATTACTACTTTAGCAGTTTTTGTAAGAAAGCTAAACCTTAGAGATAAAAGTATTCCAATACTGAAAATCTGGTATTGAACAAAATTCTGATTTCGCACTTAAGTATGTAAAGTGCCTAACTTTCACAGACCATCTTAACCCAATTTATAGTTGAAATAGGATGAAACCTATCCTAGTATCATCAGGTATAAGGCACAATTAACCTTGGGTATGGAGCCAATTTACCACTGGGCTCACTTACATAGGCATCCAGAGCTGCCAAACTCAAAATTTTTACTACAACAACATGCTTGTATTTTGAATGCAGGTGGAAAAACAAACAAACAAAAAAAAAAAAAGCAAAATATGCAGACTCCACACAGACAGAGATTAGACGCGAGACCGAAACACAGGACTTTGGAATTGTGAGAAATGAGCACTATCCTTTGTGCTACCCGTTTACTATATCATTACTTATTTTTTTATTTTTTTTTTTTTATACTACATGTACATTCATAACTTTACATCCTCCATAATATAACACCTGAATCTTGAAGGGTGAATTGTAATCTTCAGTCTACCAAGAACCATACATGCAGTGTTTGTGGAAAAAATAGTGCAATATTCCGCAGCACTAACTTGTATTGTAGAATACTCATAAGGGATGTTCAACCAGTTGGCCTAGGGCTCCTGAACTGAAACTTAGTCAGACCTTGACTGTTATATCCCGAGACTGATTTTCTCTGTTTTTGTTTTACTTTCCTTCATGGTCAACTGGCTATATCCTATATCCCATCTCTCTCTCTCTCTACTATAATATACAGTATTATATATATATATATATATATATATATATATATATAATCCAACATCTGTCTGTCCGCTTTTCATGAGAGAACTACTGTACTTAACGGATTTAGATCGGGGGTTTTTTCTATAATTTGCTTGAACATTCTGGTTGATTTTGCAACTTATCTCATCGCACTAGGAATCACAGTTCGCTTGCAGGAGCGATATATTTGCGCTAATGCGAAACAGAGGCTGTGGGCCGAGAGGAGGGGGAAGCATGACGTCAGGAGTGGGGAGCCAGGCAGGGCACTTCTCACTGTCCTTTCTCACTAATACTTGGGTGGAGCCCGACTAGTGTATGATATAAATGAGTTGTTATCATAGTTTTATGTGAATCAGTTTGAAATGTGATATGTTTTAATATGTGCTGAACCTAATTTAGTTGTCCAGGTATAAACATGATAATTTTTATTATTTTTGTAATGCATTATGGTTAGAATATTGTGCAAATGTTCTTAAGCATCTACTCAGTGAGGAACTATATGGAAGTCAGTATTTCATTTCGTACAAATCAAAACAATTCAATGTGCTTTGTCACCTCAGACTCCAGGTCGTCACCCCAACACATAGCAGAAACCTCCTGTTCACGGGTCAGTGTAGAGAAGTCACTGAAGTTAAATGCCTGTTTCTTGGCCACATTTACACCTATAATGAAAAAAAGAAAGACTCCACGGTTTAGCATGTCTCTTTGTGAGCACGGAGCACCAACAGTACTCTGCAGAAAACCTTACAAACATTGCACCTCGACAAATACTTTCGTCATCCTGTTTGATTATTTTAATGTGACAGCTTTCGTTACATAAATGCGAGATGCAAAGTTAATGTCAAATTTACATGAGGTACAGTAATTCAAAAATAGTTGTGGAGATGCAGTGCGGCATACAAAAACTTTGTTTTTATATAGTACTGTATAGCTGTATGTACCTTTCTTCATATTTATTACTAAAAATGTAATTATATCCGTTTAACACATATATGGCTGTTCTAAATTTGCAAGGCAGCTTACTTAAATCCAAGTTTTGATGTTCACTTGATCCAATTTAAAATAAAACACTGATGGCAAAACATAAAATAGAAACTAAACTTCAGAATGAAAAACTTACCTTTCTAAAATGTCAAAGAGAACGGAAAACACTTAACTATATAAGGTGTGATCCCAATAGCTCAATTGCCCCATTTCATTTTTATATAAAAGGTATTCCTAAATGCGAAACTTGCCGATACTCTATTAAGCTCTACTGTAATATAAAAACAGCAGGCGATCGGAGTAACCATGTGCTCCGAATTTTACACTTTAACTTTGTTATATACTATGTCTTTATCAGGAAAAAAACAATATTCTACCTTTCAAAATCCCCGTTTCTGATCCGATCCACACCGAGCACCACCGACTCTTCTCTGCCATGTTAAAATTTTAAAAGACAGCATGTAACTTTCCAGAGCTGGAATCACATGGGTTTCTGATGCTCCCACATAAAAAATACTCCGGAGTGAAACAACGGCTGGGATGATTTACTTTCTCTCTGATCAGTAACAGAAAAAAAACAGAACAACTTTTTTTTTATTTTTGAATTGTGAAAGTGGTAGTTTTATAGTCTCGAAGCTCACAGACTCTGATTTATCTCTAATTATGGTGTTGCTTATACAATGAGCATTCCTAGAGCTTTGCACAATTAAGAACCAACTTTGAACGGAACTTTAATAAACGGTGGAATAAGTTTGCTCTTGCACGCGCCACCTAAACTCAATCAACAGAGTCTATTTGGCTTAGTTCGTTGAATGCTTCCAGTTGGGGATGTTCCTGTGTAATTATTTGCTGTGTATCCGAGGTAGTTTCGCACTTTTGTTCAAGACCAGGCTACGCGGTATGGTACTAAGATGAGACGAGCCTCGGGTCAGTGAACAGTTGAACAAGATCAGATTCAGTACCATGTTTGTCTTGTTTTCGTTACGTTTCGTATTTCTCCTCGGTTGGTTCAACTGACAGTCAGATTGTCCGTTAACGGTGGCTAGACTGAAATTAACGTCTCATCCGCACTCAGTTAATGATTTGCAGCTGCACAATCCTCACGATTTAAAGGGATAGAGCGCAGGGAAAAGTACGTCCTCAGGTAAACTTAATACATATAATTGCAATCATTAAGCTACATTAGATCGAAATGAGTGTCACTGTTCTTACTGTAAATGTTATTCATGTCGAGGCATGAAATCTATGGAACGTATATAATGTAGAAAGTAATGAGACAAAGTTAAACGTTAGTAGAATCATATATGAAGTAGAAGTGTCTTTCTGCAACACATGGGAGGATGATGATCTACCATCAGGGTGACCTGGGTGCACTCCATGACACAAGAAAGAAAAAAGTATGGCAGGTGTTGTACCGAATTCACCCCTAACCCCCTTCACCACCAAGTCATCACCCCAGTGAAGTACGTATGTAAGACTCCAGCACTTTGTACATATTTATGGTTCAGCACTGTTGTGGTGTGTCTAAGAGCTGCAAACTAACAGCAGACCAAGACAGCGCAAGTTAAACTGTGCTTCTTGTAGTAGGTGAAGGGGAACAAAGTTGCGTGCTAACAGAGACCACCTTGTGAGCGCAACAGACTTAGTACGGTAGGTAATGTTGCAAAATGACACCAGATAGACTGTCACGAACATTAATAATGTAATAAATAATATGGAAAACATTTAATATTTATGCTTGGACTAAAGAAGAGTGTGATACTGAATTAAAAATATTTAACTCAATGGCACAGAAAAAGACAAGCAGTGCATGGAATTATTTATAGTATGCAATGTAAGAAGAGTAAAATAAGAATCAATAGTATATATATATATATATATATATATATATATATATATATATATATATATGTATCCCTGTGGTGGGCTGGCGCCCTGCCCAGGGTTTGTTTCCTGCCTTGCACCCTGTGTTGGCTGAGATTGGCTCCAGCAGACCCCCGTGTAGTTAGGATAAAGCGGGTTAGATGATGGATGGATGGATATACAGTATATATATATATATATATATATATATATATATATATATATATATATATACTGTATATATATATACTGTATATATATACTGGGGCGGCACGGTGGCGCAGTGGGTAGCGCTGCTGCCTCGCAGTTGGGACACCTGGGGACCTGGGTTCGATTCCCGGGTCCTCCCTGTGTGGAGTTTGCATGTTCTCCCCGTGTCTGCGTGGGTTTCCTCCGGGCGCTCCGGTTTCTTCCCACATTCCAAAGACATGCAGGTTAGGTGGATTGGCGATTCTAAATTGGCCCTAGTGTGTGCTTGGTGTGTGGGTGTGTTTGTGTGTGTCCTGCGGTGGGTTGGCACCCTGCCCAGGATTGGTTCCTGCCTTGTGCCCTGTGTTGGCTGGGATTGGCTCCAGCAGACCCCCGTGACCCTGTGCTTGGATTCAACGGGTTGGAAAATGGATGGATGGATATATATACTGTATATGTGTGTGTATAATATCTATTTAACCATTAATCTTCAGTAAAAAGGTGCGGAGTTCCTAATTAATAAATTGCTGTTATATTCCATCATTGTATTGGAGGTATCTTTGCGAGTGTCCCCCATGTCTGCTACAAGTTATCCCACAATACTGTGTATGTATTATATAGAGCTTGTGCTCTACTGTGAAGTTTGCGCTGCAATGAGACATTCTTTACAAATATTGCCCTGCCTCTGACTAAGTATTAGATGTGCTTTGGTGACTGTTGGATTAATTCGGATATTAGGAACAGCTGGGTGCATAATGAATAGTGTTGATCGTTAAAATTCGACCAGTGTATTTTGCAGTGAATATGCTGCCTTTGACTGTGACCGTGTTAGCTGAGTATTTTATTGGAAATTTGCCTTGTGGACTAAGCAGCCATTTTTATCTCAGCATGCCATGACACATTGTGAGGGTATCATGACATCACAGAGCTGTAGCAGTCATGTGCATAACTTTCAAGCATACACACTGTTAGATCGTTGCCAATCTGCTTCACGCGTGTTTGGTGTCACAACCGGATCAGTACTCCAGTCAGAGTACAAAAAAATTAAAAAAAAAAAATTTTAAGTATAATTATTTGAGGGGTACATTAGCTGAACATATTTAGTACTGCCACTGTATACACAACAGTGATCCCTGTGGCCAGCAGCACTGAATGGCTGATTTGCATGCATAGTTAACTATGTGCCCAGGCTGTCTCCAACAAGCCTTAAAGGAGCTCTCCCCTACCTCTCCTCATGTCAGAATGACACCCCATTAAATAATAATAACAAAAGATTATTTGCTATTTATGGGGTGTTTGTTTCTTCTTGAATTGAAGGAAAAAGTGGGAAACAAAAAAGAAGTTCCAGCTGCAACTTCAAACAGTGGAATGAGCCAGTCCCATGCTGCCAGTTTGTGGCATGGCCAATGTGTTATTTTATCGAATTATTGCTAGTTTGTCACCATTTGCTTCATTTTGTGTTTGAGGCACGGTGGCCCAGTAGTTAGCACAGCCGCCTGACAGTTCAAATCACAATTTTGGCCGCACTAATCAGTCCAGCATAGTTGGTAGACACTTCCTTAGCCCTCAGGGACACTTCACTACTGGACCATCATAATCCACTCAAAGGTAGTTCAGCTCCTCTTTATCCATTGACGTCAGTGCATTTTGAGGAGTTCAGTGAAGTTCCCAAATATTTTTGTGATTTCGCCAAACTCACAGCGAAGCGGACTCCGCGTGGTTCACTCATCAGTAATAATAAATTGCAAGCATCAGCTCTTCTGTATTACCCACTGTCAGAAAAACGACCAAAAGACATTGAGAAGGTTTGGGGCAGCCACCCATTTAATCGATTACGGCTGCAAAAAGTATCGAAAAACATCGACATGTTCATTCAACCGAGTCTAAAACAGAAATGATCTCCAGGTAGCAAGATGGCAGCTTTAAAGGCCAGTAGCGGAAGTGATGTCATCCCGACCGGAACCAGAAGTGACGTCAGTGGCTGCCCCAGAGCCGGGTGGGATTTCCCTAGAATGGTCTGCAAAAGATCGAGAGGGAAAATTAGTGCACTCCGCTCCCCCTTGGTTTGGCATGGAACTACCTGTATTTAAGCCCTTTAGCTGTCTCCTAAACACACGTGTGTGACACCACATAATTGGGAAAAGAGTTACAGCAAGACCAGATAAAGACCCCGCAAGCCCCATGGTGCCACATGCATATATTTACATTATAGGAACATCCCATATAAAAATAAAATGAGCTGGCGGTTGTGGTAGTCTCCCTCATAGATTTAAGACTGTTGTCACTCATACATTAGATTGAGGGGCGGTGATATACATGTGGAAGAGCATGAGGTACCACTGAAGCAGAATGATGACGGCATTACTTTTTCCTTGCATATGCCAAGGCACCAGGGAGCGCACCAGGGTCAACCAAATTGTAACTCTTGGGTGGATCTACCAAGAGGCAATTATGTATGAAATATGATTCTATTAATGTTTTGTCATCGTTACTTTTCATGTGGGGTTGATTTTAGGGCATTTTCATACACTCAAAAAGAATAACATTCACAACAATGACGAAGACTCTCATTTTGATCTTATGTAGCTTAAAGATTGCAAATATTTTTGAATTAGTTTAAATGAGGACTACTGTACTTTTTCCTTGTGCTCTGTCCCTTTAAATCAAGAGGAATATGTAGTGGTAAGTCATTAATTGAGAAAGGGGAAACATTAATTGCCAGCATGCTGCCTTTAGTGGACAGCTGAGTAACCTGGACAGAAACACAACCACCAAAACAATACTATGGATTGGTTAACTTGGTATTGATCTTGTTCCGTTGTTCACTGCCACAGCCTTTAGATAGTCTGGACTTGATCCGTACTTAATATTGTATTATCTCAAGTACACTGCAAATGACCCAAAGAGTCGCCTGTTAACTCAGTGTTTATTACCCTGGACAACAAATATTTTCAAACGTTTTGCTTCCTGAAAAATTTTAATGATTGTGATAGTCATATCCAAGCTGAAAAGAAGTATAATTTCATATTGACTGTATTACATAGGAATTTGGAGAAAAACTAAATTAACTTTTATTGAATTTAGTAGTGATAGTGACTCAGAGCTTCATAAAGCATCAAACCATTTTGGCAAAGTGGTCGGTGAAAAAGTTAATTTCTTGATATTTCATTTAAATACTATGCCATCTGGTGGCAGAATGTGGAACAAGCCAAAAAACTATTCAATTTGGGGATTTACAATCTCTTACTCAGCCTTTCAATTAGACATTGTCAAAATTATAAATAAATGAAAAATCTTTATAAGTCTGTGTTCTTTACTTAAAAGAATATAACAATATTACTGTAAATACAATCACTTTCTGAATAATGTATAAAATACATTTGAATATTGTTTTTTGGGTCATTTTTTTATTTACTGGAGGATCAGTGTTCCAACACTTTCAATAAAATGTGGAAGTGCATTTACTATGCTGAACTCAGTAAAAAGACTTTACCTTAGGGCATGGGTGTCGAACTCCGGGCCTGGAGGGCCGCGGTGGCTACAGGTTTTCATTCTAACCCTTTTCCTAATCAGTGATTAGTTTTCACTGCTAATTAACTCCTTTTCCCTTCATTTTAACAGCCCTGTTTTTAAGGATTCAGTCCTCTGAATTGATTTGTTTCTTCATTAAATGGCAGCCAATCAGAAATGAGATGTGAAACGAGCCAACGGATGACCAGATAAACTGGAATTTCAAACTCCAACAAATTTTACTCCAACCAGTCTCTTAATCAAAAGCTGATTCTTGCTGTTAATTAAGCCCGTTATTTAATTCAATGGCTTGTTGCTGCTCTCATTCTGCCACAGCAGACATTTCCAAATCTGTTGATTTTTCTGTTTTTTCTAAGAACACCGTCAAAATGTTTTGATGACCTGAGAGATCAACCTTACTGAGACCTTCACCTTTCCTTATTTTCAGATATTGTGTGATGGGCATATGGTGGCTTGTTTGATTTCTCATTATTGTTTGGCTACTAATTAAGGAAAAAGAGACAATTAAGGAGCCTGAGTCAAGTTGATTAAAACTAAAGCAAAAGAAGTTAATTAGCAGTAAAAACGGCTCACTAATGAAGAAGATGGTTAGAATGAAAACATGCAGCCACTGCGGCCCTCGAGGACCGGAGTTCGACACCTGTGCCTTAGGGGAAAAAACACCCAAAAACATGGCAATCAAACAATGCAAAATTCCTGACACACTTATATACTATATATGTATCAGAACATAAGAAAACACAAACAAGAGAAGATCATTCAGTCCATCAGGTGTGTTTATTTAGCTAATAGCTAAACTGCCTCAGGTTTCTGCTTCAACTACATGTCTTGGTAGTTTGTTCCAAATCCCCACAACTCTGAGTAAAGAAGTGCTTCCTGGCTTCAGTCCTAAATGTATTTCTACTTTATTTGCAAAGAAAATTAGTCTAAAAAAAGTAAGCAAAAACATAAGTTGGAAAAAAGGCAAAAATACATCAATGAGCCGAGGAAACCAAGCTTTATAGGAAGAGATACATTTCAGACTGGATACATTTAGTAATATCAAAAAGGCAAGTTTACAGGGAGATATTATAGTCATGGGGGACTTTAATTATCCAAATATGAACTGGGATAACCTTGCAAATGGAGGAGCATACGAGCAGGAGTTTGTAGAAGTAATCAGTGACTGTTTTTTAACACAGTATATTAAAGCTCCAACACGGGGTAAAGCGTGTCTGGATTTAGTATTTTGTAATAATCAGGATAGAATTGAGGATGTAGAGGTGATTGAACCACTAGGGTCAAGTGACCATAATATAATATAATTCTCAGTGTTTTGTAAGAGTGCAGATGCAAAGACTAAAATTGTTAAGTTGAACTTTGGTAGGGCAAATTTTGAGCAGATGCGACAAAGTCTAAATAGGATAGACTGGGATAAGCTTTTAAGTGTGGAGACAGTCAAGTAGTGGAACAGGTTTAAAAATGTTTTACATCTAATGCAGGACAGATACTGTACATACCTAAATTTGGAATTAATAGGAAATTTTAAAAACTCCACAGTGGATTAATAAAGATTTAAAAAAGAAGCTGCAAAGGAAAAAAACTGCTTTATAAGACATATAAGACTAATGACTGCACAGTGAATTGTAGAGCATATGAGAACATGAGAGCAACCATTAAGAAGGATATCAGGGAGGCTAAAAGACAGTTGGAGAGGAATATAGCAGATAATGCGAAAGAAGACCCTAAGAGATTCTTTCAGTATTTTAGTAGTAAAAGAAAAGTCAAGGAGAAGGTGAAGTGCATCAGACAATGAAATAGTAGATGCCTTAAACTTACATTTTTCTAAGGTCTTCACAAGTGAGCAAATGGATAACCATCCAGAGGTAAACAGGACTACTAAGGAGGTACTGAGGGATTTGGAAATTGTAGAGGGAGAAGTACTGCTATAAGTAACAAGTTGGTTAGGCTTCCAGATGATACCAAGATAGTTGGATTAGCAGATAATTTGGAATCCTTATATCATTACAGAAGGATTTGGATAGCATACAGGCTTGGGCAGATTTGTGTCAGATGAAATTTAATGTCAGTAAATGTAAAGTATTACACATAGGAAGTAAAAATGTTAGGTTTGAAAACACAATGGGCAGTCAGAAAATCAAGAGTACACCTTATGAGAAAGATTTAGGAGTCATAGTGGACTCTAAGCTATCGACTTCCTGACAGTGTTCAGAAGCCATTAAGAAGGCAAATAGAATACAATACAATACAATTTATTTTTGTATAGCCCAAAATCACACAACTGCTGCAATGGGCTTTAACAGGCCCCCAGCCTTGACTTTCTAAGAAGACAAGGAAAAACTCCCAAAAAAAAACATGTAGGGAAAAATGGAAGAAACCTTGGGAAAGGCAGTTCAAAGAGAGACCCCTTTCCAGGTAGGTTGGGCGTGCAGTGGGTGTCAAAAGAAGGGGGTCAATACAATACAATACAGTACACAGAACAGAACAAATCCTCAATGCAGTATAAAAATAAAAATGTTAGAAGTACAGAGCAGAATTTAACAGTAGATGATATCACATAAGAAGATTTGGATATATTTAGAGTCCTGGAGACCTCATCCATCAAGCTGCCTCCCCCATTTGGCCATTCCATGGCTGAAACAGTGCTGGGTCAGCCAATCTAATGAAAGGACCCCTCCTTCCCATGATTCCTGCGATCCTCCATCAGGGATGACTTTATCTTAGGCAGGCAAAACAACTTGACAGGTGGGCCGTGGCACCAAGTGCCACATTTGAGTACCGAGAAGAGAAACAGAATAGGTGAGGGTTAGTATCCAATTATAACTATCATGTTACTTATGTTTCAGTGCTAATGACTAACAACAGAGATGCAGTCTGTACAGTTAATCAACAGCTCTAGTCAGGATATGCTAAACTGAAGCAGTGAGTCTTCAGCCGGGATTTAAAAGCTGAGACAGAAGGGGCATCCCTTATAGTAGCAGGCAGACCATTCCACAGTTTAGCGGCCCTGTAACTAAAAGCTCGACTTCCCATTGTCATTTTATTAATCCTTGGAATCATAAGCAGACCGGCATCTTGAGATCTTAATGTGCGCTCTGGTTTGTAAGTCATGATAAGTTCCGACAAGTAAGCCAGACCTTGGCCATTTAATGCTTTATATTTTAAAAGGAGGATTTTGAAATCTGCCCTAAACTTAACTGGGAGCCAGTGTAAGGTTTTAAGAACTGGAGTTATGCGTTCGTATTTTCTTGTTCTTGTAATAATTCTTGCAGCCGCATTTTGGATTAACTGGAGGCTGTATAGAGAACAGTTTGAACATCCAGTGAACACCGCATTGCAGTAGTCAATCCTACTAAAGATAAACACATGAATTATTTTCTCAGAATCCTGTTTATTTAGAAAGCGCCTTAATTTCCTAACATTTTTAAGATGGAAGAAACATGATTTGGACAGCTTTGTAATATGCGCTTTAAATGACATGCTAGAGTCAAAGATAACTCCTAGATTATGGGCTGATTCAGTATAATTAATGGGGATTCCAATTGAGTTAAATGATGACAAAATATTGTTATGATCAGCGTCATTCCCTCCAACAATTAACATCTCTGTTTTATCTGTGTTTAAAGACAAGTAGTTCTCATTCATCCACTCCTTTAATTCACTAACACAACTAATTAAAGACAACATTGGAGAAACTTCATTTGATTTAAATGAAAGGTATAACTGGGTGTCATCTGCATACGAGTGAAAATTAACATTATGTTTCCTAATGAGAGATCCCAGTGGAAGCATGTAAAGTGAAAACAATAAAGGTCCCAGTATCTGAGCCCCGCGGGACACCATATTGAACTTCTGTGTATAATGATGGAGTACTATCAGCACATTTCTGTACATATTAGAATCGATTTGATAAATAAGAACTAAACCAAGCAAGCACGGTGCCTGTAAGCCCAACATCATTTTCTAGCCTGTGCAGTAAAATAGAATGGTCAGTGGTGTCAAATGCTGCGCTTAAGTCCAGAATGTTAGGTAATATAGCATGATGTATGGAATACAAGTCCAAGGAGGTTATGCTTAACCTTTATAATGCACTGGTGAGGCCTCATCTGGAGTTCTGTGTGCAGTTTTGGTCTCCAGGCTACAAAAAGGACATAGGAGCATTAGAAAAGGTCCAGAGAAGAGCAACTAGGCTGATTCCAGGGCTACAGGGGTTGAAATATGAGGAGAGATTAAAAGAGCTGAGCCTTTTCAGTTTAAGCAAAAGAAGATTAAGAGGTAACATGATTAAAGTGTTTAAAATTATGAAGGGAATTAGTACAGTGGATCGATACTGTTATTTTAAAAAGAGTTCATCAAGAACACAGGTACACAGTTGGAAACTTGTTAAGGGTAAATTTCTCACAAACATTAGAAATTTTTCTTTACACAAAGAACGATAGACACTTGGAATAAGCTACCAAGTAGTGTGGTAGACAGGAAGACTTTAGGGCTTTTCAAAACTCGACTTGATGTTTTTTTGGAAGAAATAAGTGGATAGGACTGGCAAGCTTTGTTGGGCTGAATGACCTGTTCACATCTAGATTGTTCTAATGTTCTGAAGCTATTGAAAAGACAGGGCTTTTGGTCTCTTTAGGTCTGCCACTGTAAGCCAAATCAGCTCTTATGGCCAAGGGTTTGAAAGACAAATTTCAGATATATCCAATGCCACAAACTAAAATGCACCTCATATTCCACTGTAAATGCTATCATTAAGACATTATTAATTTTCTTATTAACAATAGTCAAAGTGATTCATCTTTCATTATGGGATATTTTGGGGGCAGTAAAGAATTATATAACAAATGCAAAGATTTGGTAGTATATATGGAGGGCACACTTTTAAAAAATAAAGGTTCTAGAGTAGTTCTTCAGAGTGATGCCATAAGGGAACTATTTTTGGTTCCAGAAAAAATGAAGTATAATTTACTTGAACATTCCGGTTGATTTTGCAGCCCAGCCATAGGGGATGTACAAACCAGTATGTTTCTTCATGCCGGTCCCAAGCCCAGATAAATGGGAAGGGTTAAGTCAGGAAGGGCATCTGGTGTAAAATTTTGCCAAATCAATATGCGGACAACAATACAAATTTCCATAGCGGATAGGTCGAGCCCCGGGTTAACAACGACCACCATCAGTACTGTAAGCCAACAGGGTGCTGGCGGAAATTGGGCTACTGTTGGCCAAAGATGAAGAAGGAGAAGAAGAGGGGGAAGACGTGTCCGGAGGCAGGAGGAGAGGAGGAAGGTAAAGAGAGTGAGAGGGTAGGAACTTTGAATGTTGGCAGTATGACTGGTAAGGGGAGAGAGTTAGCAGATATGATGGAGAGAAGGAAGGTTGATATATTGTGCGCGCAAGAGACTAAATGGAAGGGGAGTAAGGCCGGGTGGATCAGAGGTAGATTCAAATATCATGGTGTGGATAGGAGGAGAAATGGAGTAGGGGTTATTCTGAAGGAACACTATGTCAAGAGTGTTTTGGAGGTGAAAAGAGTGTTAGACAGAGTAATGATTATGAAGCTGGAAATTGGAGGTGTGATGATGAATGTTGTTAATGCATATGCCCCGCAAGTTGGGTGTCCAATGGATGAGAAAGAAGATTTTTGGAGTGAGTTGGATGAAGTGATGAACAGTGTACCCAAGGGACAGAAAGTGGTGATTGGAGCGGATTTCAATGGGCATGTTGGTGAAGGGAACAGTGGAGACGAGGAGGTGATGGGTAGGTATGGTGTCAAAGAGAGGAATGAAGAAGGTCAGAGGATAGTGGATTTTGCCAAAAGGATGGACATGGCTGTGGTGAATACGTATTTTAAGAAGAGGGAGGAACATAGGGTTACGTGCAAGAGTGGAGGAAGATGCACACAGGTAGATTACATCCTATGCAGAAGAGCTGATCTGAAGGAGATTGAAGACTGCAAAGTGGTGGCAGGGGAAAGTGTAGTTAAGCAGCACTGGATGGTGGCCTGTAGGATGACGTTGGAGATCAAGAAGAGAAAGAGAGTGAGGACAGAGTCAAGGATCAAATGGTGGAAGTTGAAAAAGGAGAACTGCAAGGTTGAGTTTAGGGAGGAGGTGTGACAGGCACTGGATGGCAGTGAAGAGTTACCAGACAGCTAGGAAACTACAGCAGACGTAGTAAGGGTGACAGCAAGAAGGGTGCTTGGCGTGACATCTGGAAATAGGATGGAGGAAAAGGAAACCTGGTGGTGGAATGAGGAAATACAGGAGAGTATACAAAGGAAGAGGATCGCAAAGAAGAAGTGGGATAGTCAGAGAGATGCAGAAAGTAGACAAGAGTACAAGGAGATAAGGCGCAAGGTGAAGAGAGAGGTGGTAAAGGCTAAAGAAAAGGCGTATGATGAGTTGTATGAGAGGTTGGACACTAAGGAGGGAGAAAAGGACCTGTACCGATTGGCCAGACAGAGGGACCGAGCTGGGAAAGATGTGCAGCAAGTTAGGGTGATAAAGGATAAAGATGGAAACGTACTCACAAGCGAGGAGAGTGTGTTGAGCAGATGGAAAGAGTACTTTGAGTGGCTGATGAATGAAGAGAACAAGAGAGAGAAGAGGTTGGATGATGTGGAGATATTGAATCAGGAAGTCTAACAGATTAGCAAGGAGGAAGTAAGTACAGCTATGAAGAGGATGAAAAATGGAAAGGCTGTTGGTCCAGATGACATATCTATGGAAGCATGGATGTGTTTAGGAGAGATGGCAGTGGAGTTTTTAACCAGATTGTTTAATGGAATCTTGGAAAGTGAGAGGATGCCTGAGGAGTGGAGAAGAAGTGTATTATAAGAATAAGGGGGATGTGTAGGACTGCAGTAACTACAGGGGAATAAAATTGATGAGCCACAGCATGAAGTTATGGGAAAGAGTAGTGGAAGCTAGGTTAAGAAGTGAGGTAATGATTAATGAGCAGCAGTATGGTTTCATGCCAAGAAAGAGCACCACAGATGCAATGTTTGCTCTGAGGATGTTGATGTAGAAGTTTAGAGAAGGCCAGAAGGAGTTGCATTGCGTCTTTGTGGACCTGGAGAAAGCATATGACAGGGTGCATCGAGAGGAGCTGTGGTATTGTATGAGGAAGTCGGGAGTGGCAGAGAAGTACATAAGAGTTGTACAGGATATGTACGAGGGAAGTGTGACCATGGTGAGGTCTGCGGTAGGAATGACGGATGCATTTAAGTTGGAGGTGGGATTACATCAGGGATCAGCTCTGAGCCCTTTCTTATTTGCAGTGGTGATGGACAGGTTGACAGACGAGATTAGGCAGGAGTCCCCGTGGACTATGATGTTTGCTGATGACATTGTGATCTGTAGTGATAGTAGGGAGCAGGTTGAGGAGACTCTGGAGAGGTGCAGATATGTTCTAGAGAGGAGAGGAATGAAGGTCAGTAGGAACAAGACAGAATACATGTGTTTAAATGAGAGGGAGGTCAGTGGAATGGTGAAGAAGCAGGGAGTAGAGTTGGCGAAGGTGGGTGAGTTTAAATACTTGGGATCAACAGTACAGAGTAATGGGGATTGTGGAAGAGAGGTGAAAAAGAGAATGCAGGCAGGGTGGAATGGGTGGCGAAGAGTGTCAGGAGTAATTTGTAACAGATGGGTATCAGCAAGAGTGAAAGGAAAGGTCTACAGGGTGGTAGTGAGACCAGCTATGTTATATGGGTTGGAGACGATGGCACTGACCAGAAAGCAGGGGACAGAGCTGGAGGTAGCAGAGTTAAAGATGCTAAGATTTGCACTGGGTGTGATGAGGATGGACAGGATTAGAAATGAGTACATTAGAGGGTCAGCTCAAGTTGGACGGTTGGGAAACAAAGTCAGAGAGGCGAGATTGCATTGGTTGGACATGTGCAGAGGAGAAATGCTGAGTATATTTGGAGAAGGATGCTAAGGATAGAGCTGGCAGGGAAGAGGAAAAGAGGAAGGCCTAAGAGAAGGTTTATGGATGTGGTGAGAGAGGACATGCAGGTGATGGGTGTAACAGAGCAAGATGCAGAGGACAGAAAGAAATGGAAGAAGAAGATCCGCTATGGCAACCCCTAACGGGAGCAACCAAAAGAACAAAAAGAGGAGTTATCTAGTCCAGGGGTGGGCAAAGGCATTCCTGGAGGGCCGCAGTGGCTGCAGGTTTTTGCTCCAACCCAATTGCTTAATAAGAAGCACTTATTGCTCTAGAAACAATTCTGCTTTATTTTAGTTATCTCCCTCATTAAGATTTTGAACCGTTGTTGCTTATTTAAGTCTTAAACAGCTGCATTCTCGGTTTTTAATTGCTCCTTATTAGCAATTAGATGCAAATGACAAAAGAAACCAGCAGTTATCCATTTTGCTTGTTACCCTTTACACCTGTGTGTATTTATCGTGCACTATTTTGTTTAATTAAATACTTGGAAGGAAAGAGAAGAGAAAAAAGTGAAGGATTGAGAATTACCCATCCATTTTAAACTTCAAAGTATTTGGATGATATCCTTAGAATGGAAAAAAAATCTAGGATATGAGAATGACTTGACATAGCAGAGTTAAAGCATTAACAAGCCATGAAATGTAATTATTGACAAGGATTGTTTTCTAATTAAGCAACTGGGTTGGAACAAAAACCCGCAGCCACTGCGGCCCTCCAGGAATGACTTTGCCCACCCCTGATCTAGTCGATGAGCCTAAATGATGTATGGTCATGTAATACTGTACAGCAGGTGGCAGTAGCAGACCCAATATTTTGCAGGACAAAAGCTAAAGCTAGAAACCTGAAGTCTCATTTTATCTGGAGATTGTACATTTTTAAATAATAAAGCATTGACATGTCTACCATAAATAAATGATGATACAAAATTAATCAAGATTAATAAAGGTTTTACAATTGTTACTATCACATTCAGTTTTTGAGAGATGAAGGTTTAAAATGAAAAAAAAACAAAGCTTATTTTAGAAAAAAAAACAATATATTGTTTAAACCAATTATTTAGACTTGAAAAATTCATGCTTGTTTTAAATATAGTTATTACATACAAATAGTTGTCACTTGGTATTTTTTTCCTCTTACAATCCTGTGAATGGGTGGAATAACCAACATATGTCGGCTAACATAGACTCACTCCAGCTTCTGCTGTAACTCTCTTCATTTGATTGATATCTTGCTGGAACCTCCCTCCATGTTCATCAGAGACCACTCCCGAAGTTATCAGGGAAATAATCCAAATGACACGTTAGGAAATATATTTTTAAAGAAAAGCTTCACCCAATATTAGACCAGTGGAGCTAAAAAAGCTGTCAGCCAAATACTCAAAAGAATACTTCTATATGCTAAAGATGGATATTTATTGAAAAAATATATGCAAGTTATTAAAAAAAGGTAAAGTAAATAGTTATTATTTTGTTTATAAGAATTACTTATAAATGCTTTGAAACTAGTTCAGTTTTTTTTTGTATGACACCTCCTGACTCATTGATACAAGAAAACCGCTTAATTATATACCATTCAACTTGTCTTCTTACCTAGTTATGCAAGATATTGAACTTTTCCCACTATTTTTAGCCATTTAGACCAAAATATTCTCATTTTTAGCCATTTTTGGACTATATTTTGTGCAAGAAATTATACCCTCACAAACCAATAGGTGTCTTCAGCAAAAATGACCAGAAGGACTTGAGGTTGCACAGGCAACTTCTGCTAACCCCAGGGGTCCATCCCCTGATGGGATACAAGGGGTCAAAGTTACTCCTTTTCACAAAACTTTGAAAAAGTCGCAATCGGTAATATAGGCATGTGGAGTGTCATTATATGTTATTTAGATGTTGCTGATCACAAATATAGTAACATCATTGATATTATATTCATTACTAGTTACTCCCTGGTGGTTAACAATAACAAATTTCAAAAATAAGTATTTCATTTTATTGTTGTCAGTAATTATGAATATGGTGTTATTGTTATTTTTTTCTATTACAACTGAGAATATTTGGACTTTAAACATTTAAACTGAAGCACACATTTCAATGTTTGAACATCTGATGCAGCTTTCAAGTAAATCATTACATTTCTAATGAACACACTGAATTAGGGTGGTTACACTAATTCAGACTTTATAGAAAGTTATAAAGAAAACACATTCTGAAGTAGTACGTATATTATAATTTAACTTTTAATCTTTTAGCTGCAATTATATTGCCAACTAAGACAGATGTGAGCAATATCAGATGGATGTATTAGTAAAATATATAAATTATTAGTATAAAAAGTATCATGTACAATTGATTAAAAGAAAACATGAAAATACAAGATTACAAATGCATATAGCACAGCTTATTTTATCTGTTTTTCAAGACACTTTCATTTTGACATTTGTGTAAAGTAAGTATGAATATTTTATGATAATATAGAGATTAAATACTTTTAAGACATTTCTTTTTACTATTGAGTATACAATTTAAAAGTACATTTAACAATATTTCTTTGATTATTCATTTGAAAATAGGGGAAGGAAAAATATATTAATAATTATAATTACTGTATATAAATAAATTAATTAAAATTCATTATTGTAAATTAATTTTAATGTTTCATACAGTATTTTACCCCTGCTGACAAAATGTATTAATAGTAAATTTTAATAAAAACTAAACTCCATGACTGTTCCAGTTGTGAAATGGTCAGTTTGTGAAAAACAAGAACAACAACATTTATTCATATAGAACATTTTCATACAAGCAATGTAGCTCAAAGTGCTTTACAAAATGAAATAAAAGGAAGTTAATATAAAACATAAACAAGCAAAATAAGGCAATAATATTATACAGCATGTATCAAAAAAAAAGGTAAGGTCGAATAGTCAGGAGGACAGAAAAAAAAAACAACAACAACAAAAAACTCCAGTTAGACTGGAGAAAAAAACCCCAAAATAATACACAGCAGAGGCCAGGACTCAACTGCCTAACACAATTTCCATCTGTTTGACCTTATTACATGACCATTTATCTTTAAGGCACTATAGTTTTTGTTGCAAAATAAGCCCACTATCGTGCCCACTTTAAATGTTATAGGTTTAGAGGGTCAGTATTGTCACAGGTAAATAATATAATGAAATTTGCAGTTAGTACTCAACACATTACCCTTCTCCGTCATCACAATCATTCACTATTAATACAGCACCTTACCTTGAAACTGCTGTCTTCTTTACCTGAAAACTCTCTAAGCTGTCATAAGTAATTAAACATTTCATTAAAATGTTTCTATATCCTCATGTATGATACTGTTAAAGTAGTAGTGATAGGTTGTTTATATTTTTAGTTTACAGACTACTTTTGTTTTTAATAACACAAAAAACTTAAAATGCAATTAATTACAAAGTAAAGTCCACATGCCAATATCATCCATACAGTATTTGGGTTGAAATGGGTTTTAGAGTAAGCTAGATAACAGTAAGGACCAAAAGTGGAAATGTGCGTATGCACAAAAAATCCAAATGCATAATAAATCTGTGTGCACACCAAGTTCCACGCACTTCCCCTTTACAAATCCCAACGAACGTGGAATTTAACGTTCGTGTACATGCATACAGCCCCACCCTAACCTCTTCCAGAATTTTGCATATTTTAATATGCAAATCAATATAAATAGCCCATTTTCTTCAGTGCTTTGTAAAAGACAATGGCAAAGGCACGTGGACTTACTAAACATACTATTTGTTGACTTAAGCACTGGTATAAACAACAAAAGAAAATCGATGGAGTGATACAGACACTCCAAAGTTAAAGTTCAGAAAGTCACGCAGTGCTTGAAATAAAAAAGAAGTGGTCAGATATCAAAGTCGACATGAAAAGCGAGTTGCAACCCACCGTCTGTTTATTTTCTTCCAGACAATAGCTGACCCCTGTGCAGAGGACACAAATCCACACGTTGATGGTGCTGCTGCAATCACACACCTCTGCCTTGAAAACCACCAGGAGACCTTCTGGCTGTGTTCTGACAGACGTTGTTCTGGAGTAATAAAGTCAAAAAATGCATTAGTGTATGCTATAAGAGATGTGGCCAATTAACTTAGAATATAAGATAGATAGATAGATAGATAGATAGATAGATAGATAGATAGATAGATAGATAGATAGATAGATAGATAGATAGATAGATAGATAGATAGATAGATAGATAGATACTTTATTAATCCCAGGGGGAAATTCACATATTCCAGCAGCAAAAATATTAAATTAAAGAGTAATAAAAAATGCAGATAAAAAAACAGACAATAACTTGAATAATGTTCAACGTTTACCCCCTCTGGTGGAATTGAAGAGTCGCATAGTTTGGGGGAGGAATGATCTTCTCAGTCTGTCAGTGGAGCAGGACAGTGACAGCAGTCTGTCACTGAAACTGCTCCTCTGTCTGGAGATGACATTGTTTAATGGATGTAGTGGATTCTCCATAATTGATAGGAGCCTGCTGAGTGCCCGTTGCTCTGCTACGGATGTCAGACCGTCCAGCTCTATGCCAACAATAGAGCCTGCCTTCCTCACCAGTTTGTCCAGGCGTGAGGCATCCTTCTTCTTAATGCTGCCTCCCCAGCACACCACTGCGTAGAAGAGGGCACTCGCCACAACCATCTGATAGAACATCTGCAGCATCTTACTGCAGATGTTGAAGGATGCCAGTCTTCTAAGGAAGTACAGGCGGCTCTGTCCTTTCTTGCACAGAGAATCAGTATTGGCAGTCCAGTCTAATTTATCGTCCAGCTGCACTCCTAGGTATTTATAGGTCTGCACCCTCTGCACACAGTCACCTCTGATGATCACGGGGTCCATGAGGGGCCTGGGTCTCCTAAAATCCACCACCAGTTCCTTGGTTTTGCTGGTGTTCAGTTGTAGGTGGTTTAAGTCGCACCATTTAACAAAGTCTTTGATGAGGTTTCTATACTCCTCCTCCTGCCCACTCCTGATGCAGCCCACGATAGCAGTGTCGTCAGCAAACTTTTGCACGTGGCAGGACTCTGAGTTATATTGGAAGTCCGATGTATATAGGCTGAATAGGACCGGAGAAAGTACAGTCCCCTGCCGCGCTCCTGTGTTGCTGACCACAATGTCAGATCTGCAATTCCCGAGACGCACATACTGAGGTCTGTTTGTAAGATAGTCCACGATCCATGCCACCAGGTATGACTCTACTCCCATCTCTGTCAGCTTGTCCCTAAGGAGCAGAGGT
Source organism: Erpetoichthys calabaricus (assembly GCF_900747795.2). NCBI lineage: Eukaryota > Metazoa > Chordata > Cladistia > Polypteriformes > Polypteridae > Erpetoichthys > Erpetoichthys calabaricus. The sequence continues at coordinate 101,223,916 of NC_041394.2, read as the reverse complement.
TGGATGGTGTTGAAGGCGCTAGAGAAGTCTAGAAACATAATTCTTACAGCACCACTGCCTCTGTCCAAGTGGGAGAGGGATCGATGTAGCATATAGATGATGGCATCTTCCGCTCCCACCTTCTCCTGGTATGCGAACTGCAGAGGGTCGAGGGCGTGTTGGACCTGTGGCCTCAGGTGGTGAAGCAGCAGCCGCTCCATGGTCTTCATCACATAAGGGCTGTACTATGTGATATTGACTACAAATTAAATGAATTGGTTAAAAAATAAATGCTGCATCTGATTGCCTATTTTTACATTGTGCTAATTGCATTCAAACAAAGTTGTAACACTGTCCAATGCACAATGCGACACACTTTCTGTGCTCGATAGAGTAGCACATTAATACAGTGGAAATGCTTTCTATTTACATAACCAAATTCATTCTCTGAAGGCGCCTTTATAGTGTAGCATTGGTGCCGAGCACCACAACAGATTGATTCTCTGCTATTTAAATGGCTCATTTCTGGTGACTCGCTATCCTTAAAAGGACTTTTTGCCTTTTGCCGCACTAATTGGAAAAAAGTACCTACGACTGTATGGAGCTGCTGATTTTATATGCTCTCCAGCTATATATGATGTAATGCCAGCTCATCCTTTTGGTGATTCATTTCTGGTTATATAACTTGTCTGGCGCTGTTGCAATAGCATTGTGCGTGCAGTTGACAGCTCCAATTACATTTGCAAAAACAGACATTGCTGCGAATTCAGCTTTTATGTTTTCCAGTTCCACAACGTAAGGAAATCTTATCTATCTGGATGACAAGCGGATAATACCATCCTACGCAGCCTGCATGGCGTGACTCAGTGATGACTCAGAAATATCCGATCAGACAGCAAGTTCACGTTGAAAAGCTCCTGTGGCTAAAAAGGAGTGTACAAGGGCGGACAGAACTTGCAAAGGAACAGGTAGAGCACAGTTCCTCAAAGTCTGCCTTTGTAAAGCCGGTCCCAGTTCAGCACACAGCTCCAAGAGGATAGCTCTTGGAAATCTAAAATGACTAAGAAGCCAGTCATCATCATGTGCCAAGAAATCAGTATGATTTATGAACACGTTTTTTTCTAATCCTTCCATTTGTGATGTCTTCTAACAACGCTAAAGCAGCCATGGCAGTGGAATAGTTTGGCCATTCTGTGCACCATTATATTGTTACAAATTGATTACAATCAGGTGTCTTAAATTTATAAATGATACGCAGTTAATTTCAGTGTATTTGATAAAGTCATGTCAGGGATGTGAATCTAAAAAATAAAGGGGAACCACACAGGAACAGTAGCGTGCTTTGACGCTGGGTGCCGCCAGTTTGCAAAACCGAGCCGAAAGCTTGCATACGCACTGGATTGAGCTGGTGTGAGAATGTGCATCGCTTTACGCCAAGTTTATTTTTTATACATTGCCATGTGAGTGTGGAAATGGGCATACACAACATTTTTGTGCATACGCACCGTTTATACATGAGGCCCCAGGACTCAAGAAATCAAAGGCTGTGGTCAAATCCAAAATAACAATACTTTCCAAAAGACCAAATTTTAATACACAAAACAAAAATGAATGATGAAAGTTTTGTGAAATCCTGATTCCCTAAATACACAATGGATTTGTTCAGTGAATCCAGGAGCTTACTTATTATAAATTCAAAATGAATGGGACATCATAGGATATGTAAAAAATATAATTCTGCACAAATAAAACCTCAGAATCTTTACCCCCACGATATATTAACGTTTAAATTGGAAAGTGTGACTTTAGTTAACAGTAAGATAGTCAAACATAAACATTTTAAGACCCCACTATCTTAACTACAGTATAATGATTAGATTTTTTTAAGTCACCCTGGATTTAAGGCATCTGATAAATAAAGGATTTTCATAATAATCAATTACATACCAAAACATTCTTAAGTCCATCAGTCAACATGACACACACATCTTTACATCTTTAGGATGAACACCTGTTCAGACATAAAGAGAACATGCCAACTATTCAAGGACAACAACAGGTCTTTGTACTTCATGATCTTCTCCAGCTATTTCTCTTCAACTTAGCTACAACATCTGTGAGTATTGCCATGTCTACTATTCATACCTTCTTCTTTTTAGACAGTGTACTGTCCAGAGTATTGTGTGGTAGATGTTTGTCTGCTTTAATTAATATGTTCCATAGCATTTCAAATACTTTTCTGTGTTATGGTCTCACCAGTTCTTGGTGGCAGGCAAATGATATTTTTTGCAGATGTTCCAATGTATCATTGTTGTCAGTTTGTTGTGCCTTGCTTTGTACTCAATTTTTATTATTATTTTGATTATGATTATTATTATGATGATGATTATTATTATGATTATTATTATTTATCTCAGTAATTTGTCAAGGGCTGCTGAGGAAGACATGTTCTGGCAAGGGATCCAAGGTTTAATTCAGCACTTTGTGTAGAATGTGAGCTGTTCTCATCATGAGATCTTCTGCACTTCTTGGACTGTGTAGTGTCCTGGCAGCTCCATCAGATTCTTGTTGAATCCTTTCTTCATGGTACCAAGAACCCCAACACTACAGGCACAGCCCTAGTTGTGGTGCCTTACTCCTGCGAATCTCGATCTATAGATCTTTATATGTCTTCTGCTTATCATCTTCTTTGACCATGATTGTGTTGTCATCTAGGACTACTATTTTGATCAGCTGGCATTGCTATGAACCATCATATCAGGATGATTAGCTGAAATCAGTGGTTTGCACTGCCATGTCCTACATGATGGTAGTGCTCCTCTGCTGATGAAAGCCCCCAGGATGTGCTGGTACAACTTTTCAGGCTTCTTTCCACCTAGCATTTTACAGATTGACCAATTCAGATAGCTGGCAACCAGGTTGTGCCAGTTTATGTGTTTTATAGAAGCCAGTGTTGCAGTATCAACATTAGTACTTAACAGTACATCAGTTTGTTAAGTATTAACTTACTCTTAAAGTAAGCCATAATTGTTTCAGTTTACAAAATTAAACTGTATGCAAAGCAGTGCCCATACTGTTTTCCAAATGGCACATTAGATGATTAAACAGCTTCCATATCAAAGATAAGCTATAATGAGCGATTTGGAGATTTTCATAGTCATAAAAGTCAGATAATAAACAGTGGTGTTGCTAGGGAAGGAGCTGGCATAGGATCGCTGTGCTGCAGTCTGATATTAAGGAACTGAAATAGGTTTAACCATAGGAAGGTGAATGGATTTTTCATTGTTTTTTTACAGTGCTGGGAGTAATTTCTTTTGTTTTTAAAAGGTTTTTGTGTGTTTTTGATCCATACTTATATTTGTACAAACTTTTAAAACTGATAAAAAAAACAATATTCACTTATTGTAAGTAATAAGAAAGAGAAAAGGCCTCTAGCATTAAAAAGTCCGTTCATTTTTTTCACAGTTCTTCAAATTGACATCCATGACGAATATCTCAGGATGGAAAGCCATTTTCATTAGCAGAGTTAGCAGAGTTTATCTGTGATAACTCCCTTTACTAAGCCTTTAGCTGAGGCAGAAGTAATATTAATCCCAAAAGGATGGATAAAAAAATCAAAACATTAATTTCATGCAACACCCTCAGGCACACCAATTACCTCGCCTTCCATGTGCATTTTCTCTTTGGCCACGCCTTCCACTTTTAGCTGCTTTGCAGTAGCTATTATATGGCAGCCATCTGACGCTCATTTAAGATAATCTGCCTCATTATTTAAACAGGCCAATGACCATTACTCAGAGCGCAGTGATTTGGGCTTATCATGTCTTAAATGAGTACATCTTTTCTAGTTCCATATTTTTGCATTTGATATATTCTTTAGTTTTGCTTTGCCTGATGGTTTTTGATCAAGTTTAAAGCATTTGCAATTAGAGCTTGATGTCTGTATTTTTGAAAACCTTCTCACTTGCTCTTCTCTATTTGTTTTTGTACTGATCAGTTGCTGACCTTTTGCTATTATTAAGTCTCCTAGTGCTCTGGCTCCCATTTTCACTAATATGAATTTATGATTTTATAATATTACCAATGGCTCCCACCGTCTCAAGCATGGCCAAATCCTTCCCATGCATGAAAGACTCCATTGTGAAACTGCAATGCGAGTACCAAATACATGGTTCATTTTGGTCAGGTAAATGATCCGAATGCGCAACAATGTGACAATCAGTCTCTCTTCTTCTTCCTCAACAGTCTAAATCTACTTTGGATCAGAAAAAACTTTTTTTTTTGTTTAGCAGGGTCAGTCACCTCCTTCTCCTTTGCTAACAATCACCTAATCTTCAGCTTACTGTGACCTAAGCTTTAAATTAAGGCCTTTTTAAAGGTGACCTAATCAGACATTGTTCCACTTTAACTTTGTTGAGTAAAAGAGCACCATAAAAGTGTTCATGTGTTTGGCAAGTTACATTGTCTCACTTCAAAACCTGTATTGCATTTTCAGATGTTTAACATAAATTGACAATGTCTTGTGAAATTACACAAGCTATAGTTACTTTTCTTTTTTAAAAATCATTACACATTTTTTTATAGCTGGAGTAAAATATGTTAAAGTGACTTTCTTTTGGGTCACACAGTAATGAGGATTATTTGTAGTATGTGCAGTGTATCTATTTTTGTGAAAAGAGCGTCCATCTATTTTCAAGATCCACTTTGTGTACTGCAGGGTTGAGTCAATAGTTCAGAATGCATACAAAATTCCAGTTCAGCTCTTTTGATGATTATTCTTGTATTTTGTGGAAATGGAAGCAACCAACTAAGCTCAATTGAATATAACACCTCTTAATGATGAAACACCACCCTGTGGCTCTTTTCAAGTACAATTCCCTACCTGTAGATTTTTATTATACTGTTGTAGCATAGGCTGGTTTAGTGTCTTGCTCATGGTCACATAGTGGGCCAGAAGTGAGGCCTAAATGGGAAACCTTGGGATTTAACAGTCCACTGCTTTAGAAGTTTCAATGCACTGCTTACCTACTTTAGCATTTTGATGTATCTAAATAATTAGTCTAACCTTTAAAGTAGCAGGAGAGCTGGAAATCTATTCATCCTGCAGTTCTACATATTGGTGAGGGAGATATCCAGACATCCAGATATAGAGCAAAGTGCTAAATAGTAATTCATAATGTAAATGCTTCCTGCCAGTGGAATGTCCATCCATCCATCCATCCATTATCCGACCCACTATATCCTAACTACAGGTTCACGGGGGTCTGCTGGAGCCAATCCCAGCCAACACAGGGTGCAAGTCAGGAAACAAACCCCGGGCAGGGGACAATTTAGAATCACCAGTTCACCTAACCTGCATATCTTTGGACTGTGGGAGGAAACTGGAGTATCCAGAGGAAACCCACGCAGACACAGAGAGAACATGCAAACTCCATGCAGGGAGGACCCGGGAAGCAAACCCAGGTCTCCTAACTGCGAGGCAGCAGAGCTACCCACTGCGCCACCGTGTCTCCCCCAGTGGAAAGTCTTAACAGAAAAAATAAGTTATTCTTGAAAGGAGAGTGGAGCAGTCAGAAGCATTGGAATCAATAGATGGGAAAATGATGATTGTCTTGATGACTAGACTCCAGTGGAGGACCTTGTTTGTGGTTTTAAGATTTTCTCACCTTTTATTTAGGCAGAAGTATTTGTCCATTTATAAATGCTGTCAAATTGATTTTCTGCTGGCTTTAGTTAAGTGGAATATGCTGTAATTGCAATCAGGCAGCAAGAGGCTTTTCTTTTGTTTGCATGTTTTAAGGGTCAATTGAAAAAGAAATAACATTCTTTTTAATCAATTAAAAGTAGTGGAGCAATTTTCAACTCAAGCATATTTGTTTTTACAGTTTTATTAACGCTACTCCACAATTATTGTTCAAGTTACATACAGTAGGTAGCCTTAAAAATGAATAAAAGAAGCTATTGTTATAGTGTTCAGGACCCTTCTGTGTCTGGCAAGGACCCTGTGGCTGCTTTTTTTTTTGTTCCAATCTGCTTTTAATTACTGTGCAATGATTGCCTGTAACCTATACTGGTCCAGTCATTTTTACAAGCAGTTTAAAAGGATAAATGATATTTTAATTCATGTGAAAGATACGAATTTCTAGCGAACTCTTATTGAAACTGTTCACATTAGCATTGTGCAAAAGACAGGAACCAACCCTGGAAAGAGTAACTTCCCATTGAAGGGCAAACTTAGAATGGGCCCATTTAGAGTTAGCAATTAACTTAACAAGTAAAGATATGGGAGGAAATCCAGAGTACTAATTTACTTTAGCTACCTGGTCTGTTACATGCAAATTGTGGACTCAGTGATTGTTCAAGCAACCACCCAGATGATCATGATGAAGGCCTCAGAGGTAACGCCAGGCTAGTATTTAAAGGATGTTTCCTGCCAGTGCTGAATATAGTCCAGAGTTGGTAATTATGTGTGGGTAGAGGATCGCATAGCAGAAATGAGCTGATGTTCATGGGAAGAAAATGGCAGATGACATGGAGAACACTGGTAAAGCTTGGAAAGAGGAAAGTCATCTTGGTCGTATTTGTGTAGTAAGACCCAGTGGGGCAGCAGGAATTATTTTTCCCATTATGCATTTATAATTTGAACCACTACTTTTGTTTATCCCCTTTGGTCTGGTGTGCTACTGTTAAGGTAGATTTTGTCAAATAACATAAAGCATGTTTAACAAATAACATTCTAGTTTCCTAATAACATATCCTACTAATACATTTCTCACTGATAAAGCGAGTATAGCATAAACATCTAGTGAATAGGTCACAGGTCTTTTTTTTTTATTGATTTTATTAAAAGAAAGTATCATTCCATACAGTCAAGTCAAGCTTAACAAAACTAAATTCAACCCCCACCCAAGAGAAAGAGAGAAAGGTCAACAGCTCGAGTAAAACTTTAAAAGCAGAAAAGAGGGAAGAGAATCCTTTTCCCCAATATAAAAGCTTATTCAAAAATGTTATTAATTAGATCCTGCCAGGTTTTAAAAAGTTTTGAACAGATTCTCTAAGTGAGAATTATCTTTGTCCAATTTCAAATAATACTGTATATAACATTAGTTACCCACTGATTCAAAAGAGGTGAGTAGGTCACTGTTCTAAAGTTCGCAGTCCCCTTTTGGCCAATATAGAACCTGATTTCATCATGATACTAGCTTTACCATACATTATGCTGCACATTTGCTACACAAATATTGGCCTATTCAAATGCAACAAGAAAAGATGTCTAAGCATCTTTTGCTATGTGCCATGTGTTTTGTGGATGGCACCTGCCCATTGCAGTCAAGGGACTGCCCTCAGTCCTATAAAGGCAGGGTCAACCCACAATCCCTTACAGTTCATTATGAATGCACTCGTGGTGGGATGAGTTTCTTGGATTTGTGATTTTTCTGTGCATTGGTTATTTATTGGATTTTTTTTACTTCATGCTCTGTTTTTGACTTTGCTTTCTGGATTCTGTTTTGGGACTTCTTTGCTTTTGTTTCGCCTATTGTTGCAGGCAACTCCTTTGCCTTTTGTGCTGTTCTTTTGTTCAAGAGGATTTTTGTGAAAAAAATCTTTTTATTAATAAAGATTTCTTGTTGCCCCTGGGACTAATGGTGTCTTCCTCTAATGAACATTTTTTTAATACTTTTGGGGATTTTATACCTGTGACTTTCAACTTCACAATAACCAGATCTATGAAGTAGAGTAAAGTCAACCTGGAGTGACTCTGGGTTCACTCTTAAATTGTACCATGGTGCATTATCCTACTGGAAATGTCAGCTAGCTAATACATGTTAGGTTGTATTACAAAATCAGTTGAATTGAAGTCAAGACAAATTATCTTTAATTTTTTTAAGGTACTGCTTCTGGTGCACTGCGTGCAGTTCTGGTCAACAAACTACAAAAAAGAAAGAGCACCTCTGGAAGCTATCAAAAAGAAAAGCAGTCAAAGGTATTCTTGGACTGCACAACATGTCTCACTCTGACAAACTGAGAGAATTCAACCTTTTTAGGCTGTGTTGAGACCTAATCCAGGTCTTCAAAATTCTGCAAGGTATAGAAAAATGTGACCAAGCAAAATGATTTAAAAGCAGTGCATGAATCACATACTCAAAGACACCAACAGAAATTAAGAAGAAGTGCACTTAAAGCTAAAGCCAGAAAGCATCTCTTCACACAAACGGTAATGGGAATCTGGAAAAATTGCCAAACTGTAGTAGAAGTGGCAGTATATACAAAAGTATACAAATGTTGGGACTGCTATTAATTAACCAAATGAGCATGATGGACTGAAACATCTCAGCTCTTTTGTGTTACTATTGTGTTTCAGTGTTTTAAATGATGGCCATACAAAGATGTACTGTTGCGATTCTAGATTCATTTCTATTTCTATTTTTAAATGCAAATATCAAATGCTTATTTAAAAATTATTATTATAACAGGGAAATAATCTCCCACCATTTTAGTTTGAATTTTCTTTATGTCTTTTCTTATTTGTTTATCATGGATACAGTTATATTGTATATGGGAACAAAAACGTGGTGTAAAGGGATGTGAGGTCTCCAAAATGCTCTGCAAAGCAGTCCAGGACCTTAACCAGACTGTCCAAACAAGGATCATCCCATCTGCCATTCCCTAAGTACTACCTCCAGGCTTCCACCTGCCCAGGCCCAAATGGAGATTTAGCTTCTAAAGTTCAAAATAAAAAGAAAGTCACAAAATGAATAAAAAATGTCTAACCAGGAAGAGAAAACTGAGATACTCTGGCTTGTAAAGACAAACTAAGCAATAATCTCAATAAATGAAAAATTTATTAAACAAAAAAGAGAGAAAAAAATAAATGAAAATGCTAAACAAAAAGCACAAAAAAATATTTGCTTAAAAGCACACAAGTCCTAATACACAATCCAGTAATCAGAGTCCAAAAACAGAAGCAAACTCCACAAACCCCAAAAATATCAAAAGAAAAGCAATACGCATAACTGCTGCCTGTAGCATTTCTTTATATTTCTTGCTTTGTACCCCAATAAGCATAAGTCATTGTCAATATACTAATAACCCAATTGTTCTTCACTCACTCAGAATATGGAACCAATGTATGAAGTATTTTAAGACAGAGAAGCTTTTATTTGTGGCACCTCTACACGAGAACAACCTTTTTCCACCTTCTCAAACATACGCAGTTTTTAATGTCTGGAAAACATTCGGGATTAAATCACTTAGAGATTTGTACATAGACAACATCTTTGCATCCTATGAACAATTACACTCCAAATTTAACTTTCCAGCAACACATTTCTTTCACTACCTTCAAATTAGAAACATTCTTAAACAAAACCTGCCCAATTTTCCTCACCTCCCACCTACCTCTATGCCAGAAAAAATATTGATCAGTCTTGAGGATTCAGACAACATCTCTGTAATATCTAAAGTCATTTTACAGTTCCTCCCTTTCAAAGATCCAAGAGCACAGGGGGAAAAGGATCTCTCACTCAACATCTCAGAAAAGGAGTGGAAGGTAGCAATGCACAGAATTCACTCGAGCTCCATATGTGCAAAGCATACAATTATTCAACTTAAAATTTTATATTGGGCACATCTCTCTCATTTAAAATTGTCCAAAATTGTCCATCCTGCGAATGTTGCAATCAAGTTCCGGCCTCATTGAGCCACATGTTTTGGACCTTTACCAAATTGACATAATTCTGGACCAAAATCTTTAAATGCTTATCAGACAACCTTGGTGTCACACCCTCCTAACCCACTAACAGCTGTGTTTGGTGTACTTCTAGTTGGGCTTAAAGTGGAGAAGGACAAATAAACTGTGATTGCCTTTACTACACTACTGGCACATAGATTTATCTTGCTCAACTGTAAGAATCATAACTCTCCTATTTTAAGTCAGTGAGTAACTGATGTTACATACTATTTGAAATGGGAAAAAATCAAATTCTCGCTTAGAGGATCTGTGCAAAACTTTTTCAAAACCTGGCAGGAACTAATCAACATTTTAGAATAAGCATTTTAATTTTTTTCCTTTTTTTCACTCTATTTATTTTTATTCATTTATTAATTTATCTATTTACTTATTTTTACTAGGTTAAAGTTTTACTCTGCTGGCCTAGCTATTTTTCTCATGGGTAGGGGTTGATTGGTGTTGAACCAAGTCATGTAAAACTTGAATTATTTCTATGAAATGTTATTTGTTATTAAAACCAATAAAATCCAAAAAAAAAAAGCAATATACATAACTATCCACAAAATTATCCACTGTTGAGATTCTCTCTCTGACTCAGTATATAGCCAAAGGAATGTCCAGGCAACAGTGATATCAGAGTTGCCCTGCCTCTTGGGGTACCACTCACAGAAACACAGAATGAACACACATTTAAAGTAACAGAGCAAAAAAAAAAAAAAAAACTAACATAAGTAACACAAAATACATCAAAAATAATAATTCAAAATTAACAAAAACAATAAAATACAAAATAAATACAAGTCAATGAAAAGAAAAAACAGCATAATCATGTCATTACTGACATTGCAATGTGTGATGTCATCATGTGACTGATATTTAAGATGGCAGCGTGGTAGGTTCAGTATCCAAGCTCAACATCAAAACAACTTTGCATTCTTCATAATCTAATTTTAATAGAGGAATCTTCTGATTAGTATGGGCATTTGATTTCTGTTGCAGTTTTTTTTTTTTTTTTTTCAGTACTAATACTTAATCGTTGCTCCATTAACAATCTTAACTTGCCTTTTTGTCATTGATTTGGTGTAATCCCTAAGTACCTATTAAACTTGTAGTCCTCTCTTTCTATCTCAGTTATACATATTTTTCCTTTAAAAAGTGTACATAGCATGTAAATAGTCAACATAAATTGCTAAATATTTACAAGGAAACTGTCACAATTATAGCAGCCTTCATTGACACTGTTCATTTTTTGCAACAATGATCTTACTCTCCTCATAAGTGGCTTGTTTTGATTGTCTAGCAAAGCATTCTACTAAGTGATTTGCTCCTACTGTACACACATCATAGCAAACTTCATTGGATGTACATTATCTTTCCACTGCTTTTTCTTGATGTCCTTTTGATTCAAGTTCTTTGCGCTTATCACCCTACCTTGTGTTTTCTGCATTGTAACAGTTTAGTACATTTCTCAATTGCAAATTACTTTAGTTGTATCATGTTCACAACTGTACACACATCATAGCAAACTTCATTGGATGTACATTATCTTACCACTGCTTTTTCTTGATGTCCTTTTGATTCAAGTTCTTTGCGCTTATCATCCTACCTTGTGTTTTCTGCATTGTAACAGTTTAGTACATTTCTCAATTGCAAATTACTTTAGTTGTATCATGTTCTTCTGGTTTATATATGTTGGCAGCAGAACATGTATGAACTGAGGGCTTTGTTTTAGAACAAATCACAGAGTGGCTTTACTTCATGCTTTGCTTTCAAAGTTTACCACCCTTCTGCTCCTGGCTCTTCTCTTCTTCTTCTTTCGGCTGCTCCCGTTAGGGGTTGCCACAGCGGATCATCTTCTTCCATATCTTTCTGTCCTCTGCATCTTGTTCTGTTACACCCATCATCTGCATGTCTTCTCTCACCACATCCGTAAACCTTCTCTTAGGCCTTCCTCTTTTTCTCTTGCCTGGCAGCTCTATCCTTAGCATCCTTCTCCCAATATACTCAGCATCTCTCCTCTGCACATGTCCAAAACAACGCAATCTCGCCTCTGACTTTGTCTCCCAACCATCCAACTTGAGCTGATCCTCTAATGTACTCATGTCTAATCCTATCCAGAGTTAAAATCTTAACATCTTTAACTCTGCTACCTCCAGCTCTCTCTCCTGCATTCAGATCAGTGCCACCATCTCCAACCCATATAACATAGCTGGTCTCACTACTGTCCTGTAGACCTTCCCTTTCACCCTTGCTGATACCCATCTGTCACACATCAATCCTGACACTCTTCTCCACCCATTCCACCCTGCCTGCACTCTCTTTTTCACCTCTCTTCCACAATCCCCATTACTCTGTTCTGTTGATCCCAAGTATTTAAACTCATCCCCCTTTGCCAACTCTACTCCCTGCATCCTCACCACCCCACTGACCTCCCTCTCATTTACACACATGTGTTCTGTCTTGTTCCTACTGACCTTCATTCCTGTCCTCTCTAGAGCATATCTCCGCCTCTCCAGGGTCTCCTCAACCTGCTCCCTACTCTCGCTACAGATCTCAATGTCATCAGCAAACATCATAGTCCAAGGGGACTCCTGACTAATCTTGTCTGTCAACCTGTCCATCACCATTGCAAATAAGAAAGGGCTCAGAGCCGATCCCTGATGTAATCCCACCTCCACCTTGAATGCATCCGTCACTCCTACCGCAGACCTCACCACGATCAAACTTCCCTCGTACATATCCTGTAGAACTCTTACATACTTCTCTGCCACTCCTGACATCCTCATACTCATGGCTCTTCTCTAATGGTGAATATCTCCAGAAGTATTTACTTACTGACTGCTGAATCCAGTCCACATAACTCTGATATAATTTCTAAAAATGACAGTGTCCCTCAGTGCTGCAGCAGTGAAATAAATGTTGATTATGTTAATTATTGGTATTGGTGAAGAATATGCACCACAGAAAAACATGAACAATTCCTTATTTAAGTAAACGTTTAATCTTTAACCATTTTGACCTGATTGTTACTAACCAAGGCATGGTTTTTAATTTTTTGATATTAGATTCATTTTATCTTTGCTGGTACCTGTCAGGGCTCCTTTAGAATTTTTGAGCATTCTGTCATTTTTAAGAATTTAATTTTATTAGTTTATTTATTTAGATTTTGAATTTTGGCAACAAATTTTGCTGACATCAGTAACTTCTCTATTGCAGAAATTGTGTTTTGGTTACGCAGCTGCCATTGCTAAATATGATCATGCCAATGTGTAAAATTGTACAGCTTATAGAAAGACAGAAGGTATATTTTTTACTATTTGAACATTAACCTATGTAAAGAAAAGACTGTTCTGTTGAAAATTTTCAATAGTTTATCACCTTAAAGTATTTTGGGTAATCTTTAGATGCCTTTTGAATCCTAGCTTTTTTCTTGCAAATATTTATTACTTTTGATTTTCTGTTTTTGCTCTTGACAGTCCTCATAAACAAAAAAGTAAATTATTTGCCATTTTTTCCTCAACCAATGATAAAGATTATTGAGTTATCCTAGCATTTATTGGCAGATTCATTCTGCTACATTGTCTGCAAATTGATGTTATGGAAATTAATTTTTCTAACTGGGCATAACTGGTTACAAGAGCTTGCAAGACCATCTTGCAGACAAATAGCAGCACATGGCTACTAGCAGGAAGCTAGATGAGCAAGCAGTCTTTGTCTATGGTCCAGGAAAGAATGTATGGGATTGTGGTGTCCCTCCAAGGCAATGGGATGAATGAGAGACTGCCTTGAAGACTATACATTAAGAACTAAGGATGCACAGTAGATAGCTTTCTAGTTTGTTGTACTAGTAGCAAACACATGGCAGTCTAAAAAGTGATTCTAAGGCTTAGGAAGACATGACTCCAGTAAGGAATTTAAAACCACTTCAAGGACAGAAACCCACTTAGTCTGGAGTCAGGGGGAGAGTTGGTGGGTAATCCTAAACCTGAACTCAAAGTGTGAAAGGAAAAAGAGACACAACGACAGAGAGAGGGAGGTAAAAACAGAAACACCAGAGAGGTTAAGAGGAGTATTTTCAGTACTTGGTAGGTGGGGACGTAGGTGAAGCATCCCATCACAAAGACACGGGCTTATGTCCTGTTTGAAAAGAAGAAGCTGTGGCCATTTTGTTTTTGACTGTTTAGTTTTCTTAATTTATTCAGTTCTAGTGTTCATTCTTCCCTCCTATTTTGTTGTTTTGTAATGGCACCATTTTTATTCTGGATGTGATGGACTGGCATGGTAGTTCCCCTCCTAATGGAAACATCAGCATATCTGATCCTACCCACTGAGCTGAAGAGGTAAAGCTTGGATTACTTAGAAATGTTATTTTATTATTAGTTTCAAGTAAGCTGTTTTTCTATTAATTAAAATGAAGGTTTTTATTTTAATAGGTTCTTGTTTATCATGGCACTGGAGAGTGAAGACAACTTGTATGTTGCAAATAAGAATTTGTTTGTACGATGTGCTTTTAACAATTCTGCTGCTATTACTACTATTACTACTGATTCTACTACTATTACTACTAAATTATTTTTCAACTCAGCAGGTTTACAATACTTATGTTCATACCTTCAAGACAGCCATAGGATTTTTTCCCTGACAGTGGTAAATTTTCAGCTGTTGTTTGCTACCATATATCTTCCAGGTTAAAGATTGTCAGGTTGTAAAATCCTGTATCATTACTGTTCTATTCCATTGTTTCAGTGAGTATGATTCATCTTCAGGCTAGCAAGATTGATTTCATTTTCCTCTGATCTTCTGCATCAACCATATGTTTGCAGGTATAGGACTGCCATTGGCTGAATGTTTTTCTTTTGGATCATTCTTGATGCACACAGTCCTTCAAGGATGACCATATTCAATATATACCCGGGACCAATCATTGTTAATTCAGAATTAGTATGTTGTAAAATTTACCAGTCATTAATTAAGGTACCCAAATACAATAAGCCTTAAGTCTGTTCGATTTTATATTTGAACTGAGGTATCCTTTTTAGCATTATTGCCTAATTAACTGGTCTTTGAGTATGCCCTAAAAACAAATAAAAATAAAGTTTATATTGTTAAGTCCAACATTTCAGATCATATAACTACTAAAACATCAAATGCTAAAAGGGGCAGCAGTTTCTCACACAACCTACTCACAAATGCACCCATTTCAAGCCAACAATCACTCATGCAAGTGTTTGGGATGTGGGAGGAAAAACAAAGTACTCAGAGAAAATCCTATGTGGGTACCATGGGCATATGCAAAGTCCACACTGGCAGTAAATAAACTTGGAACTCAAATGCAACAGGGCTAAGCACTGTACATTCGTGCCACCGATTTTAGCAATGGGATCACACAAAACACTATGGGGGTGTCACAATTCCCATAGTTTGTACTTTGAAAAAAGAGGAAACTACATCATCGTCAGACCTTAAAATAAAAGCGTTTTACTAGAAATTACAGTTTAATTTGGAATGTTTAGAATGAGTCTAAAAAAGAAAACAGCCTTTTACCTATTTGTTTTCATTCTAAAGCAGATCTTGAGGTTGAAATGATTTTCTTGCCTTGTTTTCATTTCACATGCCTTCATTTATGCATAGAGGAAAGTAAATCTGTTTTAAATGTTAAATTTGATTTTTTAGTGACTCATGCAACATTCCAAGACAGACACTAGAGGGAAGTACCTAACTAGAACTCGGTGATAGCACAGTGAACAGGCTCAATGCTTTATATTATTTAATATGCACATTAATATATATTATTCTGAAAATGATTTTTCTTTCAGTTTATTGCAGTACAGTTCAAGACCCTGTCCTTTATGTTTATGGGAAGTTGTGATTAAATTGTATGGCATGTATATTTTTCATACAGAAACAGTATATTTTATTTAAACCAAAGGGCTAGAATCCACTTATGTTTTAATGAAATCATTTATTCCAATGTAACCTAAATTGTAGATGTAATTTATCCCAGTGATACAGCTACAAAGTGTTAGTGAAGTACTGCATTTAAAATTATTGGACTGACTGTTTCTGATCAGCTTTATTCAATGAAATGACTTCAGATTAAAACAAGAAAAGACACTGTAGCTAAGCCATTAATACTTCCAATTACATCCAATTGTCTACTTTCTGTACTCATTTTTGTAATATTGTGTGACAGGGATGGAATGACACCTGTGCATGAGCTCATCTCGCAGAAGCCACACACATCTAGTCAATCTCCAGAAAAGCCTGATTATTGACTTACCCTAAGTCATATGAAATATCATTATATTATTTTGAATGAATTAACTGGATAGGTCTGACTTTGTTAGGCTAAGTGGTCTGTTCTTGTTTAAAATCTTTCAAATGAGCTTTGGGTCCAACACCTTCATTTGTTCCACTCCAGGTACTATAGTTAATTGACAGAGTGTAGCTTCTTGCAATAAAAATTAAACTGCCTTTAATTAAAGTTTGGTTACTCTTTTGTGGTTAAACAGTAGAATAAATCCAAGGGTGGCCAGGTCATCATTGGAAATTAAGGTGAAGCGCATTTAGGTCTAAAGCCAGGAAGCACTTCTTTAAGCAAAGTTTTGTGGGACTCCGGAAGAAACTACTGGGACGAGTACATGGTATCAACTCTTCTTAATATATTTCAGGGTTTGAGATGGTCATGGTCTAGCTAGGCAGCATTAGGTGCAAAGCAGGACCGATATCCATCTAATATACTGAATTAAAGTAAAAAACAGTCATTGTTACCTTGAGAGGAGATAGAGGTTTTTTTGAAGTTGTTGTAAAGTGTGCTTGATACAAGGGCTCATGTTCTTAAGTAGCACACTGAACACCAGCAACAGAGGTGAGAAAACCAGATTAGGGGGTTATGAACAAAGCCTTTCCTAGAGGTAAATAATCCAGTCTTGATTCCTAAAAATGTCTGGAGAATTGAATGTTATTAAACCCAATCTCTGTCAGCAGTTAAAGAAAGACCATCAATCTGGAGATATGTATTTTAGCATTATGATGGCTGAAGTCTATTCTGACAGCTTTGGGAACTAACCCTTTATGGGGTAATGTCAGAAATGCCATGTTATTACTTTCAGTTAAAACCAGAAAACTCCACAGGGCTTAACCATACTAAGTTAAAGCAACGGCACTGGGTATGCTGAACCCTCCCTTTTGTTTTTATTGCCTATAGAAATTCTAGGATAACACCTCCAAGAACCCAAGATAGAAAAACTGTAAAATAACAGATCATATTGCAATATCAGATGACATTTCACTTACTGTAGTTACTTAATCAAACAATCTGTGGTTTTCCACAAAGCTGGGTCAATGGTGCATATTATTTTCTACACAAATTAAGCTTTTTTTTAACTGTTCTCCCTGAAAGCTAAATTGAAATACTTTAAATTTTACAGTAAGTTAAACAGCAGACTGATATTGTAAGAACAGCATCAAAGCTAAACTGAAGACAAATGCAGACCTGGGTATATAAACACTTTTATAACAGACATCCATGTCTGTCTGTCCACTGCTGGGTCCTCATTAGTTTGGTCTTCAGTGGTCTACAAAAAAATAACAAAGCAACACAGCAAACAGATGATGCCAAGACATGAGGAAGTGATAACGTAAGGCCTTCTGTATTTCAGGAAGCTAGGTGGGCTGAAGTGATGAGTCAGATGCCGAAAACTATATCAGAAAGCAAAACAAAAAGGAAGAAAATAAAAAGACACACAAAGGCAGTTATCAGCAACTGCATAAAATGTTGGAAGAAAACATTGCAAATGAGATTTCATGGAAATGTGGAAGATCCCAAATGTATAGATCATAGGGCCGCAGGCTATTACTTGAAATTCAGCATGTAGAGCAAAACGTGAGGTCATTTATGAAACCTGCATGGAACTGATTTTAAAAAGAGCACTTGCCATCACACAGTAGTACCTGGTGGCTGATTTGATATGAGTTGCATATGGTGTAGGTTGTTATTTGCTCCAACAATTCTTACTACATAGCTGCAATGATAGCTAATCCAAGACACAATTTTTATTTTTACTTTTTTAACATGTTGTGCAGCCGTATTATTCCAGCTAGGATTGGGGCTTGTGGTGAGGTGAGGAGGCGATTGCCTCAGGCAGTACATTGGTCAGGACGGCATTACCATACAAGAGTGTTTTTTTTAACATTGCAAAAATTAACATGCAAAAATAAGTTAAATATGTACTGTAACAGTTGCATACATATCAAGTACCTAATTTATATACTGCCTTTAACAATTGTTAAGAAATATTGTTTTAAAAGTCTCAGACCTATAATTTGCACCACTTCACTGCACTACGAGTGTCCAAGCATCTAAGTGGGCCATGCACATTTTGAAGCTGCATGTCAGTAACTGATATGGGCATTCATTTTTTGTATAGTGGAGTGTATATATTGATTGTCATTTTGTTAATTTCTGAAGTGTTATTAATGTGTCAGCTACAGGTACAATGTATTAAGTTTGCACCACATGTGTTTAGTCCAAAAGGGCAGGTAGCTTTTAGCTTACAGGATAATGTTTTGAAACTGCTAAGGTATTTAAAGAAGCATGTGAGATTTGTCAACTAGACAAGGTTTATTGAATATGTCAAATGTAAAACTCAACAGAAATAGATATATGAATCAAAAAGAACTAGTGAAAAATTTGTAGATTATTATTGTTTTAATTGCTTATTTTGTGTGTTTTATTTATTTATTTGTTCCAAAGATGTACTGTACAGAATGAGTATTGTAGCATGAATTTGGACTCAAAATATATATTGTATGTGGATTAAGTGTAGTAATTCATGTCTAAAAAAGACATATGGTTTGACTGGCAAAAATATGTGTCTTGCCTCAAGTGCCATTATTTAACGCACCAGCCCTGATCCCAGCTTCCTTTGAAAATATTTTAGCATTCTATGGAAAAACATTAGATAAAAACCAGCAACACCTAATGTAATGCATTATATCAGGAAAGTATTAGCTTGAAATGTTTTGTGTGAGTGAGCTGGTGTTTTATTAGGCTACTGTATAAAGATATGTATGTGCCAGTTAACTCCAAATTCTTTAAAGAGTGAAGTAATCCAGTAAAGAATTAGGACCACCTTTACATCCCCTGATGCCAGATGCATTATTGAACATTGATACTGTAATGGTATTACTTTCTTTGTAAGTGTTTTGTTACTGGTTGCTTACCTTATACTTATAATTCTATTTCTCTGTCTTACCATGATCACTCACACATGTGATTGTGAATTTATATTTATGAAATGATTTAGCTGTTTTGTTTATTTTAACTTTTTCCCTCCCTTAGAGTCTTAGTGCGATATTAACAAAAAATTACAAGCAATCATTTTCTGCTTCATGGCAACAGTGAAATATCAAAACAACCATCCATTTTCTAACCCACTTAAACAGTTCAGAGTAGCGGGGGGCCTGTGCCTATCATGGCAGCATTGAATGCAGGAGCTAACTCTGGAAAGGATGACAGTCTCTCATATAGGACCTATAGTCACCATTTAACCCAAACCGTATGTCTTTGGGAAGTGGCAAGAGAACCAAACTACCTGGTAAAATAACCCACAATAGCAAGGGGAGAATGAGCAGATTCCACATATCCAGTAATTTGGAGCTCAGAGACTACTTTGATATCCATTGGACCATCATGCTGCTCTGGTTAAATCTATCTATTAATTTTCTATACCGTGTTAACATTAATGATGACAGTACTTGGAAATAAATATATTCCTTATGTACATTGAGGTTCTGATAGTGGGGAAAGTATGCTGGGCTATAGGTGAGATAAAAAAAATAATATCTTCATGACATTTCATTGTGTGAAGCCCAGGGCGTGTACAGTCGCCCAAACCCCAAACAAACAGGCAGGACACCAATTTTGCCATACAGCACTTGGGTTATTTACATAGTTTGCCTTCCACAGCACACAAGGCAAGCACCAACACAGTCTCTTTGCTGCCAGTCCTTCCACCTCCACTCCTCCTCAAGAGCTTCCTCCCGACTCAGGCCATTGAGTGGTGGTGACTGGCTCTTTTTATAGGACACCCAGAAGGAGTCCAGGTACCCAATGAGCTTCTTCTGGCAGCACTTCTGGGTGTGGTGGAAGTGCTGCCAAATTGGGCCATGTAAAAGTCCAGGTGCCCCTTGGCAGGGGCCATGGGCCCCAGCAGGGTTGAGTTTCTATGCTCACAACCCTTGGCCCTGCTGCAAGCCAGGGGGGCTGCCTTCTGTTGGTCTTCTTGCACATACTCTCTTCTCCGGTCCTTCTCCCGAGTAAGGGCTCCGGTGTCCGCCACACATTGTAACTCTGTAAAATGTGCAAATGACATAGTTCTCAGCTGTGTTTTCAGTGTCCACAAAATGTCAAAGGCTAAAGCAATGCCTAATGTGTTTGGAATCATATCACCTACTGTGTCATTCTTTATGAGTCATCAGAGAAGGTATAAATATAGGGGCACTGAGTGCTAAGATAACTGAGCCTAATGTCTCCATGAACAGAAATGTCCTTTTGTTTTTGTTTTTTTGATAAAAATAACACAGTTCTCATGTTAGAGGCTTTACTACTAGACAATAAGAACTGATTAATTTCTTATGTTAGACTCTTGGTGCTTTGTGCCTATTATTGATGGGATCTTTAGGTTGAGGTTGACCTCTAGAACACAACTTTAAAGGGCTCAGACATCTAGTATATTTTCTGTTATTGTAATCACTACTTCATAAGACAGCTTTATGCCAAAATCCATAACTACGTGTTTGTTAACTTTACAGATTTAGAACATCCTTTGCCTTGTAAATTCTGCATCACATCTGGCATATCCAGTTTCAATTAATTATTCCAGGGCTGTATATTTGTGCTCCTTACCCATTTATATCAGCTTTCAAAAAATGTTAAAAGTTCTAATAGCTTTTAATCAGAAAGTTATTTCGTCTTTGAAACTCTGATTCTCTCTAATCTGGATCACTAAATTTCACAAATAAGAAAATTATGTTCTGTTATTAGCAATTTTAATAGTAATATTAGTCAATATTAAAAAGGCATATCAATATGCAGGCTGCATGGTGGCACAGCTGTTAGTACTCCTCCCTCATACTGTAAATCCGTCATTCAGGATCCAGAGAGTCTGCAAGTTCTTCTCTTTCTTTCTGTTTTCTCTGTTATGCTACAGTTTTCCTCCCACATCCTAAAGGCTTGTGTTTTAGGTTAACCAATGATTTTAAAATGACCCCAATTTGCAAGTGTTCAACTGGGATTTGTGATGCACTAACACCCTGCTAAAGATTTTGTTCTTGCTATCCCGCAATAGGATGGAGAGAAAGAAGAGTGCATGCCAAATATCTATATCTATTATTTTGCCCTTTACTTTGTAACATTTTAAAAGTGTTATAATATCGTGGCCATGTGGTGGTAGTCTTCCAACAAACACACAAACTGATTTGTACATTCCCAATCAAGTGAAAATGTTTTTAATAATATATAAAAATATCAGGACATTCAGTATTCCAGACACAGTCTATGGCTGTTCCGCAGCTTACAGAATGGATTTGCGTAATGTACAGAAAGATATATCCAATTTTTTTTAAGAAAGCATGAACCTGCATTTAGCTAAGACCTATTTTGCAGGTCTTAAGGGTTCTCTGTTCATCAGTACACATTTGAACAGACTCTGGTAGAGTTTCTGTTCCTCTCACAGCCAGAAGTTAACTGGGGTATCCACCTGTTTCAGTTTCTTTTATCCTTTTTGTAAGGCATATGGCAGAAGAAAGTAGTACATTCTCTTCCAATGACCTTAACGAGCCAGGCATTCTCCCTGTTATTATCAGTAACCTTCTGGAGTGTGTATTTCTTGCAATGCCTCTAGTCCTCCCCTAAAAAGAACTCTGAGGTTTATAAAATTCTTCACCCTTTCTCTTACGGTTTTCCTGTGTTCCTGTCTTTTGCCTTATGGGAAGGCGAAGTGAACTATGGCAATACGCTTAATGATATGCAGTATAAAATAGCTGTAAATCTGTCACTCATTTATTAAGGCCAGTTTGCATCTGTCCATGCAGCAATTTTCTGTACCTACATTGTCTAATTCAAGGTTTCAGGGACTACAACCTGCCATAAAAACACTTGATGCAAGACAGGAACCAAACTTGGAATGAGTGTCAGTTCATCACAGGGCACACTCACACTAATATGAAGCCAATTTAAGAGTTACCAATTAACTTAATATGCATGTCTTCATGATACAGGAGGAAAGTCACATTATCTGAGGAAAACCCATGTTAACCTAATACCGATAGTTTCTGTGCCAAGATTCAAGCGCCAGTATCTGACAGATGTAAGACAGCTGGGCTGACTATCATACTATCCCTTCCTTTATCTTTGAATCAATATATAAATTATTCTATATCATACTAGTAGTAATTATGGTTTGCACTCTACAAGCTATTTCATTTTTCTTGTGGAATGGATAACACAGCTGATAGTACGCAGAGGAACAGAGAAATGTGTAGAATACTAATGATGGACTGGCTTGATCATTTTAAATTCACAGCTACAGTATATGATTCTGCAGGAGCAAGTCAGACCAGTGAACTAAAAAGAATAATGTAGGATAGATAGAAATAGTGACAGTTCTAATTTCTTAAGGGACCTTTATAATGCATTCAGTTGAAATTGCAGAAGACGGCAATGGAAAATTCAAAGGAAATCAAAAGATGTTATGATGCATTCAGACAATAAAATAACAAAAAATAAATGCACATCCTAATATTTAAGAAGCTGATAGACGCAAAAACTGAAATATGTGAATATCTTTCATTTTTAGAGCAACATGGAGAAATATTTTTTCTATGATAAGGTATCATTTTATAGTAGTAAATTCCTGAGTTTAGATATCACTTACAAAATGCTGATCATTTTTCTCCTGCAAATATGTTTATATATGAATCATGCATAGGATCAAGATTAAAAGAAAAAGGATACAGGCTGGACTCGAATCACAATTCAACGACTTGCAGGTTGACATGTTACACCATAAAATTACCACTTAAATTAATTGTTATACTGTTAAAGCGACCCTTAGAAATGCATGGAAAGAGTGGATCCATTCATTAATTTGACACTAGTGATTTTAATGTGTACCATCTATTCTGTTCTGCAGCTGCTGTAGACTGGCACCAAGATTGACCTTTCCAACTACTGAATGTGAAATATCCTTGAAATGTTCCTTGTTTTTTTCACAGTTAAATTAAGATTTCAGCGAGGTTGGATTTTTCTGGGACTCATAGCCAACAGATTAATTTGTAGCTGCTTTTGTCGAGGGTTTTTAATAGATCAAAATAGAGCTACCAGAAGGGCATTCCAACAGTTAGTATGACTCGCTGTACAAAATAAAAATGGTACAAGTTTCTTCATTTTAAAAGTTTTAGTTGAATTTAAAGCAAGCAGTTCAAATAAAAAATGAAGAAGAAAGCTGATAATACACACACAAAAAAGAAAAAAGGTCTTGTCTATAATGTTTGATAAAATTTTTTATATGGCATGAAACACACTATGTGACTGTATAAACAGTACTGTAAATGTAACATACAGAAAACTATGATGCTTTAATGCCTTTCTGTCTAACAATTCATGTATCTTTCTGGCTGTCTAACTACAATCTGGGATCATTCTGTTGTCACACAGGGATATAGCTGCACATTAAGAACATTATGTTTACTTATTCACTTATATGAGTAAAACAGAATCTTCCACTGTTTATGTGAAAGCTGTGGTCTATTCAAATTAAGCAAAAATTAAGGTCAATTTACCACTATCAATAATGTAAGGGATTTTGCTCTTACACCATTATTGAAAAGTTTGTTTCTTAAGTTGTTTAAAAATAGCCAAAAATTTCATATCAGGGACATGTAGCTTGATATAGACCTATATGATAAATAACACAATTATAATAATCATTGGTCATCATAAGTTACAAATAGATAAAGGTTATATCCATTATGAAAAAATATATATAAACCATATATATATATAAACCATATTTCAGCCATTTAGCCTTTAGCAAGAGTGTGTGTGAAAAGGAGTAAGGAAGGAAGGCATAAAGGTGAAAAAGAAGAGAAACCAAAGTCAAGAAAAATAAAAGAAGTGAAATCACAAAGTGGGTACAAAAAGAAACTGTTTTAGAAAACAGAGTTAGACATTAAAACTTCAGTTGGTAATTAGTACAAGAAGAGGAATGTATGGTTTGAGCTAAATGAGCTTAGATTATTTCATTTTTCAGTGAAAGTTGACCTTGAAACTTCATATAAGGATACAAGCAAAAAACTCATTGTGGCCAAGATGAAGAGAACAGAATTGGTACAAGACAGGTTTGTTGAGGTCATTGACTATCTAATGGGTTGGATATATTTCCTGAAAAAAATATGCAGGACAAATACCCATTTCACTTATGTAGATTTCAAAACATATTTTACAAGAAATACAATAAATACATTTTTTGGAGTGTTAGAAGGTATACAGAAGGATCAGATATGGTTGTATTATTGTATAAATATTTTCAATTGAAAGTGGCTGTAGATTGTGAAGTTATCTGCGAACAAGAGATTATTAGAGTAGGTGGTCAGTGTAAGATGTGTGGTTTCAGGATGATAATGGAGAATGAGATGTGATTTCAAATTCTGGTATTCTTCCTTAGGTTAATATTGTGGTGTCTACTTCTGGCTTGGCTGATCTCACAGTTTGATAATCTTTCATTGAAAGAACTCTGCAACCTGAGCATTTCATTATGGAAGTAACTTTCATCACTATAGATTGTGAGAAACTGCTTAAAAAAGAAAATAATTTTTAGTGTGACTGATATGGAAAGAGGTGTACAGGAGAAAACCATGTGGGTCAATGGATTTCTAATAAATTCTACTTTTAAGAGCTGAAAAGTCAATAGTGACAGAGAGAGAGAGAGAGAGAGAGAGAGAGAGAGAGAGTGATGTTGAGAAATGGAAATGTGGTGTATGATGCATCAACTGGAAACCTGAGAGGTGGGTGAAAACCCCTGGAGTGGTTGTACATTCCTGAACAGGCGCATTTTTAAAATTTGATGATATCAGGTTGTTAATACCCAACACTGGATTTTTTTTATAGATTTATTTTTGGTGTCTAGGTAAAAATGAAGAGCAGGAGGAGGGTTCTCCTTTGGGGTTTCGTGTTTTGAGCATGTTGATATACTCATATATTATCAATAAGTGGGGGATGTTGTTCTCCCTTGGTATTCTGATAAACATTGATAGGTGAATGGAAGAATACAATGAAAAGATCAGGGGCTTGGCACAATAAACCTCTAAAGCCCCCCTCCCGACACCAGTGTTCCTGAAACATATTTCTGGGGAAAGAAGCAGTACCAACCCAATTCTCAATGCATTCTTTTCAAAGGACAAGTGCAAGGCCTAGGTGGTAGGAAAATAAATTCTCTTACATGCACAACAAACAATTGCTAGATTTAATCGTAGTGGAAAAAGTGAAAGCATTTAAGGTGTAAACCATCTCTTACATTTCAGTGAAGAGGTGTGTAGAAGAGTCCCGATAACTGTCATAATTTCTTTGTGGGAAACGTGATGTGCACAAAAGTGATGTGCACAGTGCTGATGAGGCAATCTGAACCCTGAAACTGAATGTTTTGAAACAACCAAACAGCATGATTAGAATATTACTAGGGGGCTCCGCCCCCTGCTCGCTTCGCTCGCCAACCCCTGGTGTTGGGAATGACAAAGAGCGTGATGTATGAATGAGATATAGAATAGTGTGACGGTGTAGATGATACAAAAAGAAAGCAAACAATAAAGTGTGTGGCACAGTGTAAAGGTTTATTTGAAAATGTCTTTGTACACGCCGTTTAAGTGTAAAAGGTAATTCCAGGTCAGAACTTGTAAGGTCAATGAAGATCGTTATTGTTGTGATCAGAGTCAAGTTTGTCAGAGCTTAGAAAGAGTTGTGTCTCTCCAGGAAGTAATGGAATGACTTGGGTATTTATGTTTTCCACATTAATATTTTTTGTACATAATATAGTGCGTTGTGTTAAAAGGGGCATTTGGTCTAATGAGATTGCTGTTCCAAATCTCTCTGTAACTAAGTCGTCGCAGATAAAGGCTTGAGGAATTGTAATAATATGTGGCTGAAGTCCATCTGTATTGGTGAGTGTACAATCTCTCAGTTGTAATAAGCAATTGTTATGATCTGGTTCTGGACATCGTATCTTTTTTACTAACTGTATCTTTTGAAAGCAATGCCAATTGTCTGCGTATTTTAAGGTGCACTGAACAATAGCTGAGCGCATGGCATCTGGAAGAATAGCTAATCACTGTCTTAAATCTCCTCCTCATAAAAGTACCTTTCCTCCAAAGCGAATATTATTATTCATAAACGTTTGTAGAAGTTTATGAATGGTGTTGAGTAAGTGACTTCATGCCATTGTACATTCATCAATAATTAACATTTTTTCAAGACGGATGTCACGTGCAGTGCCACCGTTAATGTTCATAGTGGATACCGATTTGTAGGATCTAATGCAGTTGATAAAGATTTTATGTTTTGCTTGTGCCATTTGAGAGGCGCGTTGTTGCATGTGTAGTATTTGGGACGTGTTGTTTTGGAGCTGTAATCGATTTGCCTGTGCTGTGTGAGAAGCCCGTTATAGCCTTCCTTGCCGTTAACGTATGTCTGAGACGGGAGGTGTTTCGTTTTGAATCCGTGCCTGTTGCGATGCAGCACTTTGATTGATAGATTGCGTCATGTGGATCTAGGATGTAGATTTGTGCATATTTGCGTTGTTGATTTGTTTCAGGGTGCACTGTTCCAATGCGATGCAGTATTTGTGCACATATGGGAAAGCAGTATGGGCCATTGCCTTTTGGTGGCCTGATATTTACTCTGGTAGATGCAAAAGCAAATGAACTATTGTAGGATCTAATGCAGTTCATAAAGTTTTTACTTTTAGGTACATCGTTAGTTAGAAGCTTTAGTTGAGCTTTGCGTTTTTGGAGTCGAGACATTTTTTCTTTTAGAAATATGGATAAGTAATAAGGAGGATCGCACTCACTGTTAATATGGAGCCTTTTCTGCGGTTGAACGGTTAATAGTGCCTTATTGTAATGAGATCCACCTATGCTGCATAGCCGTCTATTTTGTTGTTTCTTTCGTGTTCGTTTGTTTGTTCCTGTTATCCTTTCCTTTTCGTTTTGTACCCGTGACCGTGTATTCATGACTAGTTTCTTTCTCAGCATGCGAAATATGGATAAGTAATAAGGAGGATCGCACTCACTGTTAATATGTTTCCTTTTCTGCAGTTGAACGGTTAATAGTGCTTTATTGTAAGGAGATCCACCTATGCTGACACCTATGCTGTCTAGTGTGAAGGTGTTGACGTTCACTTTAGAATATGTGGCTTTGGGTGTCACTTCTTATGGATGTGTGTGTGGGGGGGGGGGGTGGGGGGGGGGGGGGGTGAGGATTGTTGTTGTGCGAGCGTCTTCTTTCTTTTTGTGTTCCTGTGTCTTGTTGAATCCCCCTCTTTGTGTGTGTCCCGTCCCTTGCTTGTAGGGTCTGTGGGGTGGTTTTGTGTTCTTTTTTTTTGTGTTCCATGGGCTTGTTGAATCCCCCTCTTGGTGTGTGTCCCGTCCGGTGCCTGTTGGGGGGGGGGTGCCTTGCTGTTGTGCGCGAGCCTCTTTTTTTTTTTTTTTTTTTGGGGGTCTAGTTTCGTGTGCAATGTGTTTCGTGCTTTGCCTGCGTTTGACTACTTTTTTATGTGCCTTTTCCTTTTTTCGGGTGCTCGTTGCGTTTCATTTCTTTGACTCCTTTTTTCTCTTTTTTCTGTGCTCACTCCTTTTTTCTGTGGGTCTTGTCCGCCCTCTCGTGGCCCCTCATCCGCCTCTCGCGGCCTCTTTTGTCCCCCTCTCGCGGCTCCTCATCCGCCTCTCGCGGACTCTTTTTGCGCCTGCGCAGTACGTCTTTTTGCGGCTACGGCCCATGGCCGGATGTCCCCTGCGTCCATCCGGTTTTAGCATTCTCGGTTAGTAATATGGATACTGTATATAAGAAAAACTCAATGAGTGGTCTCATTGGAGTTGTTGGACAAATACATACAGATATAGCAGGGCCTCTAGAATAGTCCAAATTGCAAATTTTGATGAGAAAACAGAACAGGAATCTGGGGTCCTTGATATAACATGTACTGCTAAGCATTTTTTTGGATATGCGACACATTGATTATTTAAGACAATGTATCACTGTGCAACTTTTTTTCCCCAGAGGTATGTGTTCAGCTACCTATCAGACAATGTAGTCTTAATCATTAATAGCACTTTAAAGTATTTACAAAAGTATAAATATCAATGAATATATCCAAAAGGAAAAAAACTAGATAGATAGATAGATTAGAATGGGATTGTATAGGACTAAAGACAAATTGAACAAATTGCACACAGTCGACACTGCTTATGATGTGAAGCTTTAAGCTTACAGCTTCCAAGGTGGTTTGACACTGTTGTAGTTAGCTATAATGTAATTTTGCAAGAAGCGTTTAAAGTTTTTTAGAAAAAATTATGAAAATCCTGATAATCCTACTCACCACTCCTCCCTCTCCTCTTTCAATTAAAACACAGGTCCACCTCAAAGGAAGACTCTTAGTTCTCTCAGAATAAGAAAAAATTCTTTATTAGCTAATTATTAATTAACTGACATGCATTTTTTAGGTTGATTGCACTGAGCTGCCATAGATTTTTTAGGTTTTAAAGTTACATTATGCAGACAATTAGTGGCACTAGGTCCACCTTAACAACATTTTTCACTATTTCTAAAACAAAGTGCCCTTCTGTACATTGTTTCAATGCATGGGCTGTAACTATAAGTTTTCAAGAAAGAGATGTTTACCATTAGGAAGCATATTTTGTTTTTTAAAATGGAAAAGGGAAGTGGTAGATGTTACCTTCTGTTGGTAACTTTCAGAAAAGAAGAGCAGAAAGGCTGTATTGGAGAGCTGCTTAGAAGCTGTTGCAATATAAGGGTCCTTCTGCCAGACACTCACACCATCAACATCTGCAATAAGATGCTGCAAATGTTCTATCAGACGGTTGTGGCGAGTGCCCTCTTCTACACGGTGGTGTGCTGGGGAGGCAGCATAAAGAAGAAGGACGCCTCACACCTGGACAAACTGGTGAGGAAGGCAGGCTCTGTTGTAGGCATGGAGCTGGACAGTTTGACATCCGTGGCAGAGCGACGGGTGCTGAGCAGGCTCCTGTCAATCATGGAGAAACCACTGCATCCACTAAACAGTATCACCTCCAGACAGAGGAGCAGCTTCAGCGACAGACTGCTGTCACTGTCCCTGCTCCACTGACAGACTGGAGGAGATCGTTCCTCCCCCACACTATTCAACTCTTCAATTCCACCCGGGGGGGGGGGGGGTAAACGTTAACATTATTCAAAGTTATTGTCTGTTTTTACCTGAATTTTTATTACTCTTTAATTTAATATTGTTTTTGTATCAGTATGCTGCTGCAGGAGAATGTGAATTTCCCCTTGGAATTAATAAAGTTCTATCTATCTATCTATCTATTCTATCTATCTATCTATCTATCTATCTATCTATCTATCCTATCTATCATATCTATCTATCTATCTATCTATCTATCTATCTATCATATCTATCTATCTATCTATCAATTTTGATTTAGCAGCAAAGTTTCCAGAGGTGCCACCAGTGTTCATTTTCTGTAAGCTTGAACTGGTGTTTACTGAAAATTTTATTAGCAAATTTAGCAAATTTGCTGGTTAAATTGTCAATGGATGACCAACTTATGAAGCCCAGAAACTACATGAATTATATCAATGGTAACATTAACAGGTTCATTCTCCCTCATACAAGATGAAAAAGGACAATTTAAGCTTGAGGTATATCCAGGTGTTTTGGCACAGCTACAAAATTGACATTCTTGTTGAGAAATGTATCCTTTGATAGATAGATAGATAGATAGATAGATACTTTATTAATCCCAATGGGAAATTCACATTCTTCAGCAGCAGCATACTGATACAATAAATAATATTAAATTAAAGAATGATAATAATACAGGTGAAAAAAAAAAAAACAGACAATAACTTTGTATAATGTTAAATGTTAACGTTTACCCCCCCTGGTGGAATTAAAGAGTCGCATAGTTTGGGGGAGGAACGATCTCCTCAGTCTGTCAGTGGAGCAGGACAGTGACAGCAGTCTGTCGCTGAAGCTGCTCTTCTGTCTGGAGATGACATTATTGTGGATGCAGTGGATTCTCCATAATTGATAGGAGCCTGCTGAGCGCCCTTCGCTCTGCCACAGATGTTAAACTGTCCAGCTCCATGCCAACAATAGAGCCTGCCTTCCTCACCAGTTTGTCCAGGCGTGAGGCGTCTTTCCTCTTAATGCTGCCTCCCCAGCACACCACTGCGTAGAAGAGGGCGCTCGCCACAACTGTTTGATAGAACATCTGCAGCATCTTATTGCAGATGTTGAAGGAAGCCAGCCTTCTAAGGAAGTATAACCGGCTTTGTGCTTTCTTGCACAGCGCATCAGTATTGGCAGTCCAGTCTAATTTATCATCCAGCTGCACTCCCAGATATTTATAGGTCTGCACCATCTGCACACAGTCACCTTTAATGATCACTGGGTCTATGAGGGGTCTGGGCCTCCTAAAATCCACCACCAGCTCCTTGGTTTTGCTGGTGTTCAGGTGGTAGGTGGTTTTGAGTCGGACCATTTAACAAAGTCATTGATTAGGGTCCCTATACTCCTCCTCCTGCCCACTCCTGATGCAGCCCACGATAGCAGTGTCATCAGCGAACTTTTGCACATGGCAGGACTCCGAGTTGTATTGGAAGTCCGATGTATATAGGCTGAACAGGACCGGGGAAGATAGTACAGTCCCTTGTGGCGCCTCCTGTGTTGCTGACCACAATGTCATGACGTTGCAGTTCCCAAGACGCACATACTGAGGTCTGTCTTTAAGATAGTCCACGATCCATGCCCACTAGGTATGAATCTAATCCATCTCTGTCAGCTTGTCCCTAAGGACGCAGAGCGGTGGATTTGTGGTTGAAGGCGCTAGAGAAGTCTAGAAACCATAATTCTTACAGCACCACTGCCTCTGTCCAAATGGGAGAGGGATCGGGTGTAGCATATAGATGATGGGCATCTTCCGCTCCCACCTTCTCCTGATATGCAAACTGCAGAGGGTCAAGGGCGTGTTGCAACCTGTGGCCTCAGGTAGGTGAAGAAAGCAGCACGCCTCTCCATGGTCTTCATCACATGTGATGTCAGAGCAACAGGCCGAAAGTCATTCGGCTCACTAGGCGTGATACCTTTGGGACTGGGGTGATACAAGATGTTTTCCAAGCCTCGGGACTCTCCCCTGTTCCAGGCTCAGGTTGAAGATGCGCTGTAGAGGACCCCCCAGTTCCGATGCACAGACCTTCAGCAGTCGTGGCGATACTCCATCTGGAAGGGAAGGGAAAAGGGAAATTTATAGGATTTAAGATCTCTGTTGGACAACATAATTAGTGGATGTTTCCATTTCTGACCTGATTTTCAATAAGGAGTTTTGTTTTCTGTCTATTACTATTAAAAGAAGTAATTGAGCCAAGAATTCAAAGATCTGCTATATGTATTATCAATGAAAAAACATAAATTTTGGAGAACTTGGATAAAAAATTTCTTGGCCTCCTTAATGGAACCATTTGTTTCTGGAAGCCATTCCTTCAGGGAGTATGTGGTTGAAAGTTTGAATATGTGAACAAAATGCTGAAGGGGTACACACGTATACTCTGGCATTTCCCTCTTTTCATCTCCCGTAAGTTTTGACCCAGACACTGTACATGTATTTAACTGGGACAATGTACAAATAAAATTTAAGGCCAGTACTAAAAGTGCCAGAGAGCTGGCTGAATCTTGGCTATCAAATGAGAACGCCATCAACAGACACTTGGACATAAATCCAGCATATGCAAACTTAAGAAGAACATGTTCATAATAAATAAACTGTACACCCAATACCCCCCCATCCTGATCACACTGACTTAGCCACCTCCACGTAAATTTTTTGCTATATATTGCCTTTGATTCTTGTAAGTCTAAGCATAATCCTCTGATGAAGACCCCCTGGCAGGGGTTGAAAGCTCGGGAATAAAAACTACTTTATGATACGTGATTAATTTTTCTCCCTTTGTGGATCTCCAGCTGCAAATATATATATATATATATATATATATATATATATATATATTATATATATATATATATATATAATATATATATATATATATATATATATATATAGATATATATAGATATAGATATAGATATAGATAGATATAGATATATATAGATATATATAGATATATATAGATATATATATATATATATATATACAAATAGATATATATATATATATATATATATATATATATATATATATATATATATATATATATATATATATATATATATATAGATAGATATATAGATAGATAGATAGATAGATAGATAGATAGATAGATAGATAGATAGATAGATAGATAGATAGATAGATAGATAGTGGTGGGCGATCGGGTCCCATGCCCGGCCGGGAAGTCCCTTCTACTTATGTTCCAGGTGAGCAGCCATGGGCTCCTCAGTACCTCCCCCGTGATGCTTGGTGTCAGCCTCCCTGGCTGATCATGATGCCTCAGTTTCCCATAGGCTTCTATGGGAGAGGGAGTTCTCGACAATCTTGTGGTGATCTGGGGTGCCGGCCAGGGGGTGCTGCATGGATCCCGGAGCCAGCCTGGACAACTCCACAGCCCCGCCTGGAAGTGCAGTCAGGACTGGCAACCACCACTCAGGGCCAGAATCGGGAGGAAGAGGACGAGGTTGCCAGGGAGGAATGGCAGTGCCAGAAGAAGGGTTGTGTTTTGTGACTTGAGTGCTTGTGGGATTGTGTTATGCCTGTGGGGTTCATGGGGAAGACGTGCCCCACAGGTGAAGAAAATAAAGGTTTTTGTGTTTTCTACATGTGCCTCTGTGTGAGTCTGTGCCGGGTCGGGTGCTATATAGCACCTTTATTCACTATATATTTATGTTTCAGGAGCTCTTTCCTAATAGATGGAACTGAAATAAATCTGGTGCCAATGGCCAGAAGAAACATGCAAATTCAATCTCCTACTCTTTTTCCTTATCCAACAATTTACCTCAAACTATGAAATTTTACTTTACAGTTATAGTGAAAACTAGACCTAGACTTTCATTCCTGCTTTAACAATAACCATAACTGAGTTGTAATGCTTAATATTGATGCATGAGTTTGGTTTGTTCAAAAAATCCCCAAACATTAAACTTTATATCAATTAAATTTTATCAAAAGGCTAGTTGCTAAATGTTGGGAGATATACAGTAATATTTAAACCTAATATGGTATATTAAGAAATCTGAAGAAATGTATCATTTATAAAGATACAAAAGAGGTATGTATTTTCCCTTTTCCCTTTTGCTTTCATTACCTTCACATGAAAAACCATAAGCTAATGAATTTTTGACAGACAAGCATGGAGAGCATTTTACAGGTTATTACTAGACTAATACAGGAAAGGAATTGAAGGTGACACCATTGCTAATTTTGGTTCCATCTGTTCCCTTAGACTGGAGAAGGAGAAGCCACTGGAAGACAGATGATGTCACTTCTTGCACTGCTGAAGCCACTCCCCTGGTGGCCACAACCATATTTATACAATGCGGTGCAGTGTTCACTTCTGGACCAACTTCTGAGGAGAATGAGCCTTGTGTCTCTGAACTTCTCCTTCTTTTTTGCATTTTTTAAGAGCATCAGTGCTATTTTTTTTTCTTCATCCAATGGACATTAAATTAATCAGAGATTCCTCTGAAACACTAACCCTCAATGTTGTTTTTGTTTTCTCATTTCACAGTATGTACAATAGATATGAAAAGTTTTCACCCCTTAATTGCAATTTCAGCTTTAGTTTTTGTAAATACTGAAATCTAGACAAATCACCTTCAAATGCATTAAAATATTTTTTTCTTTAAAATGTTTCACGTGTTTCTCACTTAAATATTGTGGTGGTTGCACAATGTTATTGTGTAATTGTGAAAAAAACACAAATTGCCTTGATATCGGCATTTACATTGATAAAATGTAATGTAATTCACAAAATAAAATTTCAATATGGGTGTGGAGATTATTGATGGCTGCTGTACTTATTTACATTATCTTGTTTACAGTAGATGAGTATTTTTAAAATTAAAGGTAATGTGTAATTTTGTAATTTAAACCCCATAGAGGTGTAATGGCTTGGTGGCTTCAGGACAGTTTGATTTCCTTTCACCATACATGCAAAAAAAGGAATGTATGTGATGGCTGTCAAAATCGAGTGGGCTTGCATTATTTAACTAATCCTCCTTTAACATTACACAACCACAGAGAATTAGCACTCTGTATGAAAACACAGCTCAGCTGCAGATAAAGGCAATTTCACAACTGCAGACAAAAAAATCAACAAAGGCCAAGCATGAGAGATGAAGCAAATGAAAAACAGGCATGACTGTGAATTGAAGCAGCTTGATAAATCCTGGACCTCATGGTTTAAAATCCTTGTTAAAATATTGACATTTCTTTTTTAAGTTGAAGTCATTGCCTTATTGTTGATATGTGTTTCGCAAATTCATATTTTAGATAGAGTATATTTTTAATGGTGTCACAGTATCATAAACTGAGCTTTGATTTGCTGCTGTAAAGTGGTATGCCATCTAAAGTGACTTTCTGTTTTATGCTGCTGGATTAGGTGTCAGTGGCCCTATCAAGAAGCCTAGAGGGTGGGTTGACAATTATACTTGAAATTAAATATTTAAGAATAAATTAGTGAAGTACATCTTGCTTTGTAAAACAACATAGACCTGTATTATATAAAGGGTTGGATTAAGAGCAAGTGATGCCCTGAACAGAGCCCTACTATGGTGCATTTTCGACCTTTCCACTGCATAACTCACAAGACATTAAGACTCAGTAAATGCTGAAAAGTGAAATGAGAGATGAAGACCTTGTCCACACTAGAATGTTTTTGTTTAAAAAGTAGACTTTCTCTCAGTTTTTGCCTTTTGTCCACACTATACCAGAGTTTTCAAATGATGAAAACAAATACTTTGAATATGCTTTTGAAAACTCTGGTGTGGCATTTCAATGTGAACAGGTGAAAACGAAGATTTCTGAAAGGACAGAATCCATCACAGTCTGGTTGGTTCATAATTTTTTATGTGGCTCTTCCCTGATTAGATCCTGTTTGCTACAATGCCTCATTCCCTGTTTGGTTCCCCCTCACAGAAGAAAAACATATTTCAACATAGCAGTATAGAAGTGTTGCTTTGCATAGCTCTTGTGTTACTTTCCTGTATGCATGTAAATTGCACATTTTTTGCATTTTTTAGAAATCATGATTAATCAGCTACTCACACTGCATGACAGAGTCGCCAGTCATATATGTGCTCAAACCGCACAAGTAGATTCAGTCCAATTGACATGCCATGACAAGGGTGCTATGTATAATGCATGATCACTGCAGTTGCTGCACAATGAATTTTGGGAAATTTGATGGTGACATCAGAAAATCAGCTCGTGAGACTGCTCTCTTTACATGACAGAAATACTTCTGATCATGCAACAGCCCAGTCATGAAAGACAATCTCTCATACTGCACGTGAAATAATGGTCGACGAAGATGAAATTTGGGCCAACTCAGAAAACCAATCAGTGACTGCACAGTGTACACCTGGTTTAATATGTCTGTGCTGTGCCTGTGCCCAGTGTAGATGGACAATTACGTCATATGCATTTTCAGTCCTTTTAGTATGAACAAAATTCTACCATAAATGATGTGAAAATGCTAGTGTGGACCCGCAACATTTTCATTTAAATATGTCTTTTTTAAATTAAAACATACAGTAGTAGAGTAGTCTCTTGTTTTGTGAAAAATCAGTAAAAAATAAAGATCTTAAGGGTGTGTTACACCAATCAGCTAGTGAGCTGAATAATAGCCTGAACCAGCCAGCTGTGTTTCCACTCAACAGAACTGAAACTCTTATGCAATGAGATGGGCACAAATATGCTATCTCATGACACCTTTAAACTAAACTTTTAAACTATAGCCACTCACAATGCCAAAGAATATTTTTTTAAACAATGCAGATTAAAGTTGAACATGTCAGATAAATACAATAAAAAAAAATTCAAATGTAGCAGTAAAAAAGTTAAGGGCATGATTTCTAGGGTGGCCCCCCTTCCCTTGGTGCCTTCAGTGTGGGCTTATTTTGCTCAATGATTAATCCAAGGATGATTGTATAAGGCTGAAAGACCTCTGTTTTTAGAATATTAGAACAATTGTCACAAGAACACGCCGTTCAGCTCAACAAGCTCACCAATCCTATTCACCTTGTTTCCTGTATTAAGGCTTATAACTGAATGTGTTTATAAAAATCTGTCATAATTTAATGGAGTACCTTTTTAAAGTATTTTCATTAACAGTATGCTAACAAACTGATATTCTTTATACATTCTGTGTTAGATCATTAGAACAACTTTGACATCAAAAGGCCATTCAACCCAACATGCTCACAAATGCTGCACCCAACTTCTCTAAAACTAAATCAAGTTTTGAAGGTCCCTAAAGTCTTAAGCCCTCATCACATTACATGACTGTCCAAGTGATTTTCATTTATAGACTTCGTTTACATATCTTCCTGAGTCTGGGTCAATTGTGTTGTGCTCCCATGACCGCCATATCATAGTTTAAGCAGCCAGTGACCCTGTCATTTCTAGCTCAACTCCTTAGTTATTGGATCTGACTGCATGCACAATCTGTTAAAATGAGCCTACATTTGAAATCCCCACTATTTTTTCCATCCATCCATCCATTTTCTAACCTGCTGAATCCAAACACAGGGTCACGGGGTTCTGCTGGAGCCAATCCCAGCCAACACATGGCACAAGGCAGGAACCAATCCCGGGCAGGGTGCCAACCCACCACAGGACACACACAAACACACCCACACACCAAGCACACACTAGGGCCAATTTAGAATCGCCAATCCACCTAACCTGCATGTCTTTGGGAGGAAACCGGAGCGCCCGGAGGAAACCCACGCAGACACGGGGAGAACATGCAAGCTCCACGCAGGGAGGACCCGGGAAGCGAACCCAGGTCCCCAGGTCTCCCAACTGCGAGGCAGCAGCGCTACCCACTGCGCCACCGTGCCGCCCCCCCCCACTATTTCTTGATGATTTTATTGCCAATGGGACTGGGATAATTAGAATGAAGAAGCAGCCAAAGGACCAGGACTGTTAGAGACACATTACAGTAAATACAAACATTGAATAGTGTTCCAGAATTAGAATACAAAGTGATAACACAGTCACTCTTTAGGTTTCATTATGCTGCATATATGCCTCACTTTTCCTTATTAACCTTGCATTTACAGTATGAGGAAATTTATAAACAGAGTGTTTGCTGTACACAACATACTAACACTTAATGACACTTAGTGACTCATCATTCCAGCTGGTTTCTTCAGAGCCTTGCATGACAAAACACACATGTGTTGCTTCTGTTTTAAGTAATGGATATTGTGCTTTATAATACACAGATATGTCTGCAAATTTCCCTTGGTGCACTGCTACTAGGTGCCAAAGTGCCAGTGATAATTCAGTTCATTTTTTTCAAGATTAAACATAGTGTAAATGAGAAAAAAGTGAAGCATAAATAAAAGAGCAACTACTGCCGCGACCAAGCTGCCAGAGTTTATTTGACTATATGCATCTGCGGTGTCAAGATGGTTCTGGTGTTTTCTGACTTTGTGGATTACAACACTTACATCCTGCAATGTTTTATTTCTCAATGAGAATAATCTTAGGCCACACTAGAGTTTTCACATCATTTATGAAAGTGTCTCCACAAACACAAAAATGACCAAAAATGCATGTGATATAGACATTTGTCTGCACTGGGCAGAAAAAATCTTTGAAGGGATGGTAATGCTGCCAGTCACATGATTTATCACAAAACTGTAGTGATTATTTAGGCATTTATGCAGAATTGAAACTGTACAAAATGAACTTAGATACATACAGGTAACCACACAATAAGTGCCTTGGAAAACAAATGTTCGATGTCCGCTGTCTTAGAATATGTTTTTCTTCTGTGAAGGGTGACAAATCAGGAAATAGGATAATGTAATGTGCAGGATCCAATCAGGGAAGGGCCACGTAACAACAAATCAGAGGGCGATTAGAACCTTTTTATTTTTTTAAAAGTCTACACTTTCACACATTGTAATGCCATATCATTGTATGGTTCTAGAGAGTTTTTTCAAAAGAGGATTTTAGTGTGGAAGAAAAGGTAAAAACATAGACTAATATCTGTGTTTTTAAATGTAAATGTAGTATTGTGGTCATAGCCTTAGAAACACTTATCTCCACAAAAGGTGCAATGGCTGGTTTGGCTACTGTGCAGTTAAAGAGCACTGCCTATGTATAGTTTGTGCTAGGTGCAGCTAGCCTTGAAAGGAACAAACCACACTATAAAGTTAAAACAGAATATATGGCATAATATATAATAAAACATATGTTGTGGCCCTGGTCTGGAACTCCACATGGACACAAAGACAACAGCACTTCCAAACACAAAGGCTTTATTATCATGATAAGAAGAATTCTATAAAGACAAAAACACATTTGCAAAACAGCATGAACGATCAGACTCAGTGAACTGACTGTTATACATCTTGGGAAACCTGAGTAATTGTGAAGATGGCTGACTGTCCTGTCTAACTCGTTCAATGCCCTCATTCATTCCACCTTTCTGTAGCCCCTTGTTAAGCCCTGACAGCAAACAATTCTCTGCCTCCCAATTCCAGGTTCAAGGCATAGTGGCAGGGGTTCACTACCCTCTCCACCAAGCTATACTGCAAAACTGATGACCCTTGGTCCCCAGTATTCTTAATTAAAATTCCCAGACACACAGAAATTATTCTGGCTTATCTTCCATTACCAATGTACAGTAGGGAACTAATCGACTCTTTCTCCAAAGAGTTCCTATCTCCAGTTACCGAAAAGATCTGTAGTAATGTGCCAGGGATCTTGCAAGACATTTTATGTGTTCTTTATACCCTCCTGTGTTTTCTGGCCCTGATAATACAAAATATGGTTACTGTGGCAGCTTGACCCTAATCCCACACTTCATTTGAATAGCCGTTTGGATACTTGACAATAAACAAAATAAAATTCATACTTCAAAATCCTGAACAGTTGAGAAACTGATTGATCAGTTCTTTTTGGACCGTAATTTGGTGGGGTGGATTCTGGACTTTTTAACAAACAGAACACAAAGAGTGAGTGTCAATGTTGTTTCTCTGATAGCCTAAGTACATCTGTTAGCATTCCGCAAGGTTGTGGTTTATCTCCTCTTTTCTTTATCCTGTATACAAATGACTGCGGAAGTCTACACAAGAATAGACATATTCTGAAATCTGCAGATGACTCTGTCATTGTTGGTCTTCTACAAGATAAGGAAGACAGCCATGGACCTATTGGTAATGAGTTTGTACAATGGTGTGATCACTCTAATTTATGACTTTCTAAGACAAATAATATGGTTGTAGATATCAGGTGCTCTTCACCATCCACTGTCTTAGCTTTAATTAAAAGGGATTTAAGAGATGGTAGAGCAACACAAATATCTGGGAACAATCATTGATAACAAACTAAACTTTGATGTTAACACAGCGTAAATCTGTAAAAAATGCAGTCACAACTTTTCTTTCTTGGGAACCCCAACTGGTTTTAAAGTAGACAAAACCATAATGACACTTTTTTATAAGTCCTTTATTGAATCCATTATTATATTTGCTTTTATCTGTTGGTTTGGAAACCTCAGCATTAAGAATATACAGTAAATCATCTTAACAACATTATTAAAATTAACAGTAAAATTATTGAATGACAGCAGACCTCTATCACTGAAATGTAATGCAAACAGGTTAGAAAGAAAGCCAACTCAATCCTATCAGACAGTAACCATCCTCTTTGCGCGAAATTCCTGCTGTTGCCGCCAGGATGCAGATTTAGGTTTCCAAAGGTTTAAGAACTCTTTTATTTCTAGAGCTATAAGCATTTTAAATTCTGTTACTTGTAGGGATGGTGCTAAGTTTTATATTCAGCATTATTATTTTGTGTACTGTTGAAAGTAATTGTATTTCTTTGTATTGATCTTGAGTGTGTGGTTATGCAATAACATTGGTTGTCAAATGTGTCTTTGTTTATCAATTGGATCTCTGTAACAATGTCTTCTGTTTTTCTACTTCCTGCTGCAAACAAATTTCCCTCTGGGATCATAAAATCTACCTAAACTTAAACCTAAACATATTTTACCTTGTTAAAACAAGCTAATGCATAAACTCAACAGCACTGGTCACAAGTTTGGAAACTGGATTACTGGATATGTCAGTCAAAATATTTTATAAAGTAATATATGATATCCTTCATTAATTTTATTGGCCTGCTTATATGTATAAAGTGATGCAGGAGACCAAGGTGTATCTTAGGAACATCAGTCACAATGCAGGCTACTGAACTGAGAGCCTGTCTTCATACCATGTTAAGGTAAAACTGCCAGTCAATCTAACCTGTATACCTTTTAGATATGGGAGGATCACAAAATTATCAGGTTAAAATCCTGGCTGATGTGAGTGGAATCCAAAATTCTGGAGCTGTGAGCCTACAGCAATAAGCACCGCACTGCCTTTCTACCCTATGCTGTCATCACTGTTTTGATGTATGAAGCATCT
Organism: Erpetoichthys calabaricus; assembly: GCF_900747795.2. NCBI lineage: Eukaryota > Metazoa > Chordata > Cladistia > Polypteriformes > Polypteridae > Erpetoichthys > Erpetoichthys calabaricus. The sequence goes on along the minus strand of NC_041394.2, from coordinate 101,183,272 downwards.
CTATCTTTGAGCTGGGTAAGTGTTTTTAGACAGAATGCAAATTATCAACAGCAAAAACTGGACATTTGGAAGCTGAATGTGAATTTTAAATGTGTATTCAATCCCCAGTAGTGCTATGTTGGCTGAGGAAGTACTCGTCATCTACAGTACACTGTCATTGCTGATATGTGTCACTTTATCACTTTTTGTGCACACCTACTCATTTCCTTTTAATTTTAGATGTCTATCTAAACAAGCAGATGGGGAGATTGATTAATATGAAGTTCAATCTTTTTACATTTTTTCATAGACTCCACAGTTACTTGGTCTTAATTTGTGTTATGTTCTTGCCTAAGAAAAGAATAACTCAGCATATTGCAAGCTTTATACTGAATATAGCGATGCATCATTGTAAGTGAGGTAGCAGAAGGAAGAAATTAAATTGTTTAAGAATTATCTAGTAAAACACTGTAAAACTTTCACTCTTTGTGTTTTCATTTCTGATTATCCTTCATTTAAACCCACTTGGTAGTTATCCCCTGCCAGCAGATCATTGCATTTATAAGGAAGCTACTGTATGCCTTCAGCCAACTGTTAGGATATCTTCCACCCTCATATGGAGTTAAGCAAGTGTTTGAGTATTTCTTTCCAGCCACATTTTGTCCCACTTTCATCCATTGAAGCTTTTGCCTAAAACATTAAATAGTAAACAGTCTACTTTGGTATGTATCACAATATTACAATAAAACATAATGCCTTCCAGAAGGCAGCAGAGTGAAAAGGCCTGGGTGAGATGGATCCTTAATGATTTTTTTCATCCTTCATAAACAATGACTTCTGTATATATAAAAGGCCAGCATACCATACCAGGATGCCAGAGGTAAGCCTTCTTTCCATAGAGCAGTGATAGAAGGACACCAACAGCTGCTTGGTCAGGATAGCCTTCCTCAGCATCCTTAAGTAGAAGAGCCACTTCTGTGCCTTCTTCAACAGAAAAGTTGTTTTAGCAGACCATGTGAGGTCCTCGGAGATGTTTGTGCTATGATTTAAAGCTAGTCACTCTCTCCCTATTTCTCCTCTGATGTACAGAGGAGCTGGTTTCTTTTCCTGCCTCCTGAAGCTGATAATCAGCTCCTTTGTTTTGGAGGTGTTGAGTGCCAAGATGTTGATGAAGCATCATTCAGACAGTTTGCTGACCTCATCCCTATAGGCAAATTCATCACTTTTATGTATCAGTCCTACCACAGCTGTGTCATCTGCAAAACTGATGATTATATTTGTGCTATGTTGTGATGATGCGGGTTCTGCTCCATGCTCCCATCTTCTGTTCGGAAGCCCTTGAACCCTACACTGTCGATAATGTTACCGAGATGAGCTAGACAGTGAGGCAACAACAATGGTATGGTATATAAAAGTGCAAAGTGCTTTATTCAACAAACAAAATCAAAAGTGCAACAGTGCAGTGTCTAAAGTTAAATAAATAATCCATAAAAGAAATGTGGAGGTTTAAAATAATTGCAAAAACAATCCTTTAAAAATCGAGGTTAAAACAATGCTGGAAGCAGTCCTTTAAAACAAGTAAAAGCCCAGTGCTTCTTTTATACTAGCGTCTCACCTGCTTCTCCTGCTTGGGCCCTGCAGCAGGCGAGACGCTCTCTCTGCAGCTGACCTTTCTTGCAATCACTCCGGTCTGGAGGCCTCCCGATCCTAGCTTCGGTCTCGCTCTCATCACAGACCGGGACTTAGCTTCTCTCCAATGGCCAGGACTCCCACGCTGGAGATTAAATGCCTAAGTCTCCCGACTCCCGCTGTCTTCCATGGGAAGTCACCTTTCTCGCTAGTCACTCCCGCTCTTCTCCAAATGCTCAGCGGGAGCGACTACAATCAACTGCCCTAGGTGTTAGCTACACACCTCGCTAGGGCCCACAGTCCAGCTGCACTTGAGCCTGCTCTCGCTCGTTCGCCTTCGCACTCTCTCTCTCATACACCAGCTTTCTCCTCCCTTCCTTCCAGCAACCTCCATCTCTTTCTTTCCGTTCATCTTTCTTTTTCTATTTTTCTATCTTTCTAGCTGACTCACGCTTCTATATATGCCGAGAGGGCATAGCAGCTGCAGCACATTAGCATCCCCAGGAACAATCATAGATGTGGGCAGTCTCCCACCTGTACACTTAGGTGAGAAACACCCACACCGCAGATCGTCCTGAGACCCGCTTTAGCCACAACTACCACACCCCATCGCTAAGCAGCGAGCGCTGTGATTATTTATTTAAAACTGCCTTTTCTGAGAGAGCTGTGGACCCACAACACCACATATGTATTGGTACACAATCGTTGGTATAAAAGGAATAAAGAAGAGGGCTCTCCCTGTGGAGCTCCAGTGCTGAGTGTCGGGGTCTGTTATCAGTTTATTAAGAAATCCTTGATCCATCTACATGTGTGCAGACTGACACCTACGATGAGCAGTTTGGTAACCATCCTGCCATGGGACCCATCCATAAAGTAGACAAAAGAAATAGTATTTCCAGTAGTATTTGCAGAGGCCAACTCCATTGTTAAGTGACTTTGTTCCCAGCTTTAACCTTACAAAAATGTACTTTTAATTTTTCTAATTGTATAAATTTCAAAAAATGTCTGAGAAGAGTCTTGGTGATCATCTGGTTTTAGCCATTAAGAAAGATTACTAACCTACTACCTGTTAAGTAGGTGAGACTTTTTGTATGAGCTTTTAGCATCTTTTCATAGCATCCTGTAGCATTTTGTTTAGTTTCCGTTATTAATATCTGTGCAGGTTTTGTAAAATCGCTATATAAAAAATAAATTAAATTTATATTGGACATGTGCACAGATATCCAACCTAGAGCAAGTCATGCAGCCAGTGCCGCACAGACAGGCCATGGTTCCCATGATTTTGAGCTAGGATCTGAAAATACAAAAATGGTGTTAAAAAGTTTTGTATGCAATTAAAAAATACCTGAAGTGAAACAGATAGAAAGTAACCCCACATGCTTATATTCTCAAACTCATTTAGTCCAACTGAAGGTACATAAAGAACCTTAGTCTGTTTCAGGTACTTCAGGGGACACACCTCTGGACTGCATGTCAGATTATGACTTACTGTATATCAATAGCATTCAATTCCCAAATGGGACTATTGAAGTATCTGTTTAATTTAATTTGATTTGGGAATTTTTAACACTTTTATCAATAACATAGTTTTCCTTGTCCATGCCAAACACATGCATGTTAGGTTGATTAGGAAGGACAGTAAACAATATTTATGTGCCAGATTACAAAGAATACAAGTGTCATGCTGAGGACCAGAAGCTCCAGATTGGCTCAGTAAGAGCTAACAGGACTCATGAGTGAGTCTGCCTGCAGTGGGCTGGCCCTGTGGTCAGAGCTGGTAGCCACCTTAGTTTTTCCAGAATAGACACTGGCTTCTGTAATCTTGAACTGGATTAGTGCATTAGAGTGTAGATGGAGGAATTTTAATGAAATAATTTAGTGTCGAATTACTTTGACACTAACTGTGCTTCACTTTCAAATTATTTAAAAACTGTCTTGCAAACCATGCTAGTGCAAAATCATAATTTCTTTGCTGTTTGCCATCACGCCATTGCTGCTCCTTTGGTATTACCACTTTGCTTATCTTCACGAGTGAAGAATTTCTATTCTTTGTTAAGATTAACTAATTATTTCAACTTGTTTAAATTATTTATTTGAATTATTTTAATGCAGATGACATACAAAATTACAAAATGCAACATTTTGTTTTACTGTCTTAGTCATATCCACCTTTACAGTCGGTTAAGGTTTCACAAACATTTTGTGTTTTGCAGTAATGATTATTGCAAATTTCTTCTCAGAATAACTTATTGCAGTTTCATGGATTCATTCATTAATTCTCAGAACCTGTTTAAATAAAATGTACATTCTTGGAATGTGGGAGGAAATTCAGAGTACTTGAAGGAAAATTTCAAGCAGACACAGGGAAAATGAGGTGAAGATTTAAACCCAGAACTCTGGAGCTGTAGATAAACATCAAATATGTAATTCAGAACAGAAATGTTTACTTATAGGAATATGTTTTGGCTTCCTGTGATCCTGATGAGAATAAGTGGGCTCTGAAGCTGAATTAATACATGGATCATTAATAAGATTTTTTCTAAAAGGTCTATTTAACCATCTTTTTTATCCAAAACAAAAGACACAAAGGAAATAGTGCCATTCTCTGTGTCTCTCAGAGGAATTATTTAAGTACAATAACTATAAGCAGTAAGATGAGTCACATCTCAAGCCTTTCCAATCTGGATTAGTACTGGTTTTCCAGATTGGCTTTCTTACATTGCATCCAAATGGCTTTTTTTATCTGTTATTCTTATTTCTGGAGGTTTTAACTGGACTTTCTTAAATTTACTACTATGTAACATCTTCATGGTTAAGGTGCTTATCTAGTAACACAGGAATTAAATAAAAATGGGAAGAGCAAGCTCTTTTTTCTTAGAAGACTCAGTTTCTTTAATGTGGGCAGTGACATCCATTACATGTTCTATAGTATAACTCTGTGATGGCCAGTGTGATTTTATATAATGTGTTGTGCTGATCTGGTAACATCACTTCAAGAGAGGCTCACTGGATCAACAATCTAATTAAAAGGACCGGCTCAGTTATAGGACACACTCTGGACCCCCTGGAAGAAATAGCAAAGGATAGAAAGAAGACAAAAACTAATGGTCATTGTGCACAATGCTGCATATCCTCTCCCTTGTAATTTTTGTGTGTATTTGAGGGGGTTGTTGTTTGTTATAATATTTATTGAGCTAGGGATCAATAGTGTACTATCTATCTATCTATCTATCTATCTATCTATCTATCTATCTATCTATCTATCTATCTATCTATCTATCTATCTATCTATCTATCTATCTATCTATCTATCTATCTATCTATCTATCTATCTATCTATCATCTTATTCATGCACATACAGACACTTAGTCATTCTGAGTTAATTTAGAGTCATTATTCTAGAAATGTAGAAGGAACACTGGGTTATGAATGAAAACCCATGCTGACAAATCATTTTGCTGCAAAATCCAAAAAGACAGTGCTTGGGCTGGAGACTGAACCCAGGTCATACGAAATGGGGGTCATGGCTACAGGTGGGCAGTGCTCAACCAAAAGGGTTGTCTGCTCACCTAATTAAAATCAATTAAATGAAACTTTAGCTTTATTTTTAGATTATGATACCTTTCATATCCAAATGTCCAGTCCAGGATAACATTGTACTAACATCACCGACTATGTCCCCTTTTGAAATTCTTTTTATTATAATTTTTATCTCAATGCACTTTACTATTTTATAGTGTTCTTCAAAATCGATTGAATTTGAGCTCTACACAGGTATTGAAATTGGAAGAAAGAGCAAATGTAACAAATAACAAAGATTGGAAATCGCAGAATTACAAATGTAGTGAAAGTCCTAAAGGATTGTGTGGAAAACAAATCTCTAAAGGTCCATCTTCCTTCCAGAAAGTAAGACTTTGGATGTTGAAATCAAATAACCAACAAGGATTTAAAGAAATCTCTGAGGTGAAGATGGAAATGGACTTTGGGAAGGCATGTTTTTTGTTTATGCATTTATAAATCTTTCCTCTGTGTGCACCTCTCTTCCTTTAATCCTCATCCTGTAACTTTAAAATGCAATCTAGGCTGGACCGAAGCCACATGAAGAGACACCGAAGCCTCCTCCTGAGCTGGTGAAAGAGAAAGAGAGAGAGAGGCAGGGAGGGAGGGCAGGAAAGAGAGAGAGCAGGAGAGAGACATTTAGCATTTCATCCAGAGGGGGGGGAGAGAGAGAGAGAGAGAGAGAGAGAGAGAGAGAGACATCCACACACAAAGGTTTAATGTTTGACAGGGGGAATGAAAGAAAAGCATGGAGTGACACAGAGAGAGAGACACACACACACAGAGACCAGCATGCAGGAACAGCCAAGGATGCAGGCACAGATGAAGGAGGCAAATCATTTCCCAAAAATGTCACTGCCTTTAATTTAAAGGAAACCCCTCAAATTCTGGATGAAAATCATCACAAGCTTGCAAGTAAATACAAAGGAGAAGATAAGGAGCTGGCAAGAATCACATGAAGAAAAACAGTTGTTTTCTTGTATGATCCGTTGAAACACAAAGGAAAATATTTCAGATTATAAATGCTTTCTTATGAACTGTTACATGCATTTGCAGAATCGTCTTGGGATGAGATACCCTCACTTTCCTAAAGGATATCATCCACGGACATCTCCGTACTTTTCGTACACTTTGGGCTGGCGGGATTGACATGCCGGGATGGAGTGCAGACTCTGCCCCAGTTGACACACGTGCACACCATCTTTTTTTATCGATTTAAGAAACAAACAAACAAGCAAGCAACAACAAAGGACGACCAATGAAAGCTGAAGAGGAGACCAGAACGTGGCACTAACAATCAGATCCTGAAAAGCAGAGGAGTCGCGTCTGAAAAAAAAAAAAACAAATCTGAAGGAATAAAAAAGGGCAGTGGAAAAGACAATCCTTTTGAGTTGCCAGTATTTTGCGAAATCCAGAACTGAGCAAGAGTCTATTCTCTTTGGTGTTTCCCTCAGCTTGTTCACTTCAAACACTTCTCTCTCTCCCTCTCCCCCTCTCACTCTCACTCACTCAGTAAAAGGGATCCTTCGTTTAAAAAAAAAAAAAAACTCTTTAGAGAAGCAGTGCAATGGCTTTCACGTTTGCTGCGTTCTGCTACATGCTGACATTGGTCCTCTGCGCGGCACTTATATTCTTTGTAATCTGGCATGTAAGTATCCTTTACAGCCCTTCTGCTAATTATTTCTCATCATCATCATTGCTGTCCCCATTTTTATATTGCTTAGCTTTATTCTTCCTAAGTAAGTTCCGAGTAGAACAAGAGAAAAAAGAAGGGTTATCTGCAATATGAACAAAAGACTTTTGTTAAGGAACGTGAAATTTATTACGTGTATGCGGAGTTCTGTAGCGGTGAAGGAGACAACTAGGATGAACATAAATTTCCAGAAAGCCGTATAATTTTACACAAATTCCCTGTGAGAAGTAGGTTCTGCCTTTTACCTGGTACTGCAAACTAACTCGTTGCTATTGGAGCGCACAACACACGCACGCCGAAGATGTTAAGCCCGACTAGCGATTTTAATAAGATGTGTTGTGCGCCGCTTTGATTAATAATTTGTGTACGGATAGACAGTTATAGACGGTTATAATGCTAATTTCCACTGCATTCCTCTAAACTAATTAGGGAAGCCAGCCTTTAAATCTGACATAGACACGAATAGCGTCTTCCAGCATCGCATGGACTATTGGGAACAAGCCAAGAGTAATATTTACGGTAGTTACAGTTTGGTTGCTTTGACCGATTCAGCACCCAGCTTGAGGCAAAGTTCTTCTTTACCAAGTGGCTGCTTTCAAAGCTGGGTGCCGATTCATCTTCAGATTGTACTCACTGTATCGGTATAGCTCATTTTTGGCTGCAGAAGTGAATCAATATTAGTTAGCAGTGGACATTTTCTATTTAGGGTATAGGGCGAGAGCAATGCACAGTGCCACTCGGTCGGACAGACGTACATTTTGCAGGAAGTCTAAATAGAACGCATTTTGCTTTCCCTCTTTCTCTCCCTATTTTGCTCGCTTGCCTGCTCCTGCAGTTCTAGTAGCCATGGAGCTGAGTGCTGGTTTCCACGGAAACTGCATCTGTTTACAGTGAGAGGGTCTCTATCAATAGCTACAGATGGCTAACCTCCAGTCTCTATAAAAGCTGTAATCTCAACCCAAATCCCATTATGAGCAGACCGTGCTGTGTATGTTGTAGAGTTTGGTGTGGGGGAGAGTCTGGGTGTTAGTAAAATGCAAACAAATACTGTATATGTCAGGTTTAGTTTTCAAAACTGATTAAATGAAATAGATTTCTTCTGATTATTGCAATCAATGATGCACTTGATGAAACCCGTATTTATAAAAGATGTTGGATGACAGCAGCCTGCAAGAGCAATGTGACAGAAATGTTTCCTTTCCATTTCTTTTTCTTTTTTTATTTCTTGCATTGATAATTTCTCGCTGCCTGTTTTTAATCTCCCTCCTTCAAGGAACAGATATCAACAGTGAGAGGACTCCAGCTGAGTCCTCGATTTGGGTGTCACATGAACACATTTGCACTTAAATTGCTCTAAAAAAGCAAGACTCAGCCAACATCTCTGTGCCCTCTGGGGTTAGAAGAAGAAACAGCACACCTGCCACTGGTTCATCTACCTGTTCGTGATCAGCCCCGTAGTTCATAAACATCTGGTGAGCCAGGCCGATAGGGGCCTTGTGAAACCTTACCTTCTTTGGTTCAGTAGTTCAGTGAAGTCTGTTGTTAAAGTGTGAAAGAGGGTTGGCTGGCAGGTTTCTCGAAATGACCTTATATTATAGCAACATAGTGCCTGTCATCTCGGCAGGAATCCCTGAGAGCTTTGCAATGTCGTGTGTGAAAGGACTGTAACACTGCTGTGTGACTTCCATTAAGGGCACACCTCTTATGAGGAAGACTTATACAAAGGGTAAGGCCATTCAAACAACTGTCTAAGGGATTAAGGTATCCTTTAAAAGAGCTTTTAATGCTCTGTGACACTTTTTTAAAGCAAAAATGTGTGCTGACAAAAGACCTTTTGAGGGTTTAAATCTAGGTAAATGTACCAGCGAGCTGATGCATAATTTATTAAATCAGTCTTTTACATAACAATACATACAAGTGGCTATATAAAAGATAAGTAGATGGATAAGAAAAAGTGTTACATAAAACGGAATCAACAGATACTAAAGGCACTTACTGTATCTAGATAGACAGGAGTCTCTTCATCTGGCTTTGGTCCAGCCTAGATTGCATTTTAAAGTCAGAGGATGAAGATGAACGAGGAGAGGTGCACATGGAGGAAAGATTTGTAAATGCATAAACAAAAAACATGCCTTCCCAAAGTCCATTTCCATCTTCACATCTTTGTTGGTTATTTCATTTCTACATCCAAAGTCTTACTTTCTGGAGGGAAAAGGGACCTTTAGAGATTTGTTTTCCAAACAATCCTTTAGGACTTTCACTACATTTGTAATTCTGTGATTTCCAATCGTTGTTATTTGTTACATTTGCTATTCCTTCTAATTTCAATACCTGTGTAGAGCTCAAATTCAATTGATTGTGAAGAACACTATAAAATAATAAAATGCATTGACCAAAATAATAATAATAAAAAGAATTTCAAAAGGGGACACAGTCGGTGGTATTAGTACAATGTTATCCTGGACTGGACATTGGGATATGAAAGACAACATAATCTAAAAATAAAAAGTTTTATTTAACTGATTTTAATAAGGTGAGCAGACAACCTATTTGGTTGAGCACTGCCCACCTGTAGCCATGACCCCCATTTCATGGGACCTGGGTTCAGTTTCCAGCCCAAACACTGTCTTTGTGGATTTTGATTTGTCACCATGAGTTTTTATTTATAACCTTATGTTCCTACTACATCTCAAAAAAAATATGACTCTAAATTAATTCAGAATGACTAGGTGTGTGTATGTGCATGAATAGGATTAGATAGATAGATAGATAGATAGATAGATAGATAGATAGATAGATAGATAGATAGATAGATAGATAGATAGATAGATAGATAGATAGATAGATAGATAGATAGATAGATAGATAGATAGATAGATAGATAGATAGATAGATAGATAGATAGATAGATAGATAGGGGGTGAATACTTGTAACTAATGATTCAGAACTTCAGTGACCTGAATTTACTTCTGGTCACTGTGTATCTGGAGTTTGAACCTTCTTCTGGTCTCTTCTTTATAGAAGAAGAAAGAACATTATTTCCAAACCATTTGGCAAGTCAAATGTTTATGAGGTGGTTTTCTTTGAGTACTCTAGATTTCTTAGACATTTATGTTCGCTTAACTGGTGGCTCTAAATAAGCCTTGTGCTTATCATAGTACCCAGTGATGGACTAGCAATATAATTTGTTACTTTTTAGATAGATGCCAGTTTCCAATAACCATATAATGGAATAAGTAGCTTCAGAAAATGAATGAATGAATGAATACATTTGGAGTTTCCATTGCAAGTAAGGCTCTGACATTCTTTCACTTCAGCTAGACATAGGAGGATAGAGAATATAGCATATGTTTTATATCTGTGCACCCTTAAAACATATTAAATGAAGACTTGTATCTCTAAATCTGTTCCTCTGGGTGGGAAAATTTCCAAATTTGCATGAAGTCCAGCTTGTGAAAAATATTACAGAGAATTGCTATTTCCAAGCATATTTAAAGTGAAATGAAAAGATAGACATCATACATACAGCAGACAGCTTCACAAGATTCAAAGGCAGTAAAATGTGTTCCCAGTCTCAGATAGCTGCTGCATGCTGATCTGTATCTTCTCAATTTGAACACTTTCAAACAACCAGCTGAAAATCCCAAAATAATAATAGTGATTAATTATTGAAGACTTACCAGCTCTGGCACTTTGTCATTTTTAGAGCTTTTTCACTCAGGTATATTTATCAGCGTTCAAATCTGATTAGGAACGACATGGTAAATCTCTTTCAACATTATGAGTAAGATGCTGATGACCTTTTAAACTGAATAGCACACGTTTGATATGTTGGTAAACAATAATCAGTAGAATGTCGGCTGGGAAGGCACCGATTTTATACATTTCTTTTCCAGTTTTGATGGGCAACTACAATTTTTAATAGGAATGTAAGACTCTGTGATTGTAACTGTGACCGACATATTTTACTATCTTTGGGAGAAGTGTGACATGAATATTAAATGCTGCAAATTCGTTTTTACATCCATCATATGCGTAGAAATTAAAAGAAATCTTTGTGGCTTTCCATTCATCTGTTTCATTCTTCATGTAATCTAATTTGCTTCAATCTTATAGTTTCAAACAACTGCTTATTTCCCTACCACTAAGAATAAATACATCACTAGAATATCCGATATTGGTAAAGGAGAAATAATAATTTGTGGAAAACAACTGCTAACTATTTAACGTAAAGCTTAGAATCCTTATCACATACTGCATCATCCAGTCCTGTAAACAGAGCAAAGCTTCATAGATATATGACGCACAGAATATTTTAGAAAACATTTTGATTGCCATTCTGTCAGATTATCCATTTATTCATTATGAAGCCTGCTTATTCCAGTTCTAGAACACAGGGAATGGAGCCTATCCTGGCAGCACTGTGCATAAAGCAGAAACCAACCCGAAAGGGGTACCGGTCCATTCTTGCACACATTTATGCACTTATTCACATTCACTTATTTAGAGTTGTTAATTAGTCTAACCTGTATATTTTTGCAATGCAGAAGAAAAAAAACAGAGTAAATGTACAATTCCAGATGGATTCAGAGAGAGTCTGCAAACTGACTGGGAGTCAGTCAAGAGCACTAATCAAACTAGACTCTTTTGTGCAATAAAAATGCAGTTTTTAAAGCCTTTAGTGCTCTATTACCATAGATAAGTTAAAATCAGAAAAGGAAAAGCACTCAGATCCATAAAGTTATAAGTTATATATCCACTGCAAACTTATGGGGAGGTGAAGGCAAGCCTAACAGTTTTGAGTGCACAGCAGGAACTGCGCATCACTGGCACATGTATTTGAATGAATGTGATTTATCTTTCCTCTCGAGTCAATAGTATGCACAGATCAAAAAAAGAAAATAGATAATGTTTATTTTTCTTTAATTGCAGTTTTATTTTAAAATATACCACCCATTCAATCATTTTAAAAACCACCTATACAGTAAAAGAGTAGCATGGTACTGTAGTGGCTAGGAGGGGTTACTTCAGATCGGTTTGTGTAGAGTTTGCATGTTTTCTCTGTGTCTGAGTGAGGTTTTCTGAAGGCATGTTAGTTTTCCTTCCATGTCCTACAGACACACTCTTTAGGTTAATTCACTGCTGTAACTAATGATGTTTGGCATATTGATTGCCACATACAAGAATTTCACTGCAGTCTGTACACATGACAGTAATGACTCCGTAAAAATGAAGCCTATAAAGTGATAAAAGTGAGTGGTGGTGTTTCTGCTTGTATCTGGTGCCTCATCCATAGCTGGTTCCTGTCTTGTGACTGATGCTACTGAGACAGAACCCAGAACTATGAAAAGTTCTGAGACTGTACAGCACACATCCTATGTGTTTTGTGACTGCCCAGTGATCTCTCCCAATAACCCCTACTTTGTGATGGTAGCCATGAGTGATATTTCTACAATTTGACATGCAAATAAATTTTGTATAAATTGCCAAAAGACATTTGAAATGTTGGTAGTATATTCTAGCCTCAAGATATCTTTGTGAACAAATACATTTTCATCTGATGAAGAGTAAAATGAAATAGCTTGAAGTTGATGTCAAAGTATTAATTGCTGCACATCTTTGAGAAGGTTTAGGAGCACTTCAAGAGTGGACATAGCATGAAGGGAGGTACTTTGAAAAGCAAAAGGTGTTCAGCCCAAAAAAACACATTTTAGTGAGTTTCTCATTTTACTATTGCAAAATTATATGCAAAGTTAAGTTTAGGGGCTATTTTGCGAAATGATACTTGGCTGTTTGTGTTTTCTCCAAGCAATAACATGACTTGAACATTTGTTACAACTTCTGATGACTCTTTGTGTTTCAAAGTGCTTTCTTCTTTCTGTTTTAAACACACTTCCACTTAATTTCCACCTGGGCAGTTTTCATTGCCTTTGATAATTTGGAAAATCTTAATTAGGTCTCCATGTTGATGTCTTTAAGACTGAAGAGAGCGTGTAAGGTAGGAAATGCCCTTCAGTCCTGGGACACGTTAAGTTAATGTTATCGGCACAAGTTCTTGTACTGTCTTGTTTGCTTTATAGTGTAGTACCCTGTCTAATACTTGGTAAGAGTAAACAGCTCTGTATAAAAGGTGCTTTAAAAGTACAGAATAATTATATTCCATGACCTACAGTAAATGTTAACAAAAAATTAATTCTATCCATATTTCTCTGAAGACTCACGATAAGTCAATTAGTACTTATCATTGATTCACAAAATAAAACGTGAATAGCTTTGCCATTACTTTCTGCTGAAAGCTTCTCACCACTCTTTCAAATTTTTCATCATTTCTTAAAACTAGACTTTGGTCATACACCAAACCCACTACACACTAACTTTGTGTTCACCCACATTGTCACTGGTAATTGTCTCTTCTGTATTTTTTCTGTTATTTAAGAGTAAGTACACTTATCTTATAATATTTTGAGATCTGTCTCACAATTTATCTACTCCTAGTCATTTATTTTTTTTACTATTATTTTGAGACTCACTTAACTATTGGCATTCCCTATGCATTCATCAACACTTCATAATTTTTGTAGATTCTGTTATTGTGTTCTGCAACCTTCATTGCCCACAAGTTCTCTTGCAAACTTAAATAAATTCAATTTAACGGCTTCTAATTTTTATATATAATACGCTAACATGGCTGTTCGTTTGTCTGTCCAGGATTTTAAATCACCTGTAGCTTGCAAACCATTTGACCTATTGATCTGAAATCTGGTACACATGTACTACGTGACATCTACTATCCGCTTTCAGGGTGATAATTGACCTCCAAGGTTATTCCTCTTTTATTTTTATTTTATTTTATTGTAGAATCAACTGTCAGCAGCAGCCAGCAGGGCAGCTGTGCGGAGCATGCGTATGGGCACCGTTCTCATTCCTACTACTTTCGCCGTCACTTCCCCTACCTCTTCATATCTTAAATCATTCTTGAGGCAGATTGAAGACTTACAGTAAGTGCCAGCTTAAGTGAAAAATGAAGGAAAACGTACCAAGTAAGTGCAACACAAACTCTGACTTTATCAGTTTTAACGCTAAAAGATGCTGACGAAAGAAGAGAAGAAGCAGGCCGCTAGGGTGGAGAAAAGAAGAGCTGCTCAGGAAGCAGCAAGCGCATCAACCTCTGAGCAAACGAATGCTAAACATACAGAGAAAGAGGATGAAAATTAGGAATGCTCAAGTCAAGTGTGTTCACTACATGTTATCATGCAGTGCGCTGTTATTGGTTTACAATATATATTATACACAACATTTCAAAATATTTAAAAATCAACGTGATCACATTCTTGTATATAAATTTATAAAGAATAATAAACTGAATGTTTAATGCATCGAGAGGTTTCTGTCATCCTCATAGTGCACATTTTTCTTATTCTCTTCACACTGTTACCTGTGGCTTGAGTCATGATTGTCTATTATCAAATCATTTTCTATCATAGGTTGTGTGGAGCTCGAGCCTTCCACAGCAGCACTGGATTCAAGGCAGGAATCATTCCTGTACCAGTCTATCTCTAAATAGGCTCATACACATATTCATTCACACCAAATCAGTTTGGACCATTCAATCTACATATTTTGGGATATGTTAGTGGAAGATAAACCCACACAAACACAAGAAGGACATGCAAACTCTACCCAGAGAGTGTCCAGGCTGTGCTATAAACTACAGATTCTTGCCGCTGTGAGGAGGCAGCACTAACCATTGTCCCATGGTGCTACTTTTTGCAGTATTCTTTAGCAGATGAATAAGAAAACATGTTTAATTTTCTAGCAGGCTGCACAATACTGATTTAACAACTTCATTCTTTAATGGTCATTAAAAAAAAAAACAGTTTTAGACAACGACACAATGATTTGTATAAGCTGAAAACTACATGTTATATTCATTCAACCTAAGGATTTTCTAATTAGTAATACATCTGACGCAGACTGAAAATGGCTTTTAGGTGGGTGAGAGATCTTGAAATGCCTGATAACCATCATTATACAAATGGAACTTGTTCATTTAATTAGGAGGAGAAAAAAAGTTTCTCAAATTTTGTAACTGTAATAAGTCAGAGGCAGTACGGATTCATCAGCCTTTCTCTGACATTTTGAAAGCATGCATTCTTTCAAAAAAAAATCATAACATTTTAAGACTGCTGTATTCAAGTGAAATAATGTGGAAATCTACACCTAAGGCTACTCTCATTCATAATGCTGGCAATAAAATGCCTGCATTGCTTTCACACTACAAGCCAGTGTCAGCAAAATACTAGCAATATGCCAGCAGGCACCTTTAAACATGGGTTGAGGAGTGGCAGTATTAAACAGTTGCTTCAATAACTAAAAACATAAGACGTTTAATAAACAAGAAGAGATCATTCACCTATTTACAGTCATACTTTAGCTGTCACCATACCTCATTCAGCTGCATTTCAAAGCTGCCAGGGTCTATGCTTCAAATACGTTTTGTTTCAAACTCCTACATGTCTATGCATGGTTTCTATCGTAACTACTTTTTCTTCATCTTTTTGAACGGTGTCCTCTAGTATGTGAATCGCTAATGTGACATGTTTTGTTTAGGTCCAGTAAAGCCATTTTATCTTAAATTGTGTAAAGCTATGAAAAGAATTAAATGCTGTGATTACAAAATCTGTATTCAGTCAACTGTCTGAGCAACCTGCTGTATTACAAGACCTATCAGCAGGAGATACAAACGAAACAATCAAATACACACAACTGATATTTGCATCAATGGGCCTACTCTCAGGAGTTTCTCAATACTAAGAGGAATATTCCATGGCTGCAAAGATATATCATAAAGGCCCATCGAAGTAATTTGTAAATAGAGCCCATTCTCTTTTCATATATACCTCAGTTTCCTTTTGATATAAATAAGCTTTCCAAATTCAGAAGGTGACCATTTTTCACATGCTTATCGTTTTAAACAACCACCATCAACCTGCAGGTTAAATATATTATTAAACATTTGAATCACTTTCATCCCTGTGTTTGACATTTCCATGACTATATCAGTGTTTATAGCTCCAGGTATAACTTGTTCCCTCACAAAATCTTTTAATAGAGTATTAAGCCATGCCAGGTTTAATAGGAAAGTCCTAGATGTGTGCTAATTTTCACCAAAGCCATTCCCTGCTGTAGCACTGTGTCTCTTGTGGACAGAATGTAAGGAACTTTTCAAATGACATAACAGAACATTCCTTTTATTCAAGTGGTTGGTGGTGCTATTAACTCTGCTTTGGATGAGTAAATCCTGGGTACAGATGACACCACAAATTGATCAGCAGGGTTTCAAACATTTGCTTAAATTCAATTTTAAAGGCTGGAGCACATGTTTATGCTTATATAATTATTATTTTTTTGTTGTAATTTAGAATTTTTTTTTTTACTGTTATTCAGTGTTATGCAAGTACACTAAAAAATGCATCACTCAGTTTAATGGATTGAGTCACAGATGGGCCATAAATTAATCACATTTACCTTCATTAAATCTGATTAATTCAAAACACAGAAAATATCAGAAATATAACAGTAGCTCTTCTCAGAAATGTAGTGCTTCACTGAGACTAAAGGCATCTCATATGTTTAAAGAACACTGAGCACCAAATAACAGAATGTGCTTTAGATGATTGCCAAGGACAACATCTCCCTCTTTTCCTTTACCACCACATTTTAAAGTTGGTAGTTATGTTAGACAATTTCTTAAAAAACCAAGGATGGCGACTGCACTGCTACTCTAGGCATCACCTCTTTAATGAAGTACAGTATGTACTGACAGCCTCTAAATGACACATTCATTTTAGAATATCTAATCAAACAGTTTGTGCCCTTCACTATGATTTTCTGTTTGATTTTGAGCAATAATAGATACTATTTATTGGCAGTAAACCTGGTGTTTAATAATAGATGAAAGCAGAGGCAATTTAACCTGACTGTGGGGCCTGAGGTCATGGGTCTACCCGATGACTTGTCCTAAATCTGTAAAATTAGTATGATGTAATATGCTTTAATTCAGTTACCTTTCAAATGACATAAAGAAATACACAGGGCAATAAAAGAATACAAACCAAAGGGGGTCAGCACTCTCAACAGCCATTTCTAAAATAACAAATCAGCAGAACCGAGGTTTACATGCATTTCTCAGTAAAACCAAGGACTTCACAAAACAGCATTTGCAAGTCAAGCATCAATCTTATTACTTCAAGATAAAACACTACATTCCTGTTGCAACAGGTCATTTCTTACCTTAGGAATTTCTTTTTGTGTTTTCTTGGCTCAATAATATCTAAAATCCAAGTTTCTTAAAATATTGGTCTTGATTTCATTCGAAGCAAGGTGGTTTTTTGATACATAGTAGGTCACACTTGATTTTTCACAACAGAGAGTTCAGAGAAAAGACTGCTCTCCACTAACACTACATAAAGCTCATCAAAGTTTGCTATGCCTTAAATATTACAGGAGTTCAGTTGCCACTCGGTTCAGACCTTGTTCAGAAACAATTCTCCAAACTCTTCCACAAATTCTTTCTCCATGTTAGAATGATACTTTTTTCGAAAGTTTTCATGAAAAATCACCTCTGTTGGTTGTACTGATGCTCTGACACAAAGAAGTCAGTTTCTCTGTTTTAATAGGAGTCAGGTTATGTATCCAAACCTGCATGCTGCCGTCAGTTTTACCTCCCCATCAAGCTGGGTCTCTTCCATTAGGACCATCACTGCTAAAGCTTCCCTCCAGGGTGTTTATTATTTGGTGGCTCTGGGGCTATAATGCTGTCCTCTGCTGCTTACATCAACGGGGCAGGTGAAATGTAAATTGTACATAGGAGAATCATCATGGTTGTTGCTTCATATCTGATATTTTTTTCTCATAAAACTTTTTGCCAATGCCACAGGTTTCATTGACCACAAATATATTAGTGTCTAGTCTAAGGCTAATGATGTATCTTAGCTAGAGTTGACAGGTGGGCTAACTGATGAGGCAAATAAGATGTCTATCCATTTTCTTGGATGTATGGGAGTGGAATTAAATATCATGTTAATTTTGGAATCATTTTTTAAAATGCCCACTTTAATAGCTTCTGAACTCTGATGTTTTGCTAAAACTGTTCCTTAATCAACAACCATGGATGGTTACAATGACCTCCATAATGTGCTGGACAAATACACATTTTCCTTGATTTACCCTTTGCTCCACAGTTTAAAATTACTAATTAAACAATTCAGACATGATTACAGTGCACATTGCAGACTTTCATTTATGGGTATTTGCATACATTTCAGTCATAGCATGTAGAAATGACAACACTTTTTATACACAGCCCCCCTATTTCAGAGCACCATAATGTTTGGGAGAACTTTTCACTTTAATCACATCTGAATTGTTTAAATTCTTATCTTTAAGATGTGACGTAGGAGGGTCAATCAAAGAAAAATGGGTCTTTGCCCCAAACATTATGAAGAAGAAAAAATGAAAATAAACTTTTAAATTTGGCCAATGAGAGGTCCCACATTAATTGGAGCTCCTGGCCTAAAGTACATATAAGCCTGTGCATTGAAATATTTGTGCATATGACGTTTGTAGAAGAAAATGGTGGAAACTGTTCTGGACAATAAGAGGCCCAGCTGATTCAGGACTCCTAGGCTTCAGCCCAGATAAGCCTGTGCATTAAATTGCCTGTGGTTTTGAAAAATAAAATGTAGTTATTTGCAGGGTTTTATTAATTTTGTTTCCACTGGGTGAACACTCATTGCTCTCCTGAACATGGAATAATGTAAACAAAGCCAACATATTGAACCAAAGAACTTAATTAACAAATAAAAAAATCTGAAGGATTTAACAAATAGGCAAACATGTAAACAGTAGTGTAGATCAAATAATAAACAATTCCTGCTTGGGCCTAACTACAACAGATCCTCTTACTCTAATATTTCTGATGTGGTTTCTCCATGTTTCAGATACTGTAGCCAAACACCAGTAAATGACCCTTTTCTTTCCTCTATTCTTTTTTTTTTTGTTGCATCCATCTTCCTACGACCCATCTTTCTTCTCAACTTTACACCTGCTTTATGTACTGAGGTAGCTTACAAATTCCTTCCTTGATCATTTCCATTCATGAATTAAAATTCCTTCTGGCTTTGTTTCAGATAGAGGGACACTTTCATATAAGCCTTGGAATTACTTCCTAGATCAGAGAGACACCTATATTTGCTCTAAAAAGATAGAGCTCCCTGCCATAGCCCATTCGCACTCCCCAGCACCAAGCATCCATCTTCCTCATAAACTCTATTTAAAGATGACGTCTCTCAAACTAAGTCATGCTATCTCATTCTTTACCTCATATGGAATTTGCAGCTGTAACCCCCTTTGCTACCTTATATGGTATTAGGAAGAGGTGGGAGGACTCCAGTCATAATGTGGATGCCTACAAGACAAAGAAATTTATTTTGTCTCATAACAACTTGTTATGGCATACTCTTCTTCTGGCCCATAGCTTCCAGAAGTCACCATTTTTAAAGCTATTATATACCTATTACAATATGATAGATATATGTTAAATTCTTCACTCTGGGTGTATGATAGAATGTATACATTCTATCAAGTAGATGGTGTAAATTATTAGTAATATGATCCATATTTAAATTTGTATTACCTCAGTTTCTGTGCCAAGATCACTATGTCATGAATTCATTACAGTTGCTCTCTATTAATTAGTAATCAGACTTGTAATTGAAGACCCGAGGCTGTAAGCTCTAAACCACAAGATGACTAACTGTCTATTAGGTAAACTTTATAAGCTTCTCATTTTTGAACAAAATTGAAACCTGTAAAGCTTTGATGTACACTGAACACTGAATGACAGTGTTTTGAACATTTTTTCTGACAGGTCCACATAATGACCCCATTATTTTACAGCAATACACGATGTTAATTCTCAAGTACTGCAAAAAACAAATCCATCCGTTTATATTATGAATGACATCAAAAAATAAACACAAGAAGTTTCAAGACACTAAAAACTGAGGAAAGTGTAGTTTGACATGACATAATCATTATGCTTCTCCAATGTCTAGAAGAGCAAAATCAACGCAGCTTGAAAAATTGAGCATTGCTCTTTGTGCCCTTTCTAGGGAGCCCAAAATGCTGTTATTTTACCACTTTGATTGGCATGCTGTTAGCATTCACCTGTTTTTCCCCTAATGAATGAAAGTGCGCAGCCCTGGCATGCTCATAAAAGAAATAAAAAACTTCTCAAAATGAGATCATGAATATATATGAATTATATATATATATGAATGAACCTGGCTGGAGTTTGGTTTTCTCTTTTTTTAACATTTTTGGGGAGCATTTTAGGATTACAGTTAAGAATGACAAATATTTATAGCAGTCTATAGAAACCAAATAGTTTAGGACTTTGCATATATAAAAAAATTGCTATACTTAGAACGAAGTACATTTTTTAAGAATAGAAACATTTCTTAGAATTGTTAATGTCATTTTGCTATAAATTATATTGTTACCATTACAGTTATGCTTAGTCTAAGCTGTTTCACACAAATTAGTGAATTGTGAGATTATTTGTTGATTAAATTAGCATCATTTACCATTTAAAAATTTTTTTGTTACCTTTTTAAGTCTTAATCAAAAATACAACTGGGAACTGTTTAGTAGCCTGTTTAAAAATATGTCTTTAACCATATAAGAATGGCTAAGAATGATCCTTTCTATTCACAACAGTTCCATTATGAAGGGTAGTTTGATTTGGAATTTCAAAAGAGAGGGCCACATGCAAAACATTTCTCCTGACATATTTTGTTTGCCTTTGTCGGCTTAGCTAGTTCTAGGCCACATTTTAGGTCAGTGTAGCCAGTCCAGACACCCCAAGACCCATATAAGATACTCCCAGATTTCATGTTGTCTTTTAGTGATATAGGTAAGCAATATACCCCACTACTTTTATTGACTTATATCCCAAGATTAACCTTCATCCATATGCTATCAAAGTTTAGGCATCTAGAGACTACCTGGCAGCACTCAACACAAGGAATGTGCCAGTTTGGGGTGGGGTGGCAGTCCAATGCTGGGCACACTTGCACAGATGGTCACAGCTAATCATAGAGTGGCAATTCAGACTTTCCAGTTAGCCTAACACATATGTTTTTAGGATGAAAATCAGGTTATCTGGATAAAACTCATACAGACAAATGGATAGCATTTAAACTACCCAAACACATTTGCTGGGTGGATATTTGAACCCAGCAGTACTAACAACTATGTCGTTCCTAATTTTAAATGAAAATTGTGTTTATTGTTGGGCTGCTTTTCTTTCTATAAAGAAAAGGTTTAATCTACTAAATCAGAAGGCTTTGGCATAACATTCAAATGGTCCGTATGTATTCAGCAAAACTCTATAGGTTTTCAAAATATCTTATTCTAACAAGTATTCCTCTGATGACTAAAAGTGCTATTTTCTTTTCAACTATATTTACGGGTTCCTTTTTGTTATTCAGTGTGTCCTCCCTCCGTTACAGAAATTTTTTCTTATATAAATCATTCATACATAATTTTGAAATACAAATGGATACATAATGTACAAGCGTTTTAGAAAGCACAGAGGACAAAATGCAGTTTTAAATGATGCTGTGAACAGAACACAGCAGAATTATTGTGTGGATATTAATGTCACCCTTACATTTTACAAAACCTTTCATGCAGCCTACAAACAAAAGGTTAGGCTTGCCATCAACAAAAGGAATAAATATTATGCAATATTTCATAAACATGGAGCCATGCAGCACAGATGTATAATTGTGCCTCAGGCTAAACATTTAGCTTGCACTCTACACGAAGATGCCTCCAAGATTTTGTAATGCAATACATTTCTAGAAATTAATTGCTTTGCCTGTATTACATTTGTTTGCTAAGTTTATTGCCTTTAAAATCCTGTAATGAAAACCAGAATTTTCATTTTTTGTATAGCTCAATTATTCAATATTCACATGACATTACATTTTACTGTTAACAGAATAAATTAGCATAGACCTTTAGTACATATGTATATGAGCTGAATTTTAGTCAACTTTAGTTTTTATACAATTCCATAAATAGTTCAAAACTGGAAGAAAATACAGTTAACCTTACTTTATCAAAAATGGTAATAATAATAATAATAATAAGCTTACATTAGGGTAACAGGGAAACAAGATAGATAGATAGATAGATAGATAGATAGATAGATAGATAGATAGATAGATAGATAGATAGATAGATAGATAGATAGATAGATAGATAGATAGATAGATACTTTATTAATCACAAGGGGAAATTCACATTCTCCAGCAGCAGCATACTGATACAAAAAACAATATTAAATTAAAGATTGATAATAATGCAGGTAAAAACAGACAATAACTTTGAATAATGTTAACGTTCACCCCCCCGGGTGGAATTGAAGAGTCGCATAGTTTGGGGGAGGAACAATCTCCTCAGTCTGTCAGTGGAGCAGGACAGTGGCAGCAGTCTGTCGCTGAAGCTGCTCTTCTGTCTGGAGATGACACTGTTTAGTGGATGCAGTGGATTCTCCATAATTGATAGGAGCCTGCTCAGTCCCTGTCGCTCTGCCACAGATGTCAAGCTGTCCAGCTCCATTCCAACAATAGAGCCTGCCTTCCTCACCAGTTTGTCCAGGCATGAGACGTCTTTCTTCTTAATGCTGCCTCCCCAGCACACCACCGTGTAGAAGAGGGCACTCACCACAACAGTCTGATAGAACATCTGCAGCATCTTATTGCAGATGTTGAAGGACGCCAGCCTTCTAAGGAAGTATAGTCGGCTCTGTCCTTTCTTACACAGAGCATCAGTATTGGCAGTCCAGTCTAATTTATCATCCAGCTGCACTTCCAGGTATTTATAGGTCTGCACCATCTGCACTCAGTCTCCTCTGATGATCACGGGGTCCATGAGGGGCCTGGGCCTCCTAAAATCCACCACCAGCTCCTTGGTTTTGCTGGTGTTCAGGTGTAGGTGGTTTGAGTCGCACCATTTAACAAAGTCATTGATTAGGTCCCTATACTCCTCCTCCAGCCCACTCCTGATGCAGCCCACGATAGCAGTGTCGTCAGCGAACTTTTGCACGTGGCAGGACTCCGAGTTGTATTGGAAGTCCGATGTATATAGGCTGAACAGGACCGGAGAAAGTACAGTCCCCTGTGGCGCTCCTGTGTTGCTGACCACAATGTCAGACGTGCAGTTCCCAAGACGCACATACTGAGGTCTGTGTTTAAGATAGTCCACGATCCATGCCACCAGGTATGAATCTACTCCTATCTCTGTCAGCTTGTCCCTAAGAAGCAGAGATTGGATGGTGTTGAAGGTGCTAGAGAAGTCTAGAAACATAATTCTTACAGCACCACTGCCTCTGTCCAAGTGGGAGAGGGATCGGTGTAGCATATAGATGACAAAAAAAAAACATTGCTTATTTTCTCCATTACTACATGCACATTTTAGTGTACCAGGATTAAGATGTTGCTTGAATGTGTGTTTTACTCTGCAGCTGACAGCAAATGTGACAGTAAAAAATTCAAATGTAACAGCATTCCAAGTAGCAGGTACGATGCAGATCAAAAATCTTATCAGGTAATTCCAAAAGTGCTTTGATTTTTTTTTTATTTTAGACAAACTCTTTTAACATAATTTTAATAACGTGCTGTTTCCATGCCACTTCTTCTGTTATGCTGCTACTCCCTGAATCCTTGTGGATGAAAAACCTGAGAAAAAGTAACCGAGATGTTGAAAAATATTAGTTTCTGTCAGTTACAAACAATATAATAACCATATTGCTCAGTACATCGGGTTTATTGATCACTTATCTTATGAAAGGAAGTGCTACCAAACTTTATAAGGCCAACTGAGTGTTCCAGATGCTTTGTTGCCTCACAGCTCCAGACTTCTGGCTTCCTGTGTGCTGCCTGGATGGTTTTTGCACATTCACTCATACACGTATGAATTTGATTAGTGACTCTAAATTGGCCAGGTATGAGTGAGTATGCTCTGTGAAGAGCTGGTGCCACATTCATTTTTGGTTTTTCGCTGATGCTGAGATGGGTCCAGTCTCCATCTGACCCTTATGAAAAGAATGAATAAGTGAACAATCTCCTGTTAGTGAATAGTGTAGACTTTATAATCCTGAACTATATTAAGTGAGTTAAAAATTAATTGGATGGATGAAAATTATACTGTTAAAATAGCAGTCCTTTGATAAATATTTATGTCAAGTCTTTCATGGCTAGGTAGCACTGTTACAAGGTTATTATGAACATGCTCTTGAATGTAAAAAATATTTAAAGAAAAAGTGGTAAACAGTAAATCATTTAAAATTGTAAATGCTGTATTTGTAGCTTTGTATGAGACCTCCAACCAACCATTTTTTTAACGCACCAGGGTTAACCCATTAAGTAGCGGGCACAAAGTAGGAACAATACACTGGATAGGGTGCCAGTGTATAAGACCTAAAAATTAAAATTAATACAAAGATTATAATAAATTAATGCAAGTACAAATTGCATAGGGTGGTGCAGTGGTAAGTGCTGGTGCTTCATTTATCCAGGGTTCAGGTTGTTTTCTGTGTGTAGTTCACATGTTCTCCCCATGCCTGTGTTCATTTTCTTCTGAATGCTCCAGTTTTCCTCTCACATCCCTAAAAATTTGTGGGTGTTAGATTAATCGATGATAATAGAACTTTCGATGGAAGAGTGCAACAGTGAGTTCTGCAGTACCATGCATTCAGTGCTTTTGTGCACTCCATGACTGTCAGTTGGTTTAAGTGAGCTGAAGAATATTACGCTCTAAATTTTACAGCTACTCAGAACAGGATTCTGATTTGAAAATCTATCCATTTCACCATTTTTCAAACAAACATTTTCAAATAAAGTACAAAGATGAGAGGAGAAACTGAGTGTCTATCACTTATAAATGCATAGATGAAATTCATTGTTTAACCTTTAAGACTTATGTTTCTGAATACAAGAACAATCCTTCTGTAGAATTAACACAAATACTAGAAAACAAAAAAAAAATTGCAATTAGAATGATTGCTGTGATATCAAATAAAGTGCTTGCCCTGTTTCAGCATGAAAGGTTCCACTGCATTGTCACCCGCTGTTTAGGCATGGAGAATTCTTCTGTAACAAGGTTGAAACAAAAATAAGTAATGTGGTATGAATTTGTTGGAGAGTTAGGTGTGTCATATAACAACAGATTATGTAAAAACACATTTCTTTCAAATGATAAACAATAAACACTAAACAATAAACACGTAAAACTGCATTTTATATATATATAGAGAAAAGCCAAGCAAAATGACACCTTTTATTGGCTAACTAAAAAGATTACAATATGCAAGCTTTCGAGGCAACTCAGGCCCCTTCTTCAGGCAAGATGTAATATATATACACACACATCCATCCGTCCATTATACAACCCGCTATATCCTAACACAGGGTCACAGGGGGTCTGCTGGAGCCAATCCCAGCCAACACAGGGCACAAGGCAGGAATAAATCTTGGGCAGGGCACCAGCCCACCGCAGGGCACACACACACCCACACACCAAGCACACACTAGGGACAATTTTAGGATCGCCAATGCACCTAACCTGCATATCTTTAGACTGTGGGAGGAAACCGGAGCACCCGGAGGAAACCCACGCAGACACGGAGAGAACATGCAAACTTCACGCACGGAAGCCCCTGGAAGCGAACCCACGTCTTCTTACTGCAAGGCAGAAGCACTACCATAAAAAAACTTAAAGGAATACTGTGAAAACACATCAGAACTCAATGGGAAAAATCCTGCTGGATATCTATACTGATATGGACTGGGTAATGTGTTAGGAACGAAAGGATGCCACAATGTTTGATGGAAATGAAAATTATCAACTTACAGAGGGTCCATCATCCTCCAGGAACTGCCTGCATATTCTCGCCACATGAGGCCGGGTATTGTCGTGCACCAGGAGGAACCCAGGACCCACTGCACCAGCATAGAGTCTGACAATGGGTCCAAGGATTTCATCCCAATACCTAATGGCAGTCAAGGTGCTGTTGTCTAGCCTGTAGAGGTCTGTGTGTCCCTCCATGGATATGCCTCCCCAAACCATCACTGACCCACGACCAAACTGGTCATGCTGAACGATGTTACAGGCAGCATAACATTCTCCACAGATTTCAGACCCTTTCACATCTGTCACACGTGCTCAGGGTGAACCTGCTCTCATCTGTGAAAAGCACAGGGCACCAGTGGTGGACCTGCCAATTCTGGTATTCTATGGTACATGCCAATCGAGCTCCACAGTGCTGGACAGTGACCACAGGGCCCACTACAGGCCCTCAGTCCACCCTCATGAAGTCTGTTTCTGATTGTTTGATCAGATACATTCACACCAGTGACCTGCTGGAGGTCATTTTGTTTGCGCTGGCAGTGCTCATCCTGTTCCTCCTTGCACAAAGGAGCAGATACTGGTACTGCTGATGAGTTAAAGAACCTTCTACAGCCCTATCCAGCTCTCCTAGAGTAATTGCCTGTCTCCTGGAATCTCCTCTATGCCCTGAGACCATGCTTGGAGACAAAGCAAACCTTCTGGCAATGGTACATATTGATGTGCTATCCTGGAGAAGTTGGACTACCTGTGCAACCTCTGTAGGGTCCAGGTATCGCCTCATGCTACCAGTAGTGACACTGACCATAGCCAAATGCAAAAATAGTGAAAAAACAGTCAGAAAAGATTAGGAGGGAAACATGTCAGTGGCCTCCACCTGTTAAACCATTCCTGTTTTGGGTGTCATTTTATTGTTACCCCTCTAGTGCACCTATTGTTAATTTCATTAACACCAAAGCAGCCGAAACTGATTAACAACCACATCTGCTACTTCAGATCAATAGCCCAGAAGTTTACTTGACTTGATGCTATACTCTGATTAAAAAGTGTTCCTTTAATTTTTTTGAACAGTTTATATATATATATATATATATATATATATATATATATATATATATATATATATATATATATATATAAACATATATATATATAAACATATATACTGCGGTGGGCTGGTGCCCTGCCCAGGGTTTGTTTCCTGCCTTGCGCCCTGTGTTGTCTGGGATTGGCTCCAGCGGACCCCTGTGACCCTGTAGTTAGGATATAGCGGGTTGGATAATGGATATATATATATATATATATATATATATATATATATATATATATATATATATATATATATATATATATATACGTTCGTTTGTCTGTCCAGTATTTTAAATCACCTGTAGCTGACTAGCTGTTTGACCTATTGACCTGAAATTTGGCACATATATACTACGTGATGTCTACAATCCACTTTTGTGGTGATGATTGGCCTCCAAGATTATTCCTCTTTTTATTTTATTGTAGAATCAACTCTCGGCAGCGGTCATCAGGGCGGCCGTGTGGCGCATGCGCACTGGCGCCTTTCTCATCCCTACCACCTTCACCGTCACTTCCCCTACCTCTTAAGTGCCAGCTTAAGTGAAAAATGAAAGAAAAACGTACTAAGTAATTGCAACACAAAAACTGACTTAATCAGTTTTAACGCGAAAAGATGCAGATGAAAGAAGAGAAGAAGTGGGCCTCTAGGGTGGAGAAAATAAGAGCTGCACAGGAAGCAGCAAGTGCATCAACCTCTGAGCAAATGAATGCTAAATATACAGAGAAAGAGGATGAAAACTAGGAATGCTCAAGTCAAATGTATTCATTATTGGTATATACAGCATACAGTATATATATGTGTATGTATATGTATATACTTATTTTCCCTTCATTTTGTAATACTTGTTTTCACTATTGATGTTGATTCTGTCCTCTGAATTCATTTTTTCCTTAAATGGCACCTAAAGTGAAAAGAGATGTGAAGTGAGCCAACAGATGAACAGCTGGGGTTTGAAACTCCAACCACTTTCATTTCAAACAATTTCTTAATTAGAAGCTTATTGTTGTTGATTATCCTCGTTATTTAACTCCATGGCTTGTTGGTGCTCTCATTCTACCACAGCATACATTTCCAAAACTGATTTTCTTTTAGTCAAAATGTTTTGTGGACCTGAGAAGATCAACATTTCTGACACCTTTACCTTTCTTTATTTACAGATAATTGCTCATTTTGTATGTCGTTTTTGTTTGGCTGTTAATTAAGGAAACAAGTAATAATTAAGGGTTCTAAATCTCAAATATACAGTCAATTAAAGTTAAGGCAAAAGAGATTAATTAGCACCAGAAACTGGTCATTAATTAAGAAAATTAAGACAAGGGTTAGAATGAAACCCGAATCCACAGTTGAACACCAGGACCAGAGTTAGAGACCTTTGGTTTAACAAGTAAACATGTCAAATGCAACTACCTAAGGTAGAATTTCCACTTCTTATGACACAGGGCCTGTCCCTTCCCTCACATGTGTTATCAGGCTATCTTCTAATATACTACAATTTTTCTTTTGGGTAATTGACTTACAAGGTATGGAGATGGACAGACATCTTACACCAGTGGTCTCAAACTCTGGACCTGGAGGGCCGCAGGTTTTCATGGTAATATTTTTCTTAATTAGTGACCAGGTTTTGCTGCTAATTAATTCCTTTTCCTTTCATTTTAATTGACTTGTTTTTAAAAATTTGTTCCCCTGAATTTCTTCAATGTTCCTCTCAATTGCTTCATTTTTTTCCTTAAATGGCATCCAAACAGAAATGAAATGTGAAGTGAGTGAGCCAACAGAAAACCAACTCAATCAGGGTCTCAAACTCCAGCCAATTTCACTCCAATCAGTTGCTTAATTAGATGCCGAGTCTTGTTGTTAATTAAACCTGTTCTTTAATTCCATGGCTTGTTTCTGCTCTCATTGTGCAATAGCATACATTGTTCAAAATTATTGATTTTCTCTTTTCTAAGAGCACTATTAAGATGTTTTGTGGACCTGAGCAGATCAGTATTCCTGAGACCTTTATCTTTTTTTATTTTCAGATATTGTATGATGGTCACAGTTTGCTGGTCATGTTTTGGCTCATTTTATATCTCATTATTGTTTGACAAGCACCAAAAACTGGTCACTAATTAAGAAAAGGGTTAGAATGAAAACCTGCAGCCACTGTGGCTCTCCAGGACCGGAATTTGAGATCACCGTCTTACACTTCCATTCTTTCCCATCTCACCTTTCTGGGTTCCTTTTTTGGCTCCTGTAAGGGCACTAGAAATGTCAGAATCAGGGCATTAATAATCATTATAGTTATTAATATATACTGTATATTATAAACACATGTGATTAGTGATGATATAAAGATGATTAAAATCATTCAAATGTGATTCATATCAGCTGACAAAAAGAGGGGAGAGAGACAGAAAATGACTTTCTTTTTAATCATTTGTTGAAATAATGTAAATCTATACTAATAAAAGGCAAAGCCCTCACTGACTCACTGACTCACTCATCACTAATTCTCCAACTTCCCGTGTAGGTAGAATGCTGAAATTTGGCAGGCTCATTCCTTACAGCTTACTTACAAAAGTTAAGCAGGTTTCATTTTGAAATTCTATGCGTAACGGTCATAACGGTCGACAACGTCCGCAATGTTAAACTTTCTTATTTATGGCCCCATCTTCATGAAATTTGGTAGGCGGCTTCCCTGCACTAACCGAAACCGATGTATGTACTTATTTCGGTGGTATGATGCCACTGTCGGACGCCATATTGAACTTTCCAATGGCCTTTGTTACTTATGGGCCTATCTTCAAGAAATTTGGTACATGGGTTTCCAACGCAAACTGAATCCTACTTACGTACATATATACGTCCATAGCCTGTAGCTCAGTCGCTGTGTGAGGCAGCGTTGGGTCCCCCATCCTCATGCCTCCCACGTAGTTGGCTGCCTGCCTGTATAAGGCCGTCCGTCGCTCCGGTCTCTTCATTCCCTTCCTTGCTTCGCCACAGTATTCACGTCTCCCTGCTGATAACTGCAGTCTTTTTATTTAATCCGCGGCTTCTCCGCTGTTTTATTGTTTGTTTATTACGATTATAGTTATTGTGTAGGTATTTTAGACTTAGTTTACATTGTTCAGGTACCCATTTCCTTTATCGTTCCAACCGTACCCCCATTAACATATCGAGGGGATTACCATCGATCAAAGAACTGTCACTTACCGAGTGGTTTCCATACCTGGAGATGGCGACTGCCTTTTCCATTCTCTGTGCTACATATTGCACGGCCATATCAGGCTCACTCTTGATATCCGGAGGAACATTGTGTCTTATGTATTGAATAACTGGGACAGGTTCAAGGTGTGGACTGATGACGGTACAGGAGATAATTATACTACACAGGAGCACTATAAGAGTGAAATGCTTAAGCCCTTCACCTATGGTTCTGCATGTGAGTTGATGGCTGCCTCTGAATTGTTCAGTTGTCGCTTTCAAGTGTACCAAAATGGCCAAATATTTTACACCTTTGGACAACCACCAATGCCTCTTAAACATCTTAGATTCACAGGTGACGATTTGAGTAGTGGACACTTTGATGTTTATGAATGTTTAAACTCTCAAAAGCTGGATGCAAAGTTATTGATGAAACCCATTTCAATTCAAACTACTCCAATTTCCAGTAAGGCTCTGCTTCGCAATGACAATTAATAAGTCTCAGGGACAGACCCTACAAAAGGTTGGCATTGATTTGAGGCAAGATTGCTTTTCACATGGCCAACTATACGTTGCATGCTCAAGAGTAAGCTCAGCGCACAGCTTGGTCATATTACAACCAGAGAGCCGAACTGACAACGTGGTATACAAAGAGATCCTTAACAAATAATTATTGGTATATTTTCCCTCAGTTTAAAAAGGTTTACTTTTCTTCTTAATAAACATTTTTACCCGTGAAGCACGGGTATTTTGCTAGTATTTGATAAACCGCTCATTACAAGTTCATTTTGGCACTTGAACCCAATAAACAAACTTGTTTTGATAAATAGAATTGCACTTTTGTCATAGAATAACTGTCTTTTTATACTTCATATAAGTTGAGCATTTTTGTTACTTTATGAAATAGTATAGTATAGCTAGTATAGCTAATTTCTCCAGGTTACGCCTGTCCAATGTTTGCTCCTGCTGTCTATCAAGTGCATCCTGTGTCACTGAATCAGAATATGTGAGCTGAGAAAAACGGATGAGAAAAACGGATGAATGTACTGTAACACTGTAACCAGTGTATTCTGAGTCATTTGAAGTGCAAAATGGCCTTTGCTGGGAGAATATAATTTAGGAATTTCATACAAAAATTTGTTATTCCATAAACTACAGCACATATTCTGAAATTATGTGTGTAATTTTACTAAACACAGTAACTAGGTATGAGAGCACAAAAAATGTACAATAAATTAAATTTTCTGCATGCTAACAGGGTCTTTCATGGAATATCCAAATAAAATGTCAAAAAGACCCTCATTTTACGTATGTTTTACATTATTCGTATTTCTTTTAAAGGCTGTTACAACAAGAGGACAGCCCCCTATCAATATGACTTGAATAATTAAACTTGGCTATTTAAACCTATTATATGTGTTCAGTCTGCATGATCTCCTTTATTGAAAAAGGTGATAATTTTATGCAGGATAAATTTTAAGAATTACTAAAATAGTGGGCCATCCCAGAGAAGACAGATAGCTGGTGAAATAAAGAATTTAATTTAAAATAAGGAAGTTTTAGAATAAGGCTGACTATTGCAGGGTATTAATAAAAAGACCCACAGGCATGTCCAAATTCACAAGTCTGTAGGGTGAAAGGTAGACTGCACTTTTTTGTTAATTAATGAATTTGTTGATTAATTTGGCAAACAGGGTGAGAACATAAAACTGCGAGTCACAGCATCCCCCCAAGGCAATTACTTATAAAATTGGATTTGCTGTACAAGCACACTTGCAGAGAACCTTCTTCTGTTTAGTACTAATAACTTGAAACAATACATCTGCCTCCTTTACTCCCAAATGATATTAGTTGAACAAAATTGCACCTCCAGGTGACAAATTGCAAGACTGCAAAAAAACAAAAAACAAATTAGAGACTTTACCTTCTGTATAAAAAGGCCAAGAAGTGTATTGCTATCATTGTGTATGAAAACTTGCAGCTATACAGTCTGATAGCCTGAAATGACAAAAATGGTCCGTTTTAAGTGTCCTGAAGCTGAACCAGTTTGTATTACCTGCCCTTTGTGTGGTTCCCTGTTTACCTGACGAGGTAAGAAGGTCGTATCGTGGCAGCAGAGCCAGCGCTAAGATAAAACCCAAGCGTCTAGAGAGAAAGTGGCGATACAAACCTTCGGTGCCTTCTGTGATCCTGGGAAATGTGAACTCGCTACCAAATAAGATCAAAGAACTGGCTGCACTGTTGAAAAATGTCAGGACCTACAGAGAATGCAGTTTGTTGTGTTTTACTGAAACGTGGCTAACAACTATCATCCCAGATGCTAACGTGGAGCTACCCGGGTTTAGCACAGTTAGAGTGGACAGAGACACAAGTACCTGCGGGGAGCACAAAGGAGGTGGACTCGCACTCTATGTCAATACAAGATGGTGCAACTCTGGACATGTAAACGTTAAAATCTCCTCTTGCTGCAGGGACATCGATCTGTTGGCCGTAAGTTTGCGACCCTATTACTTGCCCAGAGAGTCTGGAAACGTCATTGTTGTTACTGTTTACATCCCTCCTTGGGCAGATGTGGAGATAGCAAGTGACATCATCCACTCAGCTGTTGCTAAACTGTAAACGCAGCACCCCGAGGTACTTGTGCTAATTGCTGGAGACTTTAACCATGTGACGCTGGACAGAACATTACCTGCCTTCTCCCAGTATGTGGATTGTAACACCTGGGGAAATAGGACTATTGGCCTACTATATGCAAACGTTAAAGATGCATACAGCGCCACCCCGCTGCCTGCGCTTCGGAAAGCAAATCATAACCTGGTTCTGCTTCAGCCTCACTACAAACCAAGAGTGAGGGTCCTACCTACAACCACACGCTCATTCAGGAAGTGGTCCCCTGAGGCAGAGCAGGCTCTGAGAGAATGCTTTGGAACTACGGACTGGGATATCCTGTAGGGGTCACATAGTGAGAACATTAATCAAAGACTTTGTTAAATGGTGTGACTCAAACCACCTACAACTGAACACCAGCAAAACCAAGTTGCTGGTGGTGGATTTTAGGAGGACCAGGCCCCTCATGGACCCCGTGATCATCAGAGGTGACTGTGTGCAGAGAGTGCAAACCTATAAATACCTGGGAGTGCAGCTGGATGATAAATTGGACTGGACTGCCAATACTGATGCTCTGTGTAAGAAAGGACAGAGTTGACTATACTTCCTTAGAAGGCTGGCTTCCTTCAACATCTGCAATAAGATGCTGCAGATGTTCTATCAGACAGTTGTGGTGAGCGCCCTCTTCTACGCAGTGGTGTGCTGGGGAAGCAGCATAAAGAAGAGGGACGCCTCACGCCTGGACAAACTGGTGAGGAAGGCAGGCTCTATTGTAGGCACGGAGCTGGACAGTTTGACATCCGTGGCAGAGCGACGGGCACTGAGCAGGCTCCTGTCAATACAGTAATCCCTCCTCCATCGCGTGGGTTGCGTTCCAGAGTCACCCGCGAAATAAGAAAATCCGCGAAGTAGAAACCATATGTTTATATGGTTATTTTTATATTGTCATGCTTGGGTCACAGATTTGCGCAGAAACACAGGAGGTTGTAGAGAGACAGGAACGTTATTCAAACACTGCAAACAAACATTTGTCTCTTTTTCAAAAGTTTAATCTGTGCTCCATGACAAGACAGAAATGACAGTTCCGTCTCACAATTAAAAGAATGCAAACATATCTTCCTCTTCAAAGGAGTGCTTGTCAGGAGCAGATGTCAGAGAGATAGAGAAAAGCAAACAAATCAATGGGGCTGTTTGACTGTTAAGTATGCGAAGCACCGCGGCACAAAGCTGTTGAAGGCGGCAGCTCACACCCCCTCCGTCAGGAGCAGAGAGAGAGAGAGAGATAGAGAGACCGAGAAAAACAAACAATCGAAAATCAATACGTGCCCTTCGAGCTTTTAAGTATGCGAAGCACCGTGCAGCATGTCGCTTCAGGAAGCAGCTGCACAGAAGGTAGCAACCGTGAAGATAATCTTTCAGCATTTTAAGACGAGCGTCCGTATCGTCTAGGTGTGCGAACAGCCCCCCTGCTCAATCCCCCTATGTCAGGATCAGAGAAAGTCAGCGCAAGAGAGAGAGAGAGAAAAGTACGTTGGGTAGCTTCTCAGCCATCTGCCAGTAGCGTCCCTTGTATGAAATCAACTGGGCAAACCAACTGAGGAAGCATGTACCAGAAATTAAAAGACCCATTGTCCGCAGAAATCCGCGAACCAGCAAAAAATCTGCGATATATATTTAAATATGCTTACATATAAAATCCGCGATGGAGTGAAGCCGCGAAAGGTGAAGCGCGATATAGCGAGGGATTACTGTAATGGAGAATCCACTGCATCCACTGAACAGTATCATCTCCAGACAGAGGAGCAGCTTCAGCGACAGACTGTTGTCAATGTCCTGCTCCACTGACAGACTGAGGAGATTGTTCCTCTCCCACACTATGCGACTCTTCAATTCCACCCGGGGGGGGTAAACGTTAAAATTATACAAAGTTATTGTCTGTCTGTATACCTGCATTGTTATCACTCTTTAATTTAATATTGTAATTTATCAGTATGCTGCTGCTGGAATATGTGAATTTCCCCTTGGGATTAATAAAGTACCTATCTATCTATCTATCTATCTATCTATCTATCTATCTATCTATCTATCTATCTATCTATCTATCTATCTATCTATCTATCTATCTATCTATCTATCTATCTATCTATCTATCTATCTATGTGATTCTTACCCTTTCTCATATCGACACTTGGGTTATCCTTTCTTTGTCTTTGTCCATTTAGCCTGTTGACATCTGGCCATAGTAGAAAAAAATCTTTTTTTGTCTCTTTATTGTTTTATATAATACATTATATAGTGTCAACTAAAGAACCATACTGTCAAGAGCAAGAGGGAGCAGGAAAGTGCTGTAACATGGTGTCTTGAAGTTCCTGTGAAGCTGGTGTCAAGCAGTAATCATGGCACCGGAAAATGGTGATGTGTTGCATGCTAATTAGCACATGCAAGTAAAAATTTCACTGTACATGTCACAATAACAAACCAGTAAAACTGTAAGTAATTAAAATATCATTAGTACCATTTGCTAAATTTATTTCATCAATCTACAGTATGTATAATACTTGTTATGTCCAGTAATCTACCCATTTATCCATTATCAATCCAGCTTGATGAAGTTCATAGCAACATAATCTGAGGACATTGAGCAAAAAGCAGGAACCTAACTAGACTGGTTTCCCAATCCATCATAGTTCACAAGCAAGCACACACAGATACATGCTCATGCTTGGTCACTGCAGAATTTCCAGTACGTAAAACATTTACATCTTGGGAAAACATGAAGAAAAACTGATATAAACATGGGGAGAAGGTTCACACTGAAAGAGCCATGGGCAATGTGCTATGCAGTTGATATGGCCTTGTGTTAAAGTCTTGTAATGTCTTAAAATACATTCTGGGCAACACTGAGCACAGGGGTTACCACTACTCTGTACTTTGGTCAAGCACATACAAATCAATAGTTTGGCAACTCTGAACTGATCCAGTGTGGGTAAATGCGCCTGATGACCGTATGAGCAATCAGTGTCATCAGCACAGGCCTGGGCACCCTTTGACCTTGCATTGGACAAAGGAGGTTAAGAAAATATGAATGTATATATAGTATATTCTTAAGAATGGGAGCAAAAATTATCCCTTGCTGATTCCATATTGAAGATTATAAATGAGCGCAGTGGTGATGAAAATTTACCAAAATGTGTTTTAAAACATTTTTTCTTTGCTATCTCCTTTAAACATTACAAAGTTATTATATAATTTTGCTAGGGCCTCCCTAGTGGTGTAATATTGTCAAGAACACAAGAGGGGTCAGAAAAGTCTAGTATTGTAACGTGATGTCTTCAACTTCCTGTGAAGCTTACTGTATGTCAAGCAGTAATCGCGCAAGCAAGAATTTCACTGCTCTCAGAACACACCACAATAATGATCCTGTAAACCTATAACATCATTTTTAAGCAATGACCAATAGTTCGGTCCATTAATCAATATTTCTCCATCAATGAACTCACTCTGGACTATTATCTTTTTGATAGATAGATAGATAGATAGATAGATAGATAGATAGATAGATAGATAGATAGATAGATAGATAGATAGATATCTGGCACCTTATCTGAAACTGGCTACTGTGTAGGTGCTCATTGTTTCATGGGTAAGCTCCATCACACCATGATCCTTAAATGGTTTAGAAAAACAATGTATAACAAGGATGTGTAACTTATTAATGCAAAGTTCACATATCAGCAAAAATATAAAAAGATGCTGATTTACAGACAACCACCAACAACCACATTATCAAGACGTCTGGGTTGTTGTTGGACTTCTAGCAAGTTAAGGAACTCCTGAGAACAGAGGAGGATGTGGAGGTTTTGTAGACTTATAAATATCTAAGGATGCACAATACAAATGTCTACCAAAAATGCTAGAGAAGCCTTTTATATTTGATGAATCTTAGGTGTTTTTAATATGTCTGTCTTGTGTACAGAGTATATTAGCATTCATTTTACCACCCGATAGCACCATCATAAACAATGTATTAAAATACAGATTTTTTGCAGTGTGGTTCTGAGGTGTCACCAACTGCAATCGGCTCCCAATTCAGAAGGTTCATTGTGTGGTGGGTGCGGCAACGCGCTATCAGCGCATGGTTATCTGACAAGTTGCAAAGGAGGTTTAACTAGTCCATCATGGTTAGTGTACTGTTCAATGCTGTGATGTTGAATGCCTGAATAAACTGATTACATCATTGACCATGGGCTCACAGGTCATGGTGCCAGAAAAAAGAATGATGGAAAATTAGAAGCCAGTTTGATTAATACCGTTGATGCTCTTTTAGACATGTTGGCAGAGAGCACATTTGTAGCAGTCATCAGACTGTATAATGCCTGCTGCCATCATGCCCATCATCACCCTAGTATGGAAATTATTGCTTTATTGACACTATACATTAAATGTGTATGGGGCATTTTGTGTTTTTAGATATGGAACTTACATTTCATTTTAGATCTTTTGTACTTAATTCACTTTATTTTGATGTTGGAGTAAGTATCTTTCCCATCAGCAATCAATCCAGTATACGGAGCAGGTCACTCAAGAAGTAAATTCAGGTCACTGAAGTTGTGAATCACTAGTTTTAATTACCCCCCCCATCTATCTATCTATCTATCTATCTATCTATCTATCTATCTATCTATCTATCTATCTATCTATCTATCTATCTATCTATCTATCTATCTATCTATCTATCTATCTATCTATCTATCTATCTATCTATCTATCTATCTATCTATCTATCTATCTATCTATCTATCTACTGTTATATTCTTTACAGAAAGTTTATGTTTTATACTATTAGTAGGGAGCGTAGAGGTCAATCTTTATTAAAGCATGTTTATCCAAAAAAGGGCACATTACTTTTTGTTAAGTGCACATTTTACTACCACCAAGGAGAAACAGACAATAAACCATCTTACACAGCATCAAAGTGCATAGTAAATGGGGCACATACCTGCATTTGCTAAGCTCTTGTACTTTAGGCTAGAAAAACAGCGATTTAGTCTCCACTTCTAACTATGCAAGCTTGAGCATTTCACTTAACCGTCCTGTGCTTAGATTGCAAAAAAAATTAATTGTAATTGTACTTGTAAAGCTCTTTGAGATGATGTTCACAATTTCTATACTGTAAATATAAAATCCAACATCTGTCTGTCTGTATGTCTGTCCGCTTTTCACGAGAGAACTACTTAATGGATTTAGATCAGGTTTTTTTCTATAACTTGCTTGAACATTCCAGTTGATTTTGCAACCTCTCTCATCATGCCAAGTATCATAGTTCGCTTGCGGTACCAATTTATGTGCGCAAATCCAAGAGAGACGCAGCAGGCCGAGGGGAGGGGGGTGAGTCCCTCTTCACTCACTCGCCAGCCTTGGGGCGTATCTTACATCCATTTAGCTAGCGAACGAGAGAACTACTTAACGGATTTAGATTGGGCTTTTTTTCTAGAATTTGCTTGAAAATTCAGGTTTATTTT
This sequence comes from Erpetoichthys calabaricus, assembly GCF_900747795.2. Lineage (NCBI taxonomy): Eukaryota > Metazoa > Chordata > Cladistia > Polypteriformes > Polypteridae > Erpetoichthys > Erpetoichthys calabaricus. The sequence goes on along the minus strand of NC_041394.2, from coordinate 101,145,028 downwards.
GCGACTTCTCTCATTTCGCTAAGAATCATAGTTTGCTTGCAGGATTGATATTTTCGCGCTAATCCGAGACAGATGCTGCAGTCCAAGGGGAGGGGGGAAGCGTGATGTCAGGTGTGGTGAGTTAGTCTACCTGTGTGTTTTGGAGCGTACTTTGCCTCTGCCTAGCTAGAGATACCTTTTTGTTTATTGATTTTTAAAGTCTGTCCTATTTCGCAGGGAATGGCTAGTATAAAATAAAATTAGAATGTTTGTTTATGAAGGCCACCAAGGTGTAAAAATTAAACCACAAAAGAACTATTTTTAAATCTTAAATTGTAAATTGCTCAATATAACAAATATAATTGTTACACTTGTTTTTGACATTGGCAAAAGAAGATTCACAACAGTCATAAATAGAGGAGAGGATTTAATTGTACACACATTATCTATGGTATTGAAACAGTGTTATTATGTCTCTGAGATGAAGTAGCACACGGTTACATTCACTCCAAAAACACAAATGTTTACAGTAATATTAGATGTGAGGACATTTATTGCACCAAATACTTGCAAATTAAACAGCCTAAAAATATGAAATTTGGTAATACATTCTGCAATTAATATCTTGGGTTCATAAAATTACATTTGTTGATGTTTTCATTTTTCTAACCACATTACTAATCATGGTAAGGTGCAGCCTCCACATAAGTTCAACCATTTTAATATGAATATGAAAAATGAATAAAGAAAGCCTGTGCAGTAATTCTACCATTTTTTTTGTTAACCTGCATTAAAGGCAATGTTTTTCCTGAATTTATCATCATGCAAGCTTATGCTTTATTTCTTTATTTTGCTGTTTCCTTTTTGTATCACCATCCTTTTGAAAATGAGTGAAACATCATGGTGTGAAACATAATAAAATCCCCGTTGGCTCTCTCACACCCTTCAGGCAATGTGGCCCAGAGGCTATGGCATTGATCTTTAAAGGAACACAATCACCAGTTCAATACCCACCTCTGACCCACCATGTGACCCCTTAGTGAGTCACTTAACCTGCCTGCATGTGTAAACAATTTTTACATTATGAGTATGAACATGCTTTGGGGTGACATTCACAATAAACAAACAAATTATAACACAAATATCACCTCATGGATTACCCAATATCTAGTTTAAGTTTTTTAATCTTGAAATATGTCAAAAATCATTCTATTATTTTTGCATTGATTAAATGGTCACAACTTTGGAAATATGTTTAGCCAAATTATCTCAGTTCTACATGTTTTCATACGCATGTTTTTATTATATTTCCTATGCATGGATCTGTCACACTGTTGCCTGGCAAACCCAGGACCCACATTGGACAAATCGCATCACTCCAGGGAATTGAGGGCATCAATGAATTCTACTGGAAAAGAAAATCTCTGATGTTTACCTGTGTTCATTATTACTTCAGCAGAGAGTGTCTATGTCTAGCATTCAGTGTTCTTGTCAAACCCTATTTCAAAAATTAAATTATTGCAAAACAAAATGCAGTTGAAAAGCTAAAGATTGTGTTTAAAATGATACTTAGAATAACATCACTTTAACAATGCAGGTTTTCTGCATGATGGCTTGAGCTCAAATCAATCAGTGACTGTGAAGTCACCTTGACATCTTCAAATGCACTTCCAGACATACAGTTGAAACCAAGCAAGCAATAGCATTTCATGACTAGTTCCATGGATCCTTTGGTGATTCCTGCTGCTAGTTGAAAAAAAGTGTCAGTGTCGTGCTTAGTCTTCTCTCTTAGGTTAGTTGCTGACACCAGTCTTGTGCTTCTGCAGTTGTAGATCTCATTTTATTGCTTGTTTTCATAGTTGGCGGCAGGACTAAACAATAAGACTGGAATCCTAGAAAGGGTGACAATTTCCACAAAGTTTCATGTCTCCATTTTTTTGCCTCACACAGCAGGTTATATAATTTTAAGCAATGTATTTGTTCCAATAAAGTTATTTAATGATATTGCATGATCTGTAAAAACATTCCTTTAATATTATATCAATTATTTGATTATTGTGCCTTGTGCCCTGAAGACAGAGAAGAAATTGAGAGTCTGACAGTTATGCCAATCATTGTTTGTAAGTGAAGGAGAGTAGATAGATAGATAGATAGATAGATAGATAGATAGATAGATAGATAGATAGATAGATAGATAGATAGATAGATAGATAGATAGATAGATAGATAGATAGATAGATAGATAGATAGATAGATAGATAGATAGATAGATACTTTATTAATCCCAAGGGGAAATTCACATTCTCCTGCAGCAGCATACTGATACAAAAAAAAACCAATATTAAATTAAAGATTGATAATAATGCAGGTAAAAACAGACAATAACTTTTTATAATGTTAACGTTTACCCCCCCGGGTGGAATTGAAGAGTCGCATAGTTTGGGGGAGGAACGATCTTCTCAGTCTGTCAGTGGAGCAGGACAGTGACAGCAATGCCAACAATAGAGCCTGCCTTCCTAAGGCAGAGAGTGGTCATTTGTCTGAGTTTTCAAAAAAGGTTTGGCAGATCAGGGTGGTGGTCCCCCTCTTTAAGAAGGGAGACCGGAGGGTGTGTTCCAACTACAGAAGGATCACACCCCTCAGCCTCCATGGAAAAGTCTATTCGGGGGTCCTGGAAAGGAGGGTCCATCAGATAGTCGAACCACAGATTCAAGAGGAACAGTGTGGTTTTCGTCCTAGTCATGGAACAGTGGACCAGCATCTACATCCTGGAGGGTGCATTGGAGTTTGCCCAACCAGTCTACATGTGTTTTGTGGAGTTGGAAAAGGCATTCGACCGTGTCCCTCAGGGAATCCTGTGGGGGGTGTTCCAGGAGTATGGGGTACTGGACCCCCTGATAAGAGCTGTTCGGTCCCTGTACAACCGGTGTCAGAGCTTGGTCCGCATTGCCGGCAGTAAGTCGAACCTGTTTCCGGTGAGAGTTGGACTACGCCAGTGGTGCCCTTTGTCACTGAATCTGCTGATAACTTTTATGGACAGACTTTCTAGGCGCAGCCAGGGCGTTGAGGGGGTCTGGTTTGGTGGGCTCAGGATTTGGTCACTGCTTTTTGCAGATGATGTTGTCCTGTTTGCTTCGTCAGGCCGTGATCTTCAGCTCTCTCTGGATCGGTTCGCAACTGAGTGTGAAGCGGCTGGGATGGGAATCAGCACCTCCAAATCCGAGACCATGGTTCTCAACTGGAAAAGGGTGGAGTGCCCTCTCAGGATTGGGAGAAGATCCAGCCCCAAGTGGAGGAGTTCAAGTATCTCGGGGTCTTGTTCACAAGTGAGGGAAGAATAGAGCGGGAGATCAACAGGCGGATTGGTGCAGCATCCGCAGTGATGCGGGCTCTGCATCGGTCTGTCATCGTGAAAAAGGAGCTGAACCAACAGGCAAAGTTCTCACTTTACCAGTCAATCTACGTTCCTACCCTCACCTATGGTCATGAGCTATGGGTAGTGACCGAAAGAACGAGATCGCGAATACAAGCGGCTGAAATAAGTTTCCTCCGCAGGGTGTCTGGGCTTTCCTTTAAAGATAGGGTGAGAAGCTTGGCCATCCAGGAGGAGCTCAGAGTAGAGCCACTGCTCCTAAACATCAAGAGGAGTCAGATGAGGTGGCTCGGGCATCTGATCAGGATGCCTCCTGGACGCCTCCTTGGTGAGGTGTTCCTGGCACGTCTAACCGGGAGGAGTCCTGGGGAAGACCCAGGACACGCTGGAGGGACTATGTCTCTTGGCTGGTCTGGAAACACCTTGGAATTCCCCTGGTCCAAATTTTGCTTGTGGTTCAACGCCATTTTTTTGCCAAACTTTTTGCAAAGGGAAACTTTAAGTTTCTCTGCAAATTCAATTCACATCAGGATCACCAGTCTAGCTTTTACTGGTATAAATTATGTGAATGATTGAGTTAATTTGTACACATTTATGTTTCAGTTTCATATTACATAATTTTACATTAGCATATTATTAATAATTGGATTGGATTCTAATTAATAATAATCCTATTCTAATAATTGCATACTAATTAATAAAGCAATGTAAACCTTTAAAAAAAATCAGTAATTTCAAAGCAACTTTAAAATATTACCAGTTCTTGCGTCTTTATGGCTTATAGCATTTTTATATCACACCATCCAATGCCTATTATTACATAGCATCTTTTACAGCGAGAATCTTTTCAAAGTGTTGTATATGTACAGTTATAGGAAAGGTTCTGTATCTATCTTATAGTTTTAGATTTGAAATGCAAGGATGGTAACAGATTTCCCAAAGTTTGAAGAACAGTAATTAAATTTACACCTATGACCTTAACCCAATTTTGTAGTGCTAGTCACTATTGAAGACTTGTTTACATAATTCATACTTTCTTTTTGGTGTTTTAAATCATTGAAAAGGTTTGCCATCTCCTTCAGTCTATACAGCTTTAACAATACCATATCACCTAAATAAAGCATTCAGCCAATAATGTTTATGTGGATTGTTTTATCATTTCTTTCTCCTTTTAGCTGAACTGCTTCTTCAATCAGAACTTCGCTTGAAATCTGAGTTCAGAATTAACCACTTGTGTAAAACTTGATGACATTTGGCCCAGAGGAGTGCTTTTTCTCTTTATCTGGCTTGTTAACATTTTAAATATTGTAGAGCTCAAAGACCACAGAGGATGCAGGAGGCTGCAAAGCAAGACTAATGCCCTGTTTTATCATGCCCTTTTCTGCAAAGCTCTTGAGATGTATCAAACACATTCACTTCCTACAGCAAACACAGAGCCATTAAGCCAGTAGGCATGACACAGATGGAAGCAGTGCAGTGAGTGGCACATAACAGGAGTCTCTTATAACAAAGTCCAACTCCAATGGCAGCAATGAGCCAATGCAGTGGTGAGGTGGTGAGTGTGTCCTGTCCATGAACCTGTTCACTGTGGGTTTAAATATTTAACCCTAACCCTAACCCTAATTTAGAGGACATACTGTACTTGCACTGCGGGTTTAAATATTTAACCCTAACCCTAACCCTAATTTAGAGGACATACTGTACTTGCATTGTAAGAGTTACTCGTGTGCATTGTTTGGATTTGTATTGCTTTTTTTCATGTTATTAGTACATTAACTATACCTTTTTATCTGTGTCCTTAAAATGCATTAATAATTTGCACTATGTGTTGTGTATGTTAAAACAATGGTGAGTTGTCACTAAGGCAGTCTTAATGTATGAGTATTATGTCAGCCTTGAGGCCCTGTGATGGGCCTTGTCCTTTGCCCTTGTTTCTTGCCTATGACATTTCCCATCTTATGTTGTTGCTAGGCAACACTGTATAGTAATCACATGATGGGATGGGTCAAGAAATTGAAGAGAAGCATGCCCCCAGGTGGTGCATGAGCATGACATGATTCCTGCCTTTATAAGGGCCTATGTTCCTGTGTATTGGTCTAGTGATTTTGCCTTGTTCTGAATGCTATTGGATAACTTTACTGGAGTCATCTATGTGTCTACTGGAATAAGTACAAATAAATAATTATTTATCTAACCTTGATATCTGGTCTTCTCCTATGGTTTACCCTAGTTTCCCATTCTAATTAGCATACCATGTGACTGGCAGTGCACAGAAAGGCTCCCTTTCTCTATCTACAAAACTGACAGGCACCAACGGTGTGGTGCTAGCACTGAGGGAACGTCTCTTCTTGAAGGTCTAACCAGTCAGCATGAGTCTCACCTTACAGCTTCAAAGTCTGCCATGTTTCTGTGGATGTAAAGTTTGTGAAAAGAAAAGGTCACAGAACTTCCTCATAGCAGGTCTAGATTTTGTCCATCTCTGTTGGCCACTAATGTATGCCCTGTGCATTAATTAAATTGCACTAAATGAATGGTATTTAATGTAAATAGGCAGTGTGGAATTCTGGTTCTTCTTGTGTCTATATGGGATTTTCCCTGCTTGGGCACCTTCCTACAACAATTTCCTACAACATCTCTATAATTGGCAACTTTAAATTCACCTCGTACCAGGGAATGTGGGTGTTCTGTTATGGACTGGTGTGTTGTCCATCTGAGTTGTTTCCAGTCTTGATTCCAGTACAGTACTTCTGCACTGGACTTTAGTGACCCTGAAATGGACAAGTGGTTTAGGAAATAGATAGCTAATTGTAAATACTAGTGAGTATAGTTTTTTCAAAAGATAAAGGTGATAACTGGTACTTCTGTTGACCGCATGCCCTACTTCTTAAAAAAAGAAGCATTATAATTGAACACAACTCAATCAAACAAATCAAACAATAACATAGCAAATACAATAATATACTCAGCTCAGCGCATCATTCAGCCCCAACACAATGACACATGAACCACTACTGTTTGGACTGTTTTCTTTAGGATCAGAATATCTAAAAATTGATCATACTTCTGAACAGTCATCAATAGCTATTTTCTCTCATAGTCAATTGTGTTTTCTGCTGTTTCTGAGTTATATGTTTGAGTTCTTCAACACGTCGATACTGTTATGTGAGTCAAAATCAAATATCTTTGATTATACCATCAGCACCGTAAGCTCATCTACACAATTAAAAAATGACCAAGCCTGTTGAGATAAAGTTTCTGTCTGATTCATTCTGCTGCTTCAACTGCAAAACTCTCACAGGGTGCTTTGTCCACTCATTTCATTACTCAGTCAAAACGTATAAAGATATTAGGGAGACAACTGCAAATTATCACAAAAAAATGACAAATGCCTGAAATATAAATGTATATTTGTGGTTAAAAGGTGTTGCTGACCACATATTCTCTTTGTACTTGATTTACATGAATGTCAACTACTACTACTACTACTTAATTCTGTCATGCCATTCTTGTGCATGTAATGTTTTGTATCAACCTGAAATTAAATATTTGTATTGTATGCCTTCAAACAAATTTGTAGAGCTCACACTTATACCAGTAAGAATAGTCAGCTTGTCTTTGGGAAGGTGTACATCATAAATCACAATTGCTTGAGTGGGCTTGCAGAACAAGTGAACAGCGATTGACATTTTTACTGGAATGCTTGCATATGTTAGGGATTGAACATGATGGCAGCAGGTGGTGGTGGTGATTAGAATCCATAAAGCAGCAAGCTGTAACAGATTGTAGTTGTTCTCCTAAGTGTGTTCTGTGACTCAGTCCAGCCCAGTGTCCTTGCTATTTTGTGCAAGAAAGAAAAATATGTTACATAAATAAGCATTTAATACAAAGTCAGATATTGTCCTCTACCATCCGATGATTGTCCTGCATTACTTTTATTCTTTGTACTGTGCCTCAATTTATATTATGGTGGTAACATCTTTAAAAAGCTGTGACTGTTAGCCAGTCTGAATTGTGCAAAATTCAAACTGAGTGACCTTAACTGTTAAGTATTTCTTTGAAATGATTTCAGTTAGTGATTGACTCATTTTCTTCTTATGCATGGTCCTCAACATTTTATAGTGGAAAGAGAATCCGTGTTTAAAGCTGGACATATGCTACTCATATCAGCCTTCAAGCTTCATTTCAACTTAATAGTAATCATTTAAAAGCATTAGCTAAAACAAACATGGTTAAATATTGCTACTTTACTTTTACTGCTTAACACACAATCCTGAAAATCTTGCAAAAATATTTATACATGCAGTTATATAAGAACAGATAGCAATAGTCATATTAATCATTTTTAAAACTAATGAGAATTTCCAAGAATTAAGAAATCATAAGAGCTGCTTCATTTCTATACACTATTGTGACTACAGGTGTAGTAGTACAGTACTATATACAAAATGATACAAATATTGCAAATTTTCAAACAATTTAATTCTTTAAAGAGTATCTGAAACTATTTTTACAGCTGACTAAGCATTTGTCCAATGTGTGACACCTACAGAAGACTGGGGTTTAAAGGTTCCCCAAATGCTTGTCACTCATTTGTACTATATACTTTGTCTTTATTAAAAAAAAGAATAACCTGTTTCTAACATGACAGTCTTACACCTGTTGCACCCTAATCTAATAGCTTCTCTCTAATGCTAAGCTTTTACTGTAACAATAGGCACATCTATTCAAACATTCCATGAACTGTCTTCTTGTAAAATGTCACCAAATTATTGCGTGGCATTTCCAAATCCATAATTAAACAAACGATTATAGCACAAATTATACAAATCATACATATGGAGTGCTTTTTCAAGGCTGAAAATTATTTTGTACATTGTATTATGTTGACGTTTTCCGCAAAACTGTAACTATGAAGTATATTTGTAGCTAAAATTCCTTGAAGGCTCAACATATCTTTGCCATTTGTAATCTTCAAAATAGTGTGGCCTAAGTATGAATTTTTTGGACTGAAATAACAAAACAGCAAATTGAAATCTCAAACCCAGTCTTCTTGAGTGAATCTTAAAACTTTCCTGTGTTTAAATTACTAGAATAAAGAATGTATTCTCTGCTGTACAAATATAATGATTTGGGATCATGCTCACCTCAAAATGTGATTTAAAAAATATTTTCAGTATGAAATTACTATATAGAAATCAGGTGGTCATTTCTGCAGATAAAAGAGTAATTTTGTAATCATTATATGGGAAGGAGTCCAAAGTTCAAGTTAGCTTTTTCTGTAATTTTTGAGCACTACTGCGAGACACATGCTTTTTCTTTCTTATCACAGAGCCCTGACTGAATGTTTTTCTTTGGCTTCTGTGAACTGCACAGGCCAGAGGCACCACCATTTAACACGGTCCCTTGGCAGCTTTTTTCTTTTCTCCGATATGCCGCGCTGTGTAACTCTGTGAGTTGCTTTGTACTAACTTTAAGCTGAGGTGGATGAAGAACAAGGGTATCAAAGTGCAGCGTCATTCACATGGCTGAGCCTCTCAAACCACTGTACTGTTGAGAGCACAAGCTGTGCAGTTTGTCATGATATGAAACTAATTTACATTTCAAGTGAACTAATTTACATTGTAGTCAGAGAAAAGCACAGAAAACGATGCAAAATCAGCTCCACAATAAATCAATCCTAAGAAACTAGAATAAATTGGTAGAGATTTTTTAATCTAAAGTATTCTACTGAAATTTCAACATTAGCATCCCTTTATAATAGTATTAGTAGAATCCATGCACTTAAAAGTTGAATGCTCTTTGATTGTACAGAAGGTTTCACTTTAACTGATCACTCAGTCACATTTTATTTACAGTGCATCCGGAAAGTATTCACAGCGCATCACTTTTTTCACAATTTGTTATGTTACAGCCTTATTCCAAAATGGATTAAATTCATTTTTTTCCTCAGAATTCTACACACAACACCCCATAATGACAACATGAAAAAGTTTACTTGAGGTTTTTGCAAATTTATTAAAAATAAAAAAATTAAGAAAGCACATGTACATAAGGATTCACAGCCTTTGCCATGAAGCTCAAAAAATTGCTCAGGTGCATCCTGTTTCCCCTGATCATCCTTGAGATGTTTCTGCAGCTTAATTGGAGTCCACCTGTGGTAAATTCAGTTGATTGGACATGATTTGGAAAGGCACACACCTGTCTATATAAGGTCCCACAGTTGACAGTTCATGTCAGAGCACAAACCAAGCATGAAGTCAAAGGAATTGTCTGTAGCCCTCCGAGACAGGATTGTCTCAAAGCACAAATCTGGGGAAGGTTACAGAAAAATTTCTGCTGCTTTGAAGGTCCCAATGAGCACAGTGGCCTCCATCATTTGTAAGTGGTGGAAGTTCGAAACCACCAGGACTCTTCCTAGAGCTGGCCGGCCATCTAAACTGAGCGATCGGTGGAGAAGGGCCTTAGTCAGGGAGGTGACCAAGAACCCGATGGTCACTCTGTCAGAGCTCCAGAGGTCCTCTGTGGAGAGAGGAGAACCTTCCAGAAGGACAACCATCTCTGCAGCAATCCACCAATCAGGCTTGTATGGTAGAGTGGCCAGATGGAAGCCACTCCTTAGTAAAAGGCACATGGCAGCCCCCCTGGAGTTTGCCAAAAGGCACCTGAAGGACTCTCAGACCATGAGAAAGAAAATTCTCTAGTCTGATGAGACAAAGATTGAACTCTTTGGTGTGAATGCCAGGCGTCACATTTGGAGGAAACCAGGCACCGCTCATCACCAGGCTAATACCATCCCTACAGTGAAGCATGGTGGTGGCAGCATCATGCTGTGGGGATGGGAGACTAGTCAGGATAAAGAGAAAGATGACTGCAGTAATGTACAGAGACATCCTGGATGAAAACCTGCTCCAGAGCGCTCTTGACCTCAGACTGGGGCGACGGTTCATCTTTCAGCAGGACAACGACCCTAAGCACACAGCCAAGGTATCAAAGGAGTGGCTTCAGGACAACTCTGTGAATGTCCTTGAGTGTTCCAGCCAGAGCCCAGACTTGAATCCGATTGAACATCTCTGGAGAGATCTTAAAATGGCTGTGCACCGACGCTTCCCATCCAACCTGATGGAGCTTGAGAGGTGCTGCAAAGAGGAATGGGCGAAACTGGCCAAGGATAGGTGTGCCAAGCTTGTGGCATCATATTCAAAAAGACTTGAGGCTGTAATTACTGCCAAAGGTGCATCGACAAAGTATTGAGCAAAGCCTGTGAATACTTATGTACATGTGCTTTCTCAATTTTTTTATTTTTAATAAATTTGCAAACATCTCAAGTAAACTTTTTTCACGTTGTCAGTATGGGGTGTTGTGTGTAGAATTCTGAGGAAAAAAATGAATTTAATCCATTTTGGAATAAGGCTGTAACATAACAAAAGGTGGAAAAAGTGATGCGCTATGAATACTTTCCGGATGCACTGTATATAGTACCTTCATCACCATTAACAGGTTATACTGTCTAAATTCTTCAGCTTCTGTACATCGACCCTTGCACGTAGTATTTGCAAAATGTAATGCAGGCAACTTAAAGATAAATAAGTTTAATTTTCTTCCATTAGAGAGAAAAACTTCAGAAAGATCGCTACTGAACATTTGTTTTCTGTATTTCATTTCACTTTTAACTATTAAGACTATGGAAACTATGAAAACTATGAAAATCTTTCATTTATATACCTGAAGTGCAGTTTACAGTATTTTTCATTAGGTATTATACTAATGCTCTTCCTGGAACCTTATATACTCTATTACCACAGTATCAAAAAATGTATTTTATTTTTTTATTTTAGTAATTTAGGTGGATTGGCGATTCTAAATTGGCCCTAGTGTGTGCTTGGTGTGTGGGTGTGTTTGTGTGTGTCTTGCGGTGGGTTGGCACCCTGCCCGGGATTGGTTCCTGCCTTGTGCCCTCTGTTGGCTGGGATTGGCTCCAGCAGACCCCCGTGACCCTGTGTTTGGATTCAGCGGGTTGGAAAATGGATGGATGGATATATATAGGGCAGCACGGTGGCGCAGTGAAAGTGCTGCTGCCTCACAGTAAGGAGACCTGGGTTTGCTTCCCAGGTCCTTCCTGCATGGAGTTTGCATGTTCTCCCCGTGTCTGCGTGGGTTTCCTCCGGGTGCTCTGGTTTCCTCCCACAGTCCAAAGACTTTAAGGTTAGGTACATTGGTGATCCTAAATTGTCCCTAGTGTATGCTTGGTGTGTGGGTGTGTGTGTGTGCGTGTGTGTGTGTGTGTGCCCTGCGGTGGGCTGGTGCTCTGCCCAGGATTGGTTCCTGCCTTCTGCCCTGTGTTGGCTGGGATTGGCTCCGGCAGACCACCGTGACCCTGTATTTGGATTCAGCGGGTTGGAAAATGGATGGATGGATGGATGGATTATGATGTAGTTTTGAATTCCATTAATGGATGACAATATTGAGGTTGTGCTAAGATGCCACCAGCGCTGTCAAAGGTAGAGAGCAAAATGAGCTCAGCGTGACTGTTGACGTAACACCGGTGAACTTCCTGAGCCCGGCTGAACTCATTCTGAAGGTTAATGAGGTTGGAATGGCTCAGAGAGGTAGGCGGGTTTAACTAGGGGTCAAGAATTTTCTTCTGGGTCAGGAATTTTGGAATTGCATGTAAATATGAGAGTTTCCCTTTGCAAGCTTTTCTTGTGATTCACTTTGCACGGTCCTGTTATACCCACATGAATCATCACACCCTTGACAATATAAATAAACTTCTCTTCACTTAGCTGCTTCTTGAAGATACAGTCATTCAGTCAGTCATTATCCAACCCGCTATATCCTAACACAGGGTCATGGGGGTCTGCTGGAGCCAATCCCAGCCAACACAGGGCACAAGGCAGGAAACAAACCCCAGGCAGGGCACCAGCCCACCGCAGGGCACGCACACACACACACACACACACACACACTAAGCACACACTAGGGACAATTTAGGACCACCAATGCACCTAACCTGCATGTCTTTGGACTGTGGGAGGAAACCGGAGCACCCGGAGGAAACCAACACAGACATGGGGAGAACATGCAAACTCCATGCAATGAGGACCCAGGAACTGAACCCAGGTCTCCTTATTGTGAGGCAGCAGCACTACCACTGCACCACCGTGCCACCCTTGAACATTTTTTGAAAAAGAACAGAATGGTGAAGCAAATGGTGGTGGGTAAAACACGGTCTGCCAGATGTTTAGCTATCTGAATTTGTAGGCAAGATAATATTTTAATGGCTTAACTTTTAAACTATAGCCACTTAGTCCAGTACACTGTTAAAGGATGTTCGAGACTATCCTGGTGGTACTGGCAACAAGGCAATAATCAACCACAGAGACATGGCCAGGCCATGACAGCTCACATACTCCCTTAGGTTGTTTTAAAGATGTCATATAACTTAACCTGCCCACCTTTGTGATATGGTGCAACTGAGAATATCCAAGCTTACCGCACTGGGAATGAAACCTTGCTAAGGTGTTTAGATGTGCAAATACAACATAATGCTTTGTTCAGTAGTTGTCTATATTGCAAAAGAGCAAGCACAACAAAGGAGGTGGTGTCCAAATTGTATTTCCGAATGTTTTACTGGTGCATGGTCAATCCAGGGGTGACATCATTCCCAGCATCTGACTTCCAAGGTAAATGGTATGCAGCTTTAGATAATAATTGTTGTGATAAGAAATTGTTAAGTAACTGAATGTAAGTAATGAGATGGCCAGGTAGGCCATCTTTCTCTGGGGTTGCATAAGAATAAATCAGTAATCTGTTACAGAAGCAAAGGAAAGATGTAATACTTTATAAAAGATCCTTACTCATTTGCAGAAAAGTGCCTGTGATGAAGTGAAGCAGCTCTTAATTTAGCCATTGATGAGCTGCAATAGAAAACCAACAGAAGGCTACTGTTAAAAAAACTAGAAAGTGCTGTAAAGAATAAATCTGCTATGAAATCCTGCATGATAAAAAAGGTCAAGGAAGGAGCCACCTGCAGAGAGCTCCACAAAAAAATAAATAAATAAATAAAACAGATGAAAGATGCAAAAGGTAAAGCCCATCAAAGCTTGTAAAAGGAGAGCTCTGTGCAGATAATTTGAAGATTAGGATTGATCTGCTGGGACGATGTACAGAACACTGAGTGGACGCTGATGTTATTGATTTAAATATGAAAGTCACAAGAAAGTTGAGACAAAGGCAGTATAATGTAATAGAGTCTAGCAAAGGGTCAAAACTAAAGAATTCCAGATTTCTAACATTCTAGTATTCCATGATGGCATACAAAATAGGAGATTTGATCTGGAAATAAAAATGATATAATGTACAGCTAAAACAAAGAGTGATTTAAGGTAGTTTTTAAAATACAGAGCCCTTAATTGTTCTGTTTTGCTTAACCAACAGCCAGACAATCATTAGATACAAAGCAAGTCAACAGGTGACCAGCTAACTCAAGGCTGTCACACTCTATTCCATTAGGGCCACCATTTCTGCTGCAAACAATTTCTTATTTAGATGCCATTTCTCACTGTTAATGAAACAATTTATTTAATTCTTTGACTTGTTACTGCTCTCATTCTGCAACAGCAGACACTTCTGAAACTATTGACTTTTTATTGAGAGCACTATCAACATGTTCTGTGGCCTAGATTAGCTCAGAATTTATCAAAACTTCATATTTTTCTTTTTTAAATATTTTATTGAAACTCATTTTGTATAATGGGCACACAGGTACTGATGGGATCATGTTAGCTGCCATCTGTTGGTTTGGTTTACATCTCATTATTGTCTGCTGTAAACAAATAAAGGTTCTGAATCTTAAAAAGAAAGATACTTACAATGAATGCAAAAAAATTTGATTCTATTAGCATTAGTAATTAGTTACTAATTAAGAAAGTGGCTGGAATGAAAATCTGCAGTTACTGCAGCCCTCCAGGATCTGAATTTGACACCCATGCCTTACACCTTATGCATAGCCCTAAATACTGTATAAGGACAATTCTACAGTGCACTTCTGCTATGCCCAGCCCCCTTGCATTATTCTTCTTCTGTTGTCTAGTCTATTCACAATTGGACTAAACCCCCACTGTGCTCCCTTCCCAATTCTAACATCTCTAACACTTTACTTTGTGGCTGCAGGCTTTTCTTCTTCTCTTGAATGATAATGAGCTATTCCAAATTGCATTATCATTCTGCAATGCTGACCCCGATGATGCTTTTAAGCACTCTTACTTGAATAGAAGAAGAGTTATTTTAAGGCATTTAATTATGCCACAAATTAAGTATTATTCACAACATCCATCCAGCTACTCATTTTCTGACCACTTTTTCCAGTATAGCATTGGTAGGCTAAGGTCTGTCTTGGCAGCAAAGGCACAAATCATAAGTCAATCATGTAAGGTTGGCTTTAATGCCATCTCAAGGCACAGATATGCAGCCTTACACTGTAACAGCAGCAACTGCATAATGGAGGGAAGAAGAGATAGAATTATGTATGGAGTTTTTCTATCATATTATAATACCCTGCATCCATCCTTTCATCCATTAGCCATTTAATTCAATTATACGTTAGCAAAGAAATGGATCCTATCCTGGCATTATCAGACCTACAGTAGAACCCATCCCTGGACATAGTACCTGTCTTTCCCAGGGTGCAATCCTACAAATACCCACAATTCACAATTCCTGGATCCATATGAAAGAAAATGCATGGCGTGAACTTGTAAACTACACATATTTAGTGACCAGCTACATTAACCAATGTGCCAGTTTATACTATATTATGATGTAACATTTTCAAACCCACTTAACCCAATTCAGAGCCTCCACTGAGGATCCCAACAGGATTGGGTGCAAGACAGGAAGCTGCTTTCAACAGCTTCTCATTTTATGTGTAGGGTTCATATCACCAGAATATGTCAATTTAAATGACCAAAAGTCACTGGATATGTCACATCTGTCAACTGAATGCTGACCTTCCAGCACAGTCGTGCTCACCCCTTTTTGTCATAGCCAATATAGTACTGCCTGACAGAGCCGGCACTGTACAACTGGTTAACAGGTACGATGAGTTCAGCCACAGTCTCTGAGACATTAGAGAGATGAGCTTATCTTCTGTTTGTGAGGTCCGAAACATTGACATTCCTTATTCCTCATCTCTGCATTAAATGAAGTCTAATTCTAAAATTCACAGGAAAAATCATGTAACATGACATAGCTTTTACACACACAAGATTTTTTAAGGGTCTAAGTTTTATCTTTACTGTTTTTTTTAGTCGTATACTAGTATACAATGAGGCTAAATGAGGTTAACATGCTGCCATAAAAATAGCAACAGTCAGCAAATGACAACAGGATTTGAACCGTTAAAACTGCATCTATGAATCAAGAGTACTAATTATGCCACCATTATATTATATTATATTATATTATATTATATTATATTATATTATATTATATTATATTACTAGTTGTTCCCCCATGTCTCCGCCCGCTTAGTGGTGAAACAGGACAAACTTTAAAAATCAATAAAAAAATGTAATCTGTATTGAGAAGAATTTATATTGATAGCTTCCTTATCCGAGGGCCTCTTCATATACAGTATTTTTGGTTTTGCTATCAGGGACAAGAATGTAGCTGAGATCTCTTTGCCAAAAATGTAAAAAGTTGGGAAGGTATGTCTAGACAAGTGGAACGTAGGTTCACTCCAACGTCAAACGTTGCTACTGTATCTGATCGTGTTCAGCTCTGACGGGAGAGCATACCCCACGTCGGGAGAAAAGCAGGTAGCCATGATATCTCTGGCAATCTGCAGCTACCGTTTAAAACACACATAGCTGTGATCTCTCCCTCAAAAACGTGAAATGTTACTCCATAACAATCTCTAGATGATAATGTCCGCTAAACAAACAGGTATCGCTAGCTAAGTAAATGTAGGCTACACTCGAACACGTGGTGAGAGGTACAGTGACTCAAACGGAGGCTGGCTTGTGAGTGAGGAAAGTCCCAACCGGCTGCCTACTCCTGATGTCATGCTTCCCCCTCCCCTCGGCCCGCAGCCTGTCTCTTGGATTTGTGCTAATAAATCGCTGCCGGAGCCAAACTATTAATACTTAGCGTAATGAGAGAAGTCGCAAAATCAACTGGAATGTTCAAGCAAATTATAGAAAAAAAAAGATCTTAATCCATTAAGTAGTTCTCTCGTGAAAAGCGGACAGACATACAGACAGACAGATATAGAGAGATATTATACGAGGGTAAATCAAAAAGTAAAGGCAATTTGAAAATTGCATGGTGACCGCAATGGAAAAAAGCTGATGTAACACAAAACAATTATGGTGGCTTATGGGTAATTTGACCATGTACAGTATATCGCTCTTGCATAGTGTAGTTGAAGCCAAGGTCAAATGAACATGGACGCTCCACCCTGGGAACGCACTTTAGTGTGATTTGTTTGGGCAGAGGAACTGAAACCTGCTGAAATTCACCCAAGGATGTCGGCTCAGTACAGAAGTGAAAACAGCATAACTCAATGCAAAGTTCATGAATGGGCAGAAAGGTTTAAATTGGGAAAATCAAGCAAAACCAATGGTCGATCATCAATATCATTCACACAGTCTCACATTGCCATGGTGAATGCCTTCATCAAGACTAATAGATTTCATTGACCACTTTTGCTGTTCATTTTGGATATCACTTACAGATTTACATATGTCATAGTGCATGATGACTTGAGGTACCATAAAGTTTGTACCCAAACATCTTGCTGACCTACACAAGCCAGCTTCCTTCAATGAATTTCAGCTGATTTCATTCCCTCTGCTCAAGAATTCACACCATGGTGTACTGTTCAATAATGGTGCAGTCCCACAGAGAAATGTCCATGTTCATTTGAGCTTAGCTTCAACTAGACTAATGGCAGAGTGCTGCGCTGTGCATGTTTGAACTACCCATAAGCCATCGCAAATGTGCTATATTGCATCAGCCTCTATCCATTACAGTTTTCTTGTAATTTTAAAATTGCCTTTACATTTTGATTTACCCTCATAATATAATATAATATAATATAATATAATATAATATAATATAATATAATATAATATAATATAGGGGAGGCACAGTGGCGCAGCAGTAGCGCTGCTGCCTCGCAGTTAGGAGATCTGGGTTCGCTTCCCGGGTCCTCCCTGCGTGGAGTTTGCATGTTCTCCCTGTGTCTGCATGGGTTTCCTCCCACAGTCCAAAGACATGCAGGTTAGGTGCATTGGCGATCCTAAATTGCCCCTAGTGTGTGCTTGGTGTGTGTGTGTGTGCGCACCCTGCGGTGGGCTGGCGCCCTGCCCGGAGTTTGTTTCCTGCCTTGCACCCTGTGTTGGCTGGGATTGGCTTCAGCAGACCCCCGTGACCCTGTAGTTAGGATATAGCGGGTTGGATAATGGATGGATAATATAATAATATGAGTGAATAATATTTCACATTGCCTAAAAAAAGCCACATCATTAAAATGTGTTTAAAATGCATTTATTAACTTTCTGCTCAAATTCACGGTGTGTTGATTAACCAGAATGAATTGTTCTGCATTACAAATATAATTTACAAATTATAAGAATCATTTATATTATTGATTTGTCAGCTTAAATTAGGTCTTTGATTTTTATTTTGCACAAAGCAGCAGTCTGGGTTAAATATTTTTATGAATATTATGCTTATTTAAATAAAAAACATAATATTGGTAATTATTTTCAACACTGATCAGTACTTTAACTAAATATTAAATTAACATTTTCTGCTGCTTTCTGTTTACCTCATCATTGCACAGCATCCTGTTAGTAAAATTATTTACAATAGCATGAGTTAGAGGGCCATGCACCATCATTGTTCATGTGCCATGCCTGTAATGGGTGCTCACTGGGTTATATCCCTCAAGACGTGATAGACTCCTGACCTTCACAACCACAAGCTGGATTAAGCAGGTTTCAGAATGTTACCTTCCATATAATTCTTTTCAATGATAAGTTATTGCTGAAATCAGTCACATCAAAGAAAACTGTATAAATACACCTTGGTATGCTGCAGACATCATACATCCCCAGGTCCCAGGCTGCAGTTATCAATAAGGCTACTCGTTCCTCTTCTGCACTAATTTCCTTCTATGAAAGAATTAGCAATGCTGCAAACACAGCTAATACAAGAAGAAGGTTGATGGAATTATTAGCAGATTGTTGTAAAGTAATAGATTCAGATCAAACAGAATAAATGATGTGAATTAGAACAATTTATGTCGTTTTTTAAAACCGTTTCAGATCGGCTTTGATGTGTCATTTTAGGCTTCGTTGTCGACATTCATAAATTTCTCTTACCACAAATGAATTTATAAAAAACATTAGAATCCAATGAAACAACTGAAATAAATGTTTATATGATATGCATTACTGAAATTATTTTTAATAATCCCATATCACTTTATGGTAGCATTCTTAGTTTAGATGTGGATGAAATGCAGCTTCTCCTGCTTTACATTTAATTTGGTTTCCTATTCATTGAATGTTGGGAAAATGCAACATTTATATCAGAATTGGCAATTGTGAGCCCTAGTCTTTGCAGGATGGAGTTCAGCTTCCATGATTGTGATAAAGTCGGTGCATGCAATCTAGAACAGGTTTCTGCCAAGCACATTGTGATTGCTTCACAGAAATATTTACTTCAGAAACAATCAAAATGGAATTTTTCAGGTACAGACAGAGAGGTGATACTACAACCACTGAGAATGCTGTCAGAGTTCCCTCTGCTCTCCAATTCTCACTTCACCTTTTACACGCTGCCTGCTATACACCATGTCCTGTATGTATTTCCATACTACAAGTCCACCATGTTTGCTAATGTGAGTCTGAAATGTTAGACCTCATCTCTAGCTTTACTCTTCTACCACTTCTACTTTTCAAACCTGTAGTCAGTCCTAATGGTGTTAAATTGTTAGGTACTAAGTCTTGAGAGTCAGTTGCTATCCTTGTGGATATAATTAGTGATTCTATTGCCCAGGGGAGGCTTTTTGACAGGCAAGGGGAAGGTAAATGACTTTGTAATTGTCTACTCATAAAATAAGCATCCTGTCCTCAATAAAAAACACATTCATCCATTCATTTGTCACTACCATCTAATTCACTAAGGGGCATAATGAATCTGGAGATAATCCTACAGGCAAAATTACACAATGTGGGATCACAGGCGACATGAGACGTTAGTTCTTCACTGGGTGACTAGTGGCCCTGGAGAGAAGAATTTAATCATATAAAGCAGTTAGCTTGGTTGACTTTTTCTGTATGTAGAAATAGGCAAGCAAAGAAAAGCTACACTAGGGATTTTAGGAATAGGTATGTTATGAGTAGAGAATTTTGAAAAAATATATGTTAGTAAACATTATGAAAGAGACAATAGCTTTACATCAGTCGATGATGTTCAGAGTGTATACGTCATTTATTTTTCTAGGTAAAAAAAAAATAGAAACACTTTTTTAATTTTTATTGCTTATGGAATTAATTAAAAACTGAATTGGTTAATTTCAATACAAGATTGTGAGGGAAGGACTGGAGCCTAGGCCACCAACTTTGAGTGCAAGGCAGGAACCAATTGTTGATGTAGCACCAATGCAGTATAGGACATACTCACACAAACTAGGTCATTTTGTTACTTAATAATCTTATTATTATTCATAATTACATAATAATCTTACCTGGTACATAAATGGAAATGTGGTTGAATACGTGGAAATAAGGAAAATATGCAGAACTCACACACTGGCACAACTGGGGTAGGGATGTAAACTGAGAACCCTGGAGGTGTGATGTCAAAATTTGATTCTCGTTTTTAATTTTCCTACATGGTTCCTGGGGCTCTAAAATAATTCATACATATTTGTTTTGGGGCTTTTTGAGACCCAGTAATCCAATGGCCACATTTTTTTTCCAAAATGTGTGTTTAGTTATGTTAGCAATTTTTGCATTTTTTTGTTGCACCATTTCATTTTGTTATGGGCACTGCCAATTTGGGATCTTGTTTGTTGACGGTTGTTAATATTAAGGTGATTTGCTATTAGAGATTTTGGAGCTCTGAATTGTGACCTTTCACCTTACCGACTCAGTGCATTAACAGTACTTTCTGGTCAAATCTTAGCATTAATGTGAGGCTGCTCTTGGTTTGTTACTTGGTGTGGAAAAAAAAGAAAAATTTGCACAAATAAAGATCAAACTAAACTGTTTTTTATTTTATACAATTACTTGAAGTGAAAGGCCAGTGTTACATCACAACTTTGAGAATTCAGGTAGCTCCAACTATGAGCTTCAACTTTGTAGGGTGTTTGTGTGAAACTGCTGACTTGAAAACTCAAGTTCCCTGTCTGGTAGCTCATGAACACAGCATAAGCCATTACTAAGTAAGGTCAACTGTGTAATAAGACCCCATGTTAAAGGATTATTACTAGAAAGGACAAATAACCAGAAGATGAATATGTGAGCTTAGAAACATTCAAAGAGAGTAAACACATTAGAAACAAAAGAGGCAAAACGATCAGGCAAACAAAACATAAAGGTAAATCAAGAAGCTAAGTTGACGATAGAAAGAAGTTTGATAAACCAAAATGAAACTTGACACCAGCACCTACTGGTTTGAAAGTTAACTAATGTTAAAATTGGTTTTATTAGATTTTATCCAACATGTTAACACCACCGCCGTACTTATACCATGTAATTCTATGATGTAGTCGGCGTGACAATCATGGTCACTTGACGCCTAATAACACTTCATATAAACAAAGATTGAAATAGGAAATAAATCAAAACAAAAGGAAGAACTTTTAAACAAAATTGACACAATACAAAGCCATAACATAAGTCAAGTGTTTGGCACGTGACATCACCAGGTCAAAGATATACAAGTTGGCATTGTGTGCTCCCTGGTTGTCCAAGTTTTTGGATTTAACCTACAAACCCTAGTGTAATTATTGTTTGTTAAAAGATTCTCTGGTTATGAATTTCTTTGTGATTGTGTTTTGACTGTAACTTTTGTGTTGTGTCTTGACTCTGGTTAGCTGAACCTTTGGTTACTGATCCACTCACTCCTAAATCTTTCTTGGCTACAATTATTGTTTCACATTCTGAGACTTGTTCAGTAGATTCTTTGATTACTGGTTACCATCTTTGCTCATTATGCTGACCACATTCTATCTTTTAATTCCAGTTCCTCAAATCATCTGCCACCCGTATATGTAAGGTAGCAGTGTTAACCAATGCACCGACTTAATTCTTGAAGCATTTTAAAACATATCCAAAATTATCCAGCATTGCACAAAAATTTGTAATCTTGTACCTCACATGTGAGAGAAAGGGAAAGAAAATCAATTAATATTTCATTAATTTACAGTATTTTAGATTTTTAAATACAATTTTGTTTAATTTAGGAGCAGGGGGAAACATATGCATTTTTTTCTTTTCTTACCCTTGATTACATTATATAAAGTTTGCCATGACAAAATTAAGTAGTTTTTAGATTAGCACATACTGACTTAAATTACTGTCCTTGAGCATTTGTAATGAACATCTCAAAGGCAAGACATATTAGAAATTGCAGACGTTTCACATGATAGAGCATAACAGTGAGAGTGATCTTGAAAAAATATTTTAAAAATATGAAGGATTTTAAAAGTTAGCTGTTGTTAATAACCATCTATTAGAAAACCTGCTTAATCTAGTTCAAGCTTGTTGAAGCCAGAGCCTATCTTGGCTGCACTGGTTGCAAAGCAGGAGTCTGTCTTGGACAGGGTATCAGTTGAATGTGTGCCCCACCAGACATGCATGTCTTTGTGATGTGGATACAGAAAGAATGTGCAAACACCACACATAAAACAACCATGATTTAAATTTGGGATGGTTGGTTCATGAGACAGTAGTGCTAGCCATTGCACCAGCAGTATAACTTCCAGTTGCCATTGTCCTTTTATCTGGTGGTTCCAGAAGGGATGATTTGATGGAGGAAGTGGAAATGACATCACTGCTCTTCTGGTCCTGAAGCTTCTGGTCTGTGGGCAGAGAGGAGAATGCAAAGACTCTGCACTTGTGCATGACATATATATATATATATATACACCCATACAAATACACATTTACAGGGTATATGTATATATGTGGGTGTGTGTAGCATATTAGATACAAGGAAACATTCAGACCTCCTGTCTTCAAAGAAAGGTGGTTCATGTACTTCATTTTCCTGCTTACTATCATAGACATCTTCTGAAAGGTGTTCTCTAAATTCATGCCATGCAGTCTGTATGATAAGAAGATGGGCTACAGTGTTAGTGAGATGATCAATGGCTCTATTTTTAGGCTGAACTCTCACTTTCATATGTGCATCAGTGTCCTGCCGTATTATCATTTCTTGTTTGTCATCAGTGAAGCAGCTCCTTTTAATTTGATGCTGAACTGAGGTTGTAGATCTTCTTCTTTTTACTGGAATGACATTATGGCTGACATTGTTTTGCGACTCAGTGTATGACTTTTTTTTTTTATTATTGATTTTATTGTAATCATTCCATACAAATAGATCGATTTTTACAAAAGCATAGGATTGAAAACAAATCAACCCCCACCCCTGATAAAGAGAGCATGGCCAATGGAGTAAAACCTAAAAATAGTAAAAATAAATAAATTGAAGAGTTTAATAGGCAGATACAGATAAATGTAGAAGAAAAAGAAATGGGGAGAGAATCTTCTTCCTCGGTGCTTTAAGAGCTTATTCTAAAATATTACTGATTAGATCCTGCCAGGTTTTGAAAAAGTTCTGCACAGATCCTCTAAGTGTGAATTTGATTTTTTCCAATTTCAAATAATATAAAACATCAGTTACCCACTGACTTAAAAGAGGAGAGTTAGGATTCTTCCAGTTGAGCAAGATAAGTCTCCGTGCCAATAGTGTAGTGAAGGCAATCACAGTTTGTTTGTCCTTCTCCACTTTAAGCCCATCTGGAAGCACACCAAACACAGCTGTTAATGGGCTAGGAGGGATTGTGACACCAACACTGTCTGAAAGGCACTTAAACATTTTTGTCCAGAATGATGTTAATTTGATGCAGGCCCAAAACATGTGATCCAGTGAGGCTGGAACTTGATTGCAGCGTTCACAGGTTGGATCTTGCCCTGGAAACATTTTGGACAATTTCAAGCGAGACAGATGTGCTCGATATATAATTTTGAACTGAATAATTGTATGCTTTGCGCATATGGAGCTCGAATTAATTCTTTGCATTGCTACCTTCCACTCCTTTTCTGATATGTTGAGTGAGAGATCCTTTTCCCATTGTCCTCTTGGATCTTTGAAAGGGAGGGACTGTAAAATATTTTTATATATTGCAGAAATGCTGTCTGAGTCCTCGAGACTGAGCAATATTTTTTCCAGTATAAAGGAAGGTGGGAGATGGGGAAAATTGGGCAGGCTCTGTTTGACAAAGTTTCTAATTTGAAGATAGTGAAAGAAATGTGTTGCTGGAAAATTAAATTTGGAATGTAATTATTCATAGGATGCAAAGATGTTGTCTATATAATGATCTCTAAGCAATTTAATCCCAAATGTTTTCTAGATATAAAAGACTGCATATGTTTGCAAGGGTTGAAAAAGGTGGTTGTCATGCAGAGGTGCCACAGATAAAAGATTCTCCATCTTAAAATGCTTTCTAGGTTGGTTCCATATTCTGAGTGAGTGAAGCACAATTGGATTATTAGTATATTGGCAATAACTTGCATTTATTGGGGCATAAAGCAGGGAATATAGAGAAGTACAGCAGGATTTTATTTCTATTGCGGACCAAGCCTTTGTATGCTTTTCTATTTGTGTCCAGGTTTTTATAGCTTGTATGTTTGCTGCCCAGTGGTAAAACTGAAAGTTAGGTAGAGCCATGCCACCTTCTGTCTTAGGTCTTTGTAGAGTCGCTCTTTGGTAACATGGATGTTTTATGTCCTCACAGGTGGCGCAGTGGTAGTGCTTCTGCTTTGCAGTAAGGAGACTGTGGAAGATTGTGGGTTCGCTTCCCAGTTCCTCCCTGTGTGGATAGCGCTTTGAGTACTGAGAAAAGCGCTATATAAATGTAATGAATTATTATTATTAGGTTCCAAATAAAAGAGGTTGTGGTTGAATCTAATTACTTAAAGAATGATTTATTGATGTATATTGGAATGTTTTGAAATAAAAAGAGAAGCTTAGGAAGGATATTCATCTTAACAACGTTAATTCTTCCAGCTAGAGTGAGATGAAGGGTTGACCATCTATGCAAGTCTTGCTTAATTTTTTCCATACAGACAGCAAAATTTTGTTTTTTGTTTGTTTTTGTTTTTTGCTTCATGTTTACTTGTGATATTTACCCCTAGGTATTTAAACTGATCTGCAATAATTAAAGGGAAGGTGTCCAATCTAATATTGTATGCTTGAGAATTCACTGGAAAGAGCACACTTTTATTCAAAGTAATTCTGAGATCTTTTGAAATTCTGTAAGTGCTGTTAAAACTGCAGGCACAGTATTTTCTGGGTCTGATATATACAAAACCATATCATCTGCATATAGAGAAATTTTCTGTTCCAGTCCTTCTCTGATAATCCCCTTTATCTGATAAACATTTTGACAGTGAACTGCCAGTGGTTCAATGGCGATTGCAAATAGCAGTGGTGACAAGGGGCATCCTTGTCTGGTACCACTTTCTAATTTAAAGGAGTCTGTGCAAATGTTGTTAATACAAACTGAAGCTTCTGGATTTGTATACAGTAGTTTCTTCCATGCACAAATATTCGGACCAAACCCAAATTTCTCTAATGTAGTGAAAAGGTAGTTCCATTCAATCATATAAAATGCTTTTTCTGCATCCAACGATAATAATATCTCTGGGGTGTTTGACTTTGCAGGTGAATATATTACATTAAACAGGTGTCGGAGTTTGGAAGCTAAGTGTCGGCCTTTAATAAATCCAGTTTGATCTTGTGATATTATGTGTATGACTTTTGGTTGCAATGAAAACAATCAGTGTGCTTTAAAGACCCCAGCAGATGTTAGTTTGTGCAGGCAGCTGCCCATGTTTGTTGTGCCTGCATTATGTATTCCGTCATTGACATGCTTCTGATTGGCCTGTGCAACGTGCTTCACTCTTAGCAGATGTTGTTGCTGTTCTTTTCTTGTCAGCCATGAGAAGGAACGGAGGCCCAATTATGTTTCTGGGCTAGCCCACATCTCCAATTTTCTTTTGCTACAGATAATAATTATATTAGAAAGTGTACCTGCTACTGCCTGTTCAACTTCCCACTCTAACTAGAATCACACCCCACAATACATCACTCCGATGTCACACACTCATACAGTTACCATTTCCCTTCCTTTTAAATAACCCATCTGGCACAGTTGTAACTGAGTTCGGGTTTGGCCTTGTTACCTGGGATTAAACTTTAGGTATCAAGCTCAAAATGCTGCTACAGACTAAATTCACTTGAAGCCAGACTAGCTAAATCTAAAGAAGGTCTTCTGTAACCTGGAAGGGTAGCATTTCTCTTATCTGTGTGGATGGTGACATTATTACTTGTTAAGGAGATGACATGTTGCACTCTTTTACAATTTTATTAGTTATACAAATAATTCTTGTATATTTGAGTAGTCTGAATGTGAATCAGAATGAAGTGTTTGGTATGCTATTCATCAAAGAAAACAAACAAATATCAGCGTTACCCTGATATTTATCTGTAGCCCCTTATACACCTAGCATTAACATGTGTTTTCTGTAATTCAGTCTCAGTCGGATAGCAGCACATTAAAACCAAAGTGTAACCATGCTTGGGATCGGATCTCTCAGACCATGTATAGAGTAAATTGGAAACAGATAATATTCACATTTAATTCAAGTGTAAGTGCAAATACATTTTCTATACACATACAGCAATTATATAAGTGGATGATTTAAAATTTGCCCAAGGAATTTGACATTGGATCCTCATATATGCATATGCATTTTGATATTTGGTGTAAATAGAGCCTAAGACACAGTGTCTGAAACTCCCTATGCCAAGAAGGTTGCCTTTATCTCCTATTTCTTCAACTCACTAGGAAAGTATTTTCTGCTTTCCTGTAATATTACTCCACTCATTTCCCTCCCATTACCTCCCACCAGTAAGATGTTTCTGACACTCCAAACTCAAGCACATCTTTCTTTTACAAGATAAACTTTTTTTTTATTGCATATAATGAGGCTGATTTCACAAAATGTTCTTTTACTTGATTGCAACAATTTGCTTATGTAGGACTTCCTGAAATATTTACTACAATTTCAGATGTACGAAATCTATATCCTCAGACTACAGACACACAGTAATTTATTTCCAGAAGACAAATTTATATTAACGTAACATTCTCACACTTGATTAATCCTATTACATGTTGAGCGTCTATCCCTGAAGAACTAGGCACAAGGCAGAAAAAACAGAGTTTTAGGGCCTACTCACCCACACACATACTGGGCCAATTTGGAATTACCAATTAATCTAATCGGCACAACTTTGGCAATGTCGTAGGACAACTCGAGTGCAAGTAAGAGAAACATCAGGAAAACTGATAAATTCCACACAGACAAAATCTGGGCATGGGAGTTAAACATGGGATGCTAGATACGTGAAGTGGCAATTCCTTCACACAAGTATGACAAAGATAATGTCATCTGTATTTTCCCCAGGGTGTGTTTGTGATTAATTATAACAGGAGATAACAATCACATTCATTATCATTTATATTATGATAAACATCTTTCATTGAATATGATAAGTACACCAGTGTTGAATAACTGATGCATAATGATCGTTTACAAGAGTGCTGGCTCAATTATATGATAGATCTATCAAAGAATGATCAGAGAGAACCTTTTCATTAGATATTGAGCAGAAAATGATGTATTAAAAATGTGTAATTGTGTTTATTTATTATTCTAGGATTCACACTGTTGACCTTGGCACTTGGGGACATTTTGGAATTCTTAATATATTATTTTTGCAAGTAAATGAATAAATGAATATTATTGTGTCTGGTGATGAAAAGCTGAATGCAAACTAGACTAGCTAAATATTATTTTAACCTGCTTTATTCATCTCATAAAATGTGTAACCAATATGAAAGCAAAGTGTTCAGACTCCACTTATGGAAATATGCTGTCTTATTTATGATAATTTTGAAATTAAAGTGTGTGAGATACCAGGGGAGCATTTATAAAAGACAGCGACAAATCATCAAACATTGTGTTAATTATTATTTCTGAGAAGCAGAGACTAAATATATCCAAGCAAGGGTTAATAACAAAACTGTGATATTTCTCCGTTCTCTTAAGTTCATAAATGGTTCAGTAGTCCATACTTAAAAGTCTCTATTAGTACCTTTCTGACTGTTTTTATGGTTGATTAACCTTCTCCTAGAATGTAACTTTAGACAAACTCTTACTTTGGCATTTACTCTTAAAGAAAATGGCTGCCATGATGTATTTGAACTTGTGCCCAGGAAAACATTTATTGTTCCCAGCAATAACTGAAACAAGCAAGCCAGTGAAGTCTTCAGATGCATGATACTTGAAATAGAAATGTCAGTTTCTAGATTTGCAATAAGGAAAACCCAAAATAACCCTCAGAAAAGAGTTCAATTATTATAAGAACCTGACTGGTTGGACATTGTCTTGTTTGGCTACAGTAAGATGTGGACTCGCTACTCATAGGTCACCAGTTGCCATGCAACAGTTAATGCAGACCAGCTTTCAACATACACAATGCAATTCTGGAATGGCTTGCAGTGTTAAACTTTTACTTTTGCTATATATGTCTTTATGGAGTAGTGCTCTAGGTTGAGGGAGCAGGGCGACTCTGTTTACTTGCAAATTAAAAAAGAACTGAAATAGGTTAACAAAATGAACTTTGACAAAATATTCTCTGGGGAGCGGTCCAGTCAGAGGGTCGGAGCACCGTAATGTGGGTAAGTCATCTCTTGAATGAGACACCACCTTTTGGGAGAATCTCGTTTTTATAGCTCCCAGACCCAAAGGAGTGTGGTCAATTGCTCTCAGTGGATATCTTCTTGGAGCTGTGAATGATAAGAGAGATGCGAGAGTTAACAATGGTGCAGTGATATCCCGGGATGGTAGTACTCAGCCTTAGGTGAGCCCGGCAGGTGCCCCTCAGACGCACATGCCTGACAGTGTATATCTTTATTGTCACATTAGACAATATGACATATGCATGGGTTAAACTTTATGGTTTGTAGAATCAGTTTAAAAAGGGCAACATAAAATTAAGGTTACGGTGTCATTGTTTTGTTTTCAAGATACCTAAAAGCAAGTGTAGCCGGCGTCCAAAAACACCAAGTTAATCAGTTAATAGTGAAGTCTGTCATTTACAAACATTTCACCCTGAGTTGGGTAACACACTCTTGTGTGTGCCTGTAAAAAAGTTAACTTTAAGCAAGCCCAGATTACGACCCCAACAGGCCCTTGGATGACTCAGCTCCTTAATACCTTTAACAATGCAGCGAATGAATAATCGACAGTTTAATGCTGGGTGTTTTTTGGCGCACAGTGACTCAAACATTTCATCAGGCGAGGCTGGGGATGCCCTTGGTCATTCATTTCATTTGGTTATTTCAACACTCGGTGCATTTTTTCATCGAGCTTTGCCATCACAGTGTTATTTAGGGCCACTGTTGGCCACTTTGGTGGAACGGTCATGGTAAAAGTCAGGTCTAATAACACTTAAGTGCTGCTCATCATAAACAATCACAGGAGTGTTGGATTTTTAAAGAGTAAAGAAAGCAGGATGAGAAGTCTAGTGATGATGAACCATGAGAAGCGCTTGCTTCTTTTATGCTTAAGGATCCAGGTAAATGTGTGGATGTTCTATTCAGGCCTAGGTATTCTTTTGTCAATACTTCTATTTCCTCTGATTCATGAATGAAAATACAAATGTCTTATGATTTCCTTTCACTTTGTTTTTTGATATTCATTTTGGCTTTTGTGGAAAAAAACATACAACAATGTCTAATTAACCCGAAAAACACAAATTAGAAAAAATAATATTTTCCAACCAAAATATGTCGTTTCATTATTTCTTTAACACTCAAAAAGGAATCTTGTCGTCTTTTGGTAGTCCATAATGAAATATGCTTCAACCCAAACAGAAACACAGGCTGAAAAAATGTAAATGTATACCTGCTCAAGTATCTCCCTAGAGTCGAGTCATCTGACTCCCTTTCATTGTAGTCTGCAAAACAAAAATCTTTTATATTGCTTCCATTACCACTATTGAAGTCTTGCCAAATTCTTCCGATCTTAGGTTGTGAGACAGATTAGCTTTGGGAAGTAGGAGTAGGAGTAGGAGTTTCTGCCTAGACTGAAGTACTCAAAAATGTAATTTTTTTAGCAAATATTGCAAACAGAATTGGTATTCAGTAAAAAAGTGTCTAGGGTGGCACAGTGGTTAGTACCACTGACTCTCAGCAATG
The DNA here is from genome assembly GCF_900747795.2 of Erpetoichthys calabaricus. Classification (NCBI taxonomy): domain Eukaryota; kingdom Metazoa; phylum Chordata; class Cladistia; order Polypteriformes; family Polypteridae; genus Erpetoichthys; species Erpetoichthys calabaricus. The sequence continues at coordinate 101,115,104 of NC_041394.2, read as the reverse complement.
GTAAAATGGGTTTGATTTTCAATCTTTGTAGATTTTGCATTCTTTCCTTTAAAGCTCATACAGACTTCTCTGGATTCTCGGGTTTCCTCTTTCTTTCCAAAGGATGTTAGAGTAACAGTTAACTCTAAAACTGGCCAGACATGAGGGTGTATGCTAGCAGGCCCTGTGCTGGATTGTCTCATCTAGGTTTGGTTTCTTCCCTGTATCCCAATGCTAACAAGATGGCCTGTAGGAATTTGTTGTTTGATAACTGGATTTTAAAAATCTATAAATAATAAATGAAATTTAGGGCGGCACGGTGGCGCAGTGGTAGCGCTGTTGCCTCGCAGTTAGGAGACCCGGGTTCGCTTCCCGGGTCCACCCTGCGTGGAGTTTGCATGTTCTCCCCGTGTCTGCGTGGGTTTCCTCCGGGCGCTCCGGTTTCCTCCCACAGTCCAAAGACATGCAGGTTAGGTGGATTGGTGATTCTAAATTGGCCCTAGTGTGTGCTTGGTGTGTGGGTGTGTTTGTGTGTGTCCTGCGGTGGGTTGGCACCCTGCCCTGATTGGTTCCCTGCCTTGTGCCCTGTGTTGGCTGGGATTGGCTCCAGCAGACCCCCGTGACCCTGTGTTCGGATTCAGCGGGTTGGAAAATGGATGGATGGATGGATGAAATTTATATAAAAGGTGCCAATACACCAGTGTTTCTGCCCTAAAGACTTAAAAGCTCATCTAAGCAGTAGGCCAAACTCTAAAAAAAAATCGAACAATCTCAATGCAAGTCTGCAAAGGTCATGTCAGGTTTGAGCACAAAAATACTGTAGACATCCTTTTCATTAGTGTTTCTGTTCTCTTGCAGATTATAGCCTTTGATGAGCTGCGAAACGACTTCAAGAACCCTATTGACCAGAGCAACCCCACCAGAGCAGTGAGTGCAAATTACCTCTTTTTTACTTTATAGAAATATACAAAAGAGAGCAGTGCTTCAAATCAAGGAATGAAACATCATTCTGTGCTTCCTGCCTTCCTTTCCTGATCTGTCTGGCTTTTCATGGGGCACTTTGTTTTTTTCTGACAGTTCAAAAATATGCATTCAGGTTGATGTAACTCTATGGATTGCACAGTCCACATTCAATTTTATTGTCACATATACACAGTACAAGAAATACAGTACAAGAAATTTTTACTTGAATGGTTTCCACAAACTAGTGACAATTTGTGTGTGACTAGAAAAAGGCAAGTGAGCTACATAGTTTTCTGTTTTGCCTTTGTTGCAATTTAAATTGCAACTACCATGATTCTGGACTCAGTGAACAGATTTCAAAATAAGTCGATGGTCGTAACGCTTCTGATGGCATGTTTTAAGGGTTAAAGACATTTGTTTTTTTTCAAAGTAGAACAAACTGAAAATTTTGTAGAAAACATTTAACGAAATAAACACATTTAAAATGCCAGTTGGTTTCAATGAAATTCAAATTGAGCTGGGATGGATGAGTAAACATTAGTGCCTAAGGTAACATTTATCTGAATACATGAATACTGTAAAATGTTTGCACTCTGCGGCTGTAAGTCTATTCCCTCCTGAACTGAAGCGTAAGACATCATACTAATCAGCCCAACCATGGGGCAGAAAAAACTCTTGCCTAGCCTGCTGAGTTAAAAGAATGTTCACATAAACCTTGAACAAGCAGTCGTTCTTCTTCAGAGTGGAATGCTGACAATAGGTGTGCACCTTAACTTTTGTAACAAGATGAATGAATTAGGCATGGAGTGTACACAAATAGCTAAAGAGGTGCTTTGAGGAGCACGCTGTTCGTATCTTGCTGACCGTACACAAATCACCATTAATATAATAACTTATTGTAATCTACTCATTTCTTGAGATTTTCCTTATACCTGCAGGTTAAAGCCTATTTCTTCCATACACACATATGTTAAAGCCAGTGACAGAAAGACATTAGAATATTAGAAATGAATAGTATTTATTTTAGGTGTTAATATTGAGTAATATCTTACAACAACCAGAGAAGGCATGAGTTGCACCTCAATGATTTTACTATTTGCTCAAGGCTACAACAGTTCTGAGTGAGAATGAAAATGGAAAATGACACAGAAAGTTAGAATTCATACAGACGTTGTAACCAGGAAGATTATATTTAAATAAACAAAGCCAAAAAGGGTACATATAACCAGAGCTAAGAAATGCAAGATATAAATCAGAGGGCAAAAAAAAAATTGCCGTAACTAGTAATTTCAAAACTAACCATAAGAAACAATGCAATGTTTACTCCTTTTATGAATCCAAGCTTGAATGACCAGAAACGTGTGTCATTGGCTTTTAAAATGTTTAGGTTGATGTGACCATGTGAATTGCGCAGTCCACGTCAATCACGATAGTGATGTCATAACGTGCAACGTCAGGGAACCACACTTCAACAGAAAGGTGTTGCATCTTAGCAGCAGGTCTCCACAATGGCAGCACCCATAAGGAAAATAAGATAAGAAAGTGGGAGAATACGAATCATTTTTAACAATGTTAAAAACACAAGGAAACTAAAATTCATATAATAAACTAGATTCTTTGGCCTCCAAAACACCAAAAAACATACTGAAATAATTTTAGGGGTCAAGAAGCTGCTAGAAAACAAATTAAAAGAATAAGCCAGATTATGAAAATCTTCACCACTGTAAGAATCTCTGATTCACAACACTGAAGGCAGGAACAAGGACAATCTTTTTGGCTATTGCCGTGTTATTGGATCTTTAGCTTTATCCATATAACTTAGTTCAGAGTAAAAATGGCCAAATAGCTGAAAAAACAGATTTTAAACTACAGTGAAAGTGTTGCTGTGGTAGCTACTATTTTTATCACCTGATACAAATGTTGCTTACAAAACTTAGTCTAATAAAAGATTTACTTAAGACTAGGGGGCTTTGCCCCCTGCTCGCTTCGTTCGCCAACCTCTTTCCCACCCCTGCCATGTGCTATACGCCGTTTTGAAGAGGGGGACTGAAGGCACCCCATAGAGACGTGGCTGCTCCTCCAAAACCCATCTTAAATGGCGATACAATGGGAAACAAATTCCTTTTTTTTTTACCTTTTCCTTGCTCAATCAGCTGCTGGCTTGCTGCTGCTGCTGTGCCGTGTGATCTGTACTTTGCTCACCTACCCCTTAGCCAGCGCTATGTGCTATTGTGAAGAGGAGGGCTGAACACACCGCAAGGAGACGTGGTCACTCCTCCAAAACCCCATCTTAAACGGTGATACGATTGGAAACAAGTAACAGTTTTTTTTTTACCTCCTCTTTCCTCTATCAGCTGCTGGCTTGCTGCTCCTCCCATGCTGCGTGATCTGCATTTCGTGCGGTGCACCTTGTCTCTCTTCTCCTCCAGACATCCTCAAACACTATTCAATCTCTATTCGCTGTTCCGTTATTTCACTGAGTAATATTTTCCATTTGTTTGCGATAATGTGATCTTTATTCTCATTTTTTTGAGTCTTTCGAATTTTCCTACTTCCATTATCTCTAACCTGCTCTGCATGTGTATCATTGGACTTGCTTCCAAAGGTTGTAAGTATGACGTGACTTGCCCGTCTCGCGGGATGTGAAAGTATCTCTCTGTCTCTCTTCAAAAGATCACGTCTTGTCGTAGGAAAAAAGTTTTTTTTTTATAATAGAGAGATATAAAACTTAGTTTCTAATTGAAACAGTCGAAGACATCAAAACATATATGAAAGAATCTTGAACATTACATTTGGCTTATCTGTTGCTTGTACTGCCTAGAGTGCACTCTTAAAAATTCTTTTTCTTTAATGGCACTGCTTGATTCTTTATTGGGATGTGTGGTTCTTCATTGAACTATGACTTGACTAAGCACAATTTCATTCTGGAGTTGGTTCTTTCTGATTTGAAATATTTTCTAATATGTACAACAGTACTAGGGTGTTGTACCATGTTAGCCATTATGAATGTAGTGAAAAGTCAAGCAAAATGACACCTTTTATTGGCTAACTATTGGATTACATCTTGCCTGAAGAAGGGGCCTGAATTGCCTCAAAGCTTGCATATTGTAATCTTTTTAGTTAGCCAATAAAATGTGTCATTTTGCTTGATTTTTCACTAATATGTACAACAAACACAAAATCTGTAATGTTTAGCAGGCAATCTAGCAGGGCAGTAACAAATTAAGAAAAGTTCTTGTATTTAGGAAGAGTCATTTTAAAATTAGGATTCATTGGTATTTCACAAATCTGTTACCATCTAGTCCTTGTTATTTACAGTATGGAGATTGTTTTGGATATAAATAAATAAACGTTCTTTCTGGGACCTGTACATGGATGGTTCTTCCAGGGACCAAAAATGGTTCCCCCTATGGCATCACTCTAAAGAAGCACCCAGACCCCTTTATTTTTAAGAGTGTAGTCACTTGGCAGTTTGAACTTCTTTGGAACCAGAAGTAAAAACATAGTTGGAATAACAGGCCAAGATAAAAGCAAGAAATTCAAATACACCAGACAACTAAGCCAAAAACACAGAACCGGGATCATAGCCAAAAGGAGAGAACAATAATATAATATCTTTTATGAGGAAGCTAACACAAGGGAGTACACTTACAAAGTCTTATGTAGAATCTGTAATCCTGGATAACTACAAAATGCACAAAGTTGCCCTTTATACCCTTATGATGTTATGCATTCTGTATTCCTGGGTGTTTTATATACCAATGAATCTCAAAATGGCACTGCCCGTGTGAAAACAAAAGGATGTAAGTCATGTTTAACTATAAGAAAACAAAACTGCAAACTAATATCTGAAATGGATTAAGCATTCAAAAAATATAAATGTGTATATGGAACCAAAAAAAAAAGTCGTTCATAAACAATAAACAAAATGAATATCACAGACTATTTATAGAATTGCATTTTGCAGTTCATCCCTGAGTGGATGCTTACACTTTAGAAGAATTTTGTATAGTAAAAATCATACATCATAATTACATATACCATCTGACTTTGAGTAAAATGTAACTTTTATTTTCTTTTTAATTTTTATTGAATTTATTTAAAGCATGTAACATTCTATACAATCAAGTCAAACTTAACAAAAATTCAATTCAACCCCCACTCATGAGAAAGGGAGAAAGGCCAACAGCCTTTTGAGATTAGTATAGAGGGAGTGGAGTCTTTCTCCCCAATATAAATGCTTATTCTAAAGTGTTATTGATTAGATCCTGCCAGGTTTTAAAAAAGTTTGAACAGATCTTCTAAGAGAGAATTTTATTTTTTCCAATTTCAAATAATATATAATATCAGTTCCCCACTGACTTAGAATAGGTGAGTTAGGATTCTTCCAGTTGAGCAAGATAAGTCTACATGCCAATAGTGTACTAAAGGCAATCACAGTTTGTTTGTCCTTTTCTTGCTCTACTAAGTACTATTATATTGTACATATAAAGGCCAACTAAATACATATCAAAATGTAAAATTAAGGTATACAGTTTATGTATGTAAATCTGTAAATATTCAAAGATGATAGATGGCTGCAAAACACTCATTTCATTAATATTTAGTTGTGCTGTTTTCTTCTTATGTATCTTGTGTATAACCATAAAAGGCTAAAAAACTAATTTAGTCCAGTCATGAGCCTGTGTCGAATCTGGCACATTGAACTCAACGCCAGAGCCAGAGTTTCCATAAAAATTATAAAATGATATACAGTATAGTGACAGCATTGTTCACATTCATGTATGCAAGTTTTCGCAGGCTATTTTGGTGGACCCTTCATTAACAGAATTTAAGAAAAGAATTTCCACAAATCTAGTTTATTCATGATATATCTTGAGATTCAGTAGGTCATACCTTGCTGTAGTGATAAGTTCTGAAACCACACCACAACTACCAGAGTTGGCCTAATCTGTATGTCTGAGCAGACTTTTCCAACTTCATACCCACAGCATGCATGTTGATTACCAAGTTCCGATGTGGGTATATGAATACCATTATTTATTTAGATTCATAAGAGGCTACATAAATAATAATGAATAGCTAACAGATTTGTGAAATACCAATGGGTTCATTATTTTAGAATCTCTCCTGCTGCTTACAATAACACAGGCTAAGTTCAGGTTTTCTGTATACACACATAAGAAGCAAAGGCACAAATAAATATTAATGAGATGCATGTTTTGTAGCCATGTATCATCTTTGTTTACTATATTTACAAATTTACATACAGATTTACCTTAAATTTACATTTTGACATGTATTTAGCTGACCTTTATATGTAAATACAATAGTGCTTAGTTTTTACTAGAGGAAGAAAAAAAGCATTGTACTGAAAGTCAATGTGGCTCAGTGGTTAAGGCTTAGGGACTCAAGCCCTTAGGTCATGGGTTCAAATCCTGACACTGTGAACATGAGCAAGTCACTTCACTTGCCTATGCTCCAAATGTAAAAACAGATGAAAAGTAATAAAAGGTATCCCAGATTTTTTAAGCTGCTTTGGATAAAGGCAAATAAATAAATGTAAATGATTTGCCCTGCAATGGTCTTAAACCTCATTTAGGGTTTGTTCCTAACTGTTAAATACAAAGTGAGTCTCTGTGCCAAGATCACTATGAAAGAGAAAATGAAAAAATAAAAATAATAAATTACAGGTAAACAAAAGGGGTCTAAAAGGACTTACCGATTTTAGTGTCAAATAAAGTGATGAAATCTAGAACAAAAGAGCTAACAAAGCTAGAGAACAAAATTGAAATCATATTCAAAAGAATCATCTTGAGTTTCCAAAGCAACATTAACAAAAAATAAAAGAATTGATCCCTAATCAAAACCGATGTGATATCATGTAAAGCAGTTTTGTTTTCTTCCAAATTATCCAAAGACTAGATTAGCAAGTGTAGGCTCTTAACATGTCCACTTTTTACGTCCTGTCCGGGGCGTCCTGGCGGGTTTTATAAATTCACGAAAATGTCCGGTTTTTCATAGGACCATTACGCGTGTACGTAAGTTGACTGGCATTTTGCACACAATGCTAGGGTACTACTTTTTTGCGTGACGTAATTACCGGGAGGCTGCCTTGTGGGCAGGTCTGCGCCGCGCGCGCAAACACACAGACACAGACAGGGAGCAGTGCAGACAGGGATCACAGCAGAGAGCGGAGCAGTATAGCAGGGAAAATGCCGAAGCGTAAGTAAGTGCAGCTTCACCGATGAACTGCAAAGAAAATTTCCCACATACCGTCCCGGTCGGGACAAGTGGGAGGCGGAGTACACCGTGTGCAAAGCCGGTACATATGTCTCGGTATCCAATAAAGGTGCTACGGATCTGAAAGCCCACGTGGACACCGAGAAACATAAAAAAGCTGTGCGAGGTGAGACTAGTTCATCTGCAAAGTTGACAGTTTTTTGTCAGACCAGGAAAAACAGAGGATGATGTAAATGCAGCAGAAGGTGCAATGGCTTTTCATACAGTGAAACATCACAACAGTTACAGGTCCATGGATTGCACCAGTACTTTGCTTAAAAAGGCATTTCCTGACTCTGACATTGCAAAAAAGTTTAGTAGTGCTCGCACCAAGACCGAAGCCATCGTCAATGGTGCTATAGCCCCCCATTCTGTTAAAATCACTCATGAAGCACTCAAAGAAATCCAGTACTGTGGTGTTTCCACAGACGGGAGTAACCACGGAGCAGTGAAAATATTCCCAGTCATAATCCAGTATTTTGACTGGAAGAAGGGTGGCGTGCAAACAAAATTGATTGAAGTTAAAGACACACCCAATGAGACAGCAGAAACCATTGCAAAATATCTCACAGAAACCCTGGCAAAAAACAATCTGTCGGAAAAATGCATTGCATTTACTGGAGACAATTGCAACACAAATTTTGGAGGAATCCGACGTGATGAAGCTGGAAAGAATGTGTTTGCAAATTTGAAGAGTTTGCTGCAAAACAAGACTCTGATCGGTGTGGGTTGCCCAGCACACATATTGAATAATTGTGCACACCATGGGGCAGGCACAATAGAAATTGACATTGAGAATATCATATTCAAAATCTACCAGGACTTTCACATTTACACTGTGCGCACTGAGAGCCTGAAGGAGTATTGTGATTTTGTTGAGATTGATTACAGAAGGATGCTCTCTCACAGCAAGACAAGGTGGCTGTCATTGTTCCCAAGCATTGAGAGGATGTTACAGATGTTTCCAGCTTTAAAGGCATATTTTCTGTCTCAGCAAAAGCCACCCATAGCACTCAAGAGTTTTTTTTTAAATGATTTTGCTGAAATCTACCTTTGGCACATGCACACACTCATGTCTGTGTTCCACACCCACATTCAAGAAATGGAACAGGAGAACATGTCCATTATGGAAGTGAAGAAGATATTAAACAATATACATACCATTATTCTTCAACGCAAGAGCAACAACTTCATGTCCCTTAAAGTTAAGGGACTACTGTGCAGATGTGCATGGCATGTCTGGAGTATCTGGAGAAGTGGATGACTCCCATGGAAGAGTTCTCAACATTCATGTGGATGGATCTGAGTGAGCCACCAAACTGGAATGATGTGGAGGCATGCATCAATTACCTTGGAGAGAAGGGGGTGGCAGTCAATGATGTTAAGTGTTTTGACCAGGTCACCAATCTGAGGAAATTCACAGAAACGTGCAACCATGATGAGGAGTTCAGTGGCCTGCAGGTACACCAGAAGTGGACCAAATATTTTGAAAAGGCAAAAAGCATTGCATGTTACTCAGAGCTACTGACAATTGCACAGTTTGTCTTTGCACTTCCCTCTCACAATGCAAATGTTGAGAGGGTTTTTTCACTAATGCAAAGCCAGTGGACCAAGGAGAGGAACCAGCTCTCCGTAGAGTCACTAAAGGGGATTCTACTAGTTCAGTTCAACTTCAGAGACATGTCTTGCAAAGACATTCATGCTTATTTGTTAAGCTATCGAAAACTGCTAGGAAAGATCAGCTCTACAGCAAAATATGGATGGGCTGACAAGGAAGATGAAGAAGAGAAGCAGGATGAAGAAGAAAACTAAAGATGAAAAGTCTAGATTCTTTTTAAGTTTTTTTGTCTTTGTGAGATTCTTCTGTTATTTATTTTATTACATTTAAGAGATATATTGTTGAAGCTGGAACAGAATAGTTCATATTTAGAACAATATTTAATTATTTATTTGAAGAGTCTAAGAGAGCTATTATTTTGTTATAAGTTTTTACAGATTTCATTTTATTTTATTACAGAGGTTAATTCTGCACCATTGAAGTATAATAAATAATGTTCATCAACCACCAAGAAGCTTGTCTGAATTCGTCTGGAGGCCGTGCCGATCGTCCTCTTTTTTGGAAATCAAAATATGGTCACCCTAAAAAGCAAAAGTGCCAGAGTGGTTCTCCAGAACAAGTCAACTAACAAAACTGTTCTTCAGATTACGTCAGTTAACAAAACTAAAATGTCTTTTGCCAGAACTATACTCTTCAACATGACACTTCAGAGTCTGGTCCTTGAAAAGAATTACAAATTTTCTTGCTAGGATAGCAATCATGCTGGTATGGAATGGATGTTTATTTCTGTATCTGTGATGTAGTATGTCATAGGGAAACAATTTTGTGTTTCCAAAAGAAGCATTCATAAGATTCATAACAGGCTACATAATAAACAATGAATAGCTTACAATAACACAGGCTAAGTTCAGGTTTTCTTGATTTGTTAGTGTCCTGCTAGATTGCCTACAAAATATTTCTATTTTGTCCACATGTTAGTACTAGGGTGTTGTACCGTGTTAGCCATTATGAATGTAGAGAAAAGCCAAGCAAAATGACACCTTTTATTGGCTAACTAGAAAGATTACAATATGCAAGCTTTCGAGGGAACTCAGGCCCCTTCTTCAGGCAAGATGCATCTTGCCTGAAGAAGGGGCCTGAGTTGCCTCGAAAGCTTGCATATTGTAATCTTTCTAGTTAGCCAATAAAAGGTGTCATTTTGCTTGGCTTTTCTCTACGTCCACATGTTAGAAACGATTTAAAAACCCAATTAACTAATTTCATATGCTAAGAACCCTTCCCAGAATGTAGTTGTTCTTTATCAGGCAATGGTTCTATGAGGAACCACCCAACCCATTAAAGAACCAGCATATTTAAGAGTGTACTGCGCTGCTGTTTTATATCGTCACACAGTGATGATGTCACATATTGCTCCAAGATATGTCATGTGATGGAGACCTGCCTAGAAACAGATAAACAACAGTGATGCAAACTGCAACACAGGAGCAACAAGAATGATGTCACTGAGAAGTAATGAAGTAAAGAATGAGAAGTAATTGTAAATAAATCAAACTTGATATTTTACTTCAAAACTATGCCTGAATTTAGAGCGCAAACAGTGATGTGCAGTGAGGTTCATGGCTGGTGAGTCACTGAGTCCTCCAGAGTCAGATTTACAAATATATGAACCCAAAAGAATAGCTTATTGACTATTCAGATGGCAGCATGCACATTGGTTATGTTTCACATCTCATCAGAATCATTTGCACACCATAGGTAAGCACATATTTGGCTAAGACAGAATGATACATTTATGGCGGCGGGAGAGAGCAGAGAGAGAGCGCATTTGCTGTGCACCCTCTATGTGTTCTAAAGTATGAATTCCACAATTCATACTCATTAACTACAAATGAAAGTACTGAGTGATATACAAAAAAAAAACAGATTTCAATTTTGAACTTAATTGAAATATTTATTTTTATTTTTTTAAAGCTTTTTATTCTGATGCTTTAATCAATTTTAATAGAGACTGTTCGACAAAAGGATAACAAGAAAAACAAATGAAAATTTTATTTAAGGTCAAAATGTAGTTTTTAAATATTGAATTGTTTTTTTCTTAGTCTGATCTCATTTTTTTTTAAATTGAAAACCGTTTATGATCTTACCTTTATTTGTAAATGAAGTCCATGCGCCTGTCCTTCTCCACGAAACTCTCCGTCACTTTCTTGTAAAAGTCCTCCTTGTTTTCCTTTAGTTTTAAGAATCTTAACCTTCTATTTTGGCAGTCAGTTGGAACAACAAATAAAAATAAACGGACCGCTGCAGTGCACTTGACTTTCTGATATCGCTAACTTTGTGTGGCACGGTACTATCTGCCTCACCTTTTTCACTGCGGTTTTACTGTATGTCCAATCAGCAAGATTAAATATGTCTCACACATTCATTAAATATATTAGCCAGACTGTGGAAAGTCGGGGTGTATCATAGACGTGTTTGCAAACATTATATTGGTGACATACAGAGAGACAGCAACAGGCATGTGCCAATTACATGCATCAACCCCGTGTGTGAAGGACGGTGCAGTCTGAGGTCAGGCTCAACCCATCGCTGCCGCAACTCATGTTTCTCCCCTGTATCTGAACAGGAAATGTGCAAATTCAGCGATTTTGACTATAAAAATGATCAAAATTATTGGAATCATACAGAAAACACATTTATAGCACAGACCAGTGGACATACAGTATTTATTTTATGTTATTTTTAGTTTTTTTACTTTTCACGATGGCTCTGCCTCACCTGCTTCCCCTGACAGCACGTCCCTGAGCACAAACATAAAATATTCCAATTTATAACACTGACTAGCACCTGATGTTGTTGAGATTTAGGGCTCCAAAGACACTTTATTAGAGTTAGTGGGTTCAGAAAATAACGTAGTTGACCAATAAATAAATGAATGTGGGGACTACGTTTACGTAGCAATGAATAAGTAGAAATGAACAATAAAAGAAAACATGACTTTGTCAAGTTCAAGTGTGTAGGTTATTGGAATGGCTGCTTTATTCTATGACAATTAAATCTTTGTTTAAATGTATACAAATAAATTATCCAAAAGCAGTAGACCTTATGCATGTTAAGCCAGCACTTATTTTGGTAAAAACTATTGTTACACTCGACATAATTCATCACAGCCAAAAATTCATATAATCACAAGGCCGCGTAATTGTTTTATGTTCATTTTGTTTCCTGTGTATCCCCAAGGTATTGTAAAAGAAAAAAAACAAAGCAGCACCCAGCAATAACACAGGCAGCACAGACATCCAATATAGTCCATCAGTCAATATTTCCTTCCAGCACATGATTCATCATTGCTTCCTTAATAATTTCTTTAGCCATGCAAATCATCTAAGATATTATGTATTAGATGATTATTAAAAACTTATATTCATCTAAACCAAAACAACAATAAAAAAGCAAAACTAAGTTGGCTTTGGCCAGGATAGTACTCTTCAACATGCTGCTTCAGAGTCTGTTCCTTGAAAAGAATTACTACGCTCCTTGCTAGGATAGCAATCATCCATTCATTTGCAATCCTGGCATGGAATAGCTGCATATCTCTATATCTGTGATGTAGTATGGCAATGTTTCTTTTGGCTGTATAACTGTGTGAGATTTAGATGAGACTGCAAATTTTTAACCCCTGGAATGGTTCATTCATTAGAAGAATGATAGACAAATGTGTTGTTATGTGATCTAAAGATGATAACGTGATGATGATAAAGACACAAGCAATTTATTCTGCCACATGGCACAAGGCACTAATCTGCTATTGGTAAAGTAATCCACACAGGTCCTAAACTCTAAGGAACACTGACATAGAACGTGGTGGAAATTAATTTTATTTCCCTTATTATTTACTAGTGGAGTCAAATAGTTCCCAACTTGCTGTGAAGTGAACATCACTCGCTGGCTCTCTGTCTCTCTGCACCAACGCGCCCCCCGCCAACAAAGTGCTCCAAAAATAAAGCTGCTACCTGGAAACACATTCATTAACATCTGCATTAACGAACCAAGTCCACCACAGCAAATTTAAACTGAATAAATTGTAACATGAAAGAAAGGCAACAACAGATATCCTTTTAGTTTGTGTAATTTGTAAAATATAAGCAATATACTTTAATTTGGTCAGGTTAAAAATATTCTGGCGAAAAAGATTTATCAAATTAGACAGGCACCAGTGAGAGTTGGTCCTAAATTGCCTTTCTCTTATATTCCCCTGAAGAATGAGGTCAGGAAACTGCCCTGACTAGTAATGGAACAAATGAAATAAGCATATTCCATGAATGAATGGTCACTTTTGCCCAGGATTGGCTACAGAGATTCTGGTGCCTCAGGAAATTATTTTTTATGTTTTGTACATTTTCTTGCTCCACTTCTTGGATTACAAACTAACTTCCTAATGATGTTTTCTAACATTCATTCATCCTTGTGTAACCATGAGGCAAATACAAATAAAGTGTGAGTGTCATAACAAATTAGAATGGAATGGAATATGAGCTAAGATAGTTTGGTTGTATATTTGTAGACTTGTCATTTTAAATAGCTATATCATTGTTTCCTGTCTGTCTCTCTGAGCCTAGTAAGAATCCACCAAACATTGTAAGAATGAATATAAACTAGGTGGCAGCAAAAACAGTAAGGAGAAGGACAAAAGCCAGAGTAAAATGATTCTTGTCCCCCAAGTGCATATCCACCTTTCCACCATCATGATCCCTTTCTTTGCAGAATGGTTAATATCACTACAGAAGCCCGCTTATAGCAGTCACTTTTCAATAACCATAGACCTCAAGATGTTAGAGGTTCAAAAAGGCCAGAGTACAGAATTAAGAATTTGTATAATGTACATAGCTTTTTAGTCCTATATTACAAAATATACTGCAAAACAAAAAAAATCACATTGTTTTTGTTACAAAACAAAAACATGGTCAGCCAAGGAAAGCCCTCCACTAGAGTGATGGCCTACATCCGTATTTGCTTGAGTTGCCCAGTTATTGCCACTGCTATGGCTTCTTTTGCAGGCTTGGTAATTGTAACTTGATTGGTGCAAGCATTCAAAACCACCTTAAAGATAGCAATATTCTGCTCTTGACGTTTGTACATTTTTTTTAGATGGTGACATATGGGTTAATGTCAACAACATGATTTGACATCCATTTGCATGCTTTCCCAGGTCTATAACTGATAACCATCTTCTATAATTATCACTGGTTAGCATTTTGCTAAATTTTGTAATATTCAATATATTTCATAACTTTGCTCCATTAAATTTTCTAAATTTACTGCTGTTGCCTATCCCTGACATTGTATTTTTATTGCTTGGGAACTTTAAAAATAAGGCGGTCACACAAAGTGCCATGATTTCTAGTGGTTTTTGAACATATTTTCAGTATTTTTATCATTTCTGTCTTGCTGAGATTAATTTATATTTATTGTCCAAGGTCTTTTTGACACATTTTAGATGACACCATTCTATTGGGCTGTGTTTTCAGTCTATGGACATTCTTTCATTCCTGATGCACAATGTGTCAATTGATGACATGTCAGACACCATCTTATATAAGAGCAAGGGCTATGCACATTTCTTGTCTGAAGTTTACATACAAAATGAAAGAAAGACTTTCTGGAATAGATTAAAAATGGTTTTTTGTTTAACAATTACCATTAGTATATGCATTGTTTTATTACCTGACTATAAGAGATTTATTTGATTATAGTTCCTCTTTAAGGAGTTTCCCAGTAGCCAACCAGAATTTACCAATTCAACACCTTATGTGTGACTGACTGAGCACAGCAAGGTACTTTTTAATTCTTTGTCATTAGCTCAGGAATGAAGGAATGAATACCTCATGATTAATTAAACCAGAATATATTTGGGATTTCGATAAAAACAGGTATTCCTTAAACCAACCCTTGAATTCTTGAGGAGAACATATAAGCTATACAACACAGTAAGAAGGTTTGGGTCCAATCCAATTTGATTTTTTTCTTTACAATATTCATGTGAGTCCTACTGAATGTTCCAGAAAATTCCTAGTTCCTCTTCTTTAAAGAGCTTCAGGAATTGCCAAGTCTTTCTTATAGTGTGTAGGTGGCCCACGGCATGGATGGGCATCCCAGCAAGGAGCTGGGAAGATACTTTACCTGGACAGGAAACCCCTAGAGGACAGTCAGGCATCCCAGCCAAGGGAGAGAAAGGTGCCAGACCCAAAAAAGTGGATGGACAGACAGCCCATTGGAAGGAGACACTGCCTTATTTGGGCAGAAAGCCCCAAGTAAATGGACAGGCGTCCCAACCGGGCATGTTTCTAGTACCTTCCTAGCCGAGATAAAAGAAGAGAAGAACAGGGAAGGACAGTCTCTGAGGGGTGTTTATTCCCCCCTCACACTAGATGGCAGCAGCATGCGATATTGGGACTCATTCAATAACCATCAGGGAATGTCGGGAGTTGTAGTCCAGCAGCACAGCTCTGCTGGGGTCCATGGGTGCCACAAGAGGGAGCTGCAGGGAAATGTATTCCCTATTGTGTGAGACTTCTGTGCGACCCAGAAGTACTTCCAATGGGCAGTAGCCTAGGCACAGAAAGTACTCCCAGGGACCCCTCTCCCCTGTCCAGGCAAGTCGGAGCTGGGAGGAAGGAAGGCAACACTCAACTGGAGGAGGACAGTGCGGTGCCGAAAAGAGAGGTGATTGTAGAAGAGACAACTCATGTTTCAATAATTTTTGAGGTATTTATTAAATAAATAACCCTTTGTTTGAACCCAGGACTCTGTTCATGTAGTCATGTTTGGGGTTTGGTGGTTCTCTTGAGCTGGTCTATCACAAGTGCAAAATTCTAAATAAGACCTCACATTATATCAACTGAGTAGTACTCCAGAAGTAGGACCTGAATTCATAATTTCTTACTTTACCTTCTAAAATTTTAGGTGCTCGCTGTATCCAACAGGAGGCAGAAGTTCTCTCAGCCTCTCAGCATTTAATTCTTTTAAAGAGTAGTATTTCTTTAGTAAGAACTAAAATGTTTCTTTCCTCCAACTTGAGGAAAGGAGTATAGCTCTGTAAAACTAAAATGAAGAAGTGCGCTCAGCTTGATTTCTTCAGAATTCTGATCACTAACAAACAGTTGAAAAAAATCGCATTTGGAGAAAAAATAAATTAAATCTCTTCTTTTCTTTTAACTGGATTATGTTGGAGCAGACACTGCAAGCAGAGATCAGGACTAAATGCAGTGCAGATAAAGAAAAGCTGTCTTGTTTATTTCAAGGTGGTGGAGTTTTCCTCCCATATACGCTGTATCTTTATACTGTGTTATTGTGTCAAGGCAAGCTTAGCCAATCAAGTTAAAGTATCTGTTGTTTTTTTGTTTAGTCCCTTTATGCACAAAGTTACATAACATATGAAACATTCACCTAGTCTACACAGTTATTATGTTCACATTTCAGAAATGCAATACTGTAACCCTGAGCACAGGAGCAATCCATCCAATGTCAGACACTTCTGTAACTCAGGCCTTAACAAATAAACAATGTGTCAACTGACAAAAATGACCATGTTCAATGACCACAGCAATACCCTAAACACTCCACTGACTGCCAGTATGTTCACAATAGCATTACAAAAAGTACCGACAGCAATTTGCTTCACTGTACAGCATGCAACAGAATAACACTGCATTGACACAGACACCCAAGTTCTTGTCTTAAACAAACTTATTTCCACCTTGTTTGTAGAGTCTTGCTACAGGCAGTTACAACTATATGTTTATCTCCATTAAATGTCATTTTCCAGGTGTCAAACATTTTTGCTGGATATTTCACGCTGCTTTAGTAACTTAGTTGTCCTATTTTATGTTATCTATAAATTTCACAAGTTTAATAATGATGCCAGCATCTAGGCCACTGATATATGCAAGAAATAATAATGATTTCAGAATCAATCCACAGAACACATTACTCTGGTCTGAAACTGTCATTTATCTATTGTATCTTTGACACTTCATTTTCTCCCTTTGTCTTATCCTTCTCTTTCTTTTCTTTGATATACTGGCATGTTGATTTTAATGTGTGTGCTTCTTGCTGTTGCTGTATGTGCATATAATTCATTGTTTCATCTTGTTGTGTAATGCCTGCTGTTTTGTATAGAGGTTTATAATTTTCTTCTTCATGCAAAGATAAGATTAATTGATTGAAAGATCATTTTTCTATTCTTATGAACCCTACATGTAATCGAGATCAGCACCTGAGCCCCTGTGCTCATATTAAATGGGTATTGAAAATGAATGGAATGATCTTTAAATTACCAACATAACATTTTAAGGAAATAATAAAATAGCTAGTAAATGGGTGGGCATAGAACTAAAACAAACGTGTACCTAGCTACCCATCCAAACAGAAAAACAGTGTTTGAGTGAAGAACTGCAAGTTCCACAAATAAATGTTGAGGTGCCAACTCGGTTGTCCCCATTTAATTCAGTCCACAATACAACAAAAAGGATAGCTATGCACCCTTGTACATTGTTCAAAAGAATAATTAAAATAAGAAAGTAATTTGGCTAAGTAAATTGTCAGGTTCTAGTCAGGGTGCAAAGTGCTCTGTTCTTCTGTGCAGTCTGTTCGAAATCGAACATTTCCTTCCAGCAGCTGTGGGCTTTATAGGTGGGGGGACTGAAAGGGGCGGAGTTAGTTGCCCTCATTGGGCGTCTTCTCTGTACTGTGGAAGGAACAAAACAGGAGAAGGTTAACCTGAGCACGAGCGCCCCTTCTTGACCCAGGGTGGTATTACCTACCACAGATGAGCCTGGAGAGTGATCCACAGACACGCATGAGTAACAGTGTGTCTGTAAATTGCAATTTTTATTTTTGCTGTCATTTTATGTAACACCATTCATGATGAAATCCATCCCAAAGCATATTGTTAATAGTACAGAGCACAACATTATGCTTACAAAGACTCATATTTAGGCAACTTGAGTGCCAACAGTCAAACCACTTGGTCAGGATCACACAGTAAGTCAGGGAGGGGATTGGATTGCAGTCTTCTTCTACTGCATCAGATGATTAACCATAAGGTTATATTGTCTGTCCAAAAGCCAAATAATTTCTTGCAACCTCACGGTTATTTTTATGTGCCGCTTTCCTTAAGGCAAATTTTAGCGCATTTTTTAAATTGAACTGAACTACTAACAAATACACTGCAAGACTTCACTTTGCTGTATGTAAGAATTAGATTTCTCAGGATGTGCACTTGACTTCATGACAGTTTATATTCTTGGTGTTAGTGGTATTATACACAAAAGCTCTACTGGAACCTTCAGTTTTGAAGCTAAAGAACAATGCATTTTTTATAATTATCTTTAAATAAATTTTGGAAAATGTATTTTCATCAGTTAGATATATGTGGACATTTTTGTTAAGGAACAGGAAACATATTGTAGTGGGATTTTTATGGAAGGAGTCAATTATGAAGAAGAGACACCCTTGCAGTCAGAAGCTTGGTTATCCACTTCAACCATTAAAGTCTTCTTTTGGCTTGACTGGCTAAGATGGTAACTTTTCATGTAGGGTGTGGACCTAATGTTTGCACCCCAGGAACCCATTGAGGTTGTGCTGTGAAATAATTGCAACCAGAGTGAAGAGAACTCAACTATAATGTTATAGGTAATACTAAGGAAATAAACTGGGGTAGCAGAACAAAGGCAGAAAGATTCCAAAAAACGAATCAAGAGCAATGCTTTACTGGCCTTTGCTAATAGATAGCAAAGAATAGCCATTTATATTGAGTTTATTCTACTCTGTCCTTGGCTTGGATCCTGCCTTGTGCCACATGCTTTAGAGCAGTGTTGTCAAACTGAGGCTCTGCTAAAGGTTCTCTTTCCAGGCACTTACATAATTATAAGCCGATTACTACTGCCAACAGATGATCGATTAACTTGAACCCATTTGCACCTGCAGTATGTGCCTATCATAAATATTTATTTCAATAGAATATCTGAAAAGAACAAAATGAAGGTCTGAGAAATTGTGATCTGTTCTGGTCTACAAAATATTTTAATGTTGCTCTTAGAAAAAAAGGAAGTCAACAGTTGGAAATATCTACTGTGGCAAAATGAGAGCACCAACAAGACAGAGAATTAAATAACATGTTTCATTAACAGCAAGAACTAACTTCTAATTCAGAAATTAGTGAAAATGAAGCCCCTCCAGAAACTGAGTTTGTGTCTCCTAAATTAGCTGGTCATCTGTTGGTGCTTTTAGTATTTCATTATTGTTTAGCTGCTATTTAAGGAAAAATAAACAAAGAAGATCTCTGAATATTCAAAAGCAAGTCAATTAAAATGAAGGAAAATGTTGTTTGTTCCATTAGCAGGAATAATTGATTAATAATTAAGAAAAAAAGCTGGCCCTCCAGGATCTGTGTTTGATGCCCCTGCCATAGGGATCATCTCAATGGATTAAGTTAAATTAAAGGTGGATGACATGAAATTTACATGTAGGGTTAAAAACCTTGGTTTTAACCTTTGGCCTGGCCATTAAGAAAATTGGAAAAATGTGGAGTTTGAATGTCTTTGTCATGTCTACATAGGTGTTTCACTTGATATTTTGGTTTCATTCCAAGTTGAGAAGAAGTATGGGGTAGGCTAATTGGTGACATTGAAATGGAGCAGTATGAATGAGTGTTAATGCTCCTGTAAACATGTGTTGTTTACTGTCACACCGGCTGTGGATATTCATGTTTTATATTTCCTGCTCCTGGGGTGAGCTGTGACTCCCATCCTTGCAACCAAGGGACTAGGAAACAAATGAATGTATTTTGAAATATGTACCTGTGAAAATGGTTTCTACTGTGGCATCTGGAGGATAGATAGATAGATAGATAGATAGATAGATAGATAGATAGATAGATAGATAGATAGATAGATAGATAGATAGATAGATAGATAGATAGATAGATAGATAGATAGATAGATAGAAACCTTGGAAATGTAGCTTTTACAGGGGCTCACTGTTTCATACTTAAGAAAATTGAATATATTGAGTAAATGACACAGTGGCACAGAGGTTAGTGCTGAGATCTCACAGCTCCAGAGACCTGGATTGAAGTGATGCTTGCTCTCTGTCTTTGTGTCTTTATGTCTGTATGTTTTTTTTTTCTGTATACTCGAGACATTGATGTTGGGATAAATTGGCACAACATGTGTCAGTATGCCCTGCAATGTACTGGCACCCTCTTCTTGTGCACAGTGCTGCTAGAATAGGCACTGTTTTACCACAACCTCAAATATAGATTAAGCAGGATAGAAAATTAATGGATGGGTGGAAAGAAGAATATGTTAACTCCAGTCATTAAACAGCAGAGAATCTCAGAAAGTCATTGGACTACAATCAAACCCCTGACAACAAGACATCCATCCATCCATCCATTTTCCAACCCGCTGAATCCAAACACAGGGTCACGGAGGTCTGCTGGAGCCAATCCCAGCCAACACAGGGCACAAGGCAGGAACCAATCCCGGGCAGGGTGCCAACCCACCGCAGGATACACACAAACACACCCACACACCAAGCACACACTAGAGCCAATGTAGAATCACCAATCCACCTAACCTGTATGTCTTTGGACTGTGGGAGGAAACCGGAGCGCCCGGAGGAAACCCACGCAGACACGGGGAGAACATGCAAACTCCACGCAGGGAGGACCCAGGAAGCGAACCCGGGTCTCCTAACTGCGAGGCAGCAGCGCTACCACTGCGCTACTGTGCTGCCCACAACAAGACATCTTATGAAAAAAAAAAAAAACATTAAAGACAGACCAGGTTTCAGTTTCTACAGCTGGGATTATTGCCTGAGTACCTCCAGGATTTAAAAGGACTGCACATCAGCAGCTCTAATATTACCTGCACCATATGAATTCACATCATGAAGTCAACTGTGCTACTTGAGACAGAAAAGAATATTCAGCATACATCTTCCAGCTGAGCCCATAACCTTTTAACCTGTTCAGTCAGAAAGCAGTTCATTTATGGGGTTTTTCTTATTCTTTGCTGCTTGCCTTTTCTCTCTTTATTTTTTACTTATTTTTCCATATCATCTTCATCTGTTTTTATGATAAAAGGGGAATATACTGATTTCATCTGCTATGGCCACTTCCACTTTCACCTCAACCCCAGTCACTAGACCCAATATGGCAATAATACATCTTTAGAAACAAATGCAGCCTATTGCAGGGTGAAATGCAGTGCTTGACTTGACCTTATCTACAGTATAAAATTAAATCTTATACCGTTTCATTATTGTTGCACAGTGTCCCTTATATGCTTGCATATTACAGCAGTTAAAGCATACTAGGTAATTTGCTAGTCGGTGTTTGTCTAACGATTTTCAAGCTCAACTCCTTGGCCAATAAGCCTCACTGCTCCTCTTTGCAGTATGTAAGATAAAACAAGCAGAAGATACCAACTCCACAGAGAAAACAACCCTTCACAAAGTTGCTACATCTGGCTCTGTCATGGCAAGGCATTATTGTTAATGCTTTACGCAAACATTGATTACCAGTGTATTTGCCTCCCGTTTCTGCCAGACAATGCCCCCTTTTAACATATTTCTCAAGGTCCCTTTATTATAATTTGTGGCTGATATCATTTCTGTGTTACTGTGATCTTTAATCACATTGTCAACCTTTTTACTCAGAGGGCTGGCTAATTCTAATCTTTATTTCTGGAAGCAGCTTGATTTGTCACATTTTGTTGCGGATTCCTTGGCTAGGCTCTCTTTCTGTTATTATTTTTATTCCTGGGAGGAGTCCTGTGCCATGCTGGCTTTTAGGAGATCTAATTAATGTGTAATTCCTGAAGCTGTTCACTGCAGTGGACAGGCTGCTCTGAAACCCGAACCACTGGCTCATCATTTGCAAGCTAATTAGTAGTTCTCACATTGCAACATAGCATATTTTCTGCTTGCCTGAGATGCTTATTGGGAGACTAGGAGGCCAACATATACTCTAGGCGCAAATGATTAGAGATTATTAAAGGCTATGAAACCCCAGCCATATGCAGTTGGCAGGTTGGTCACCTCATTCTTGAACCAATAATGACGCAGATTTCTTCTCCTGCATTTGTCCTACCTCTGGCAGACAGCTTTTGATGGCATTAGTCAGGTCTGCCATACAAAGTAATAAAGAAACATGAACACAGACCTGTGGTATGAAATCCTGTGATATCCTTCATTAAATTCCACTGTATCAGCATTACTAATATTGCTATGATAATAATATGATAAATATCAATCATTTTTATAAATCTGCTTTATCCGTTAACAGAGTCTGAAAAGTACTGGTCTAACTCAATTACATCTGGTCTAAGGCATCCCAGATTACATTCACACACACACATACTGTACATTCATTTACACCCAGCCAATTTACAGACACCATCTTTGGAATTTGTGGTGAAAAAAAGAATACAAAATGATAACCCACAGGGGACATCACACAAACATCACATTAAATGCACCTTCTTTCAATAAAAGAACAATTAATTGCCCAAAACTATTTTATTCCTTTTATAAATATGTTATCCTTATGCCAAAAGCACCATAGTGAATATAATGCTCCAGTCTCATTTCTTCCCATTATGCACCATTTTTTTAAATTAAATCAGAATCTACTACATAGCATCCCATTGTGAAAGCTGAAGTTGCTCAAAGTATATCATCCTTGGTTTGCATTCAGTTTACAAATTAAAATGTAATTCCCAGCCACAATTTGAAACATAAAGTGTTTCATAGTTTCCATCACAAAAAAGTGAACATTACTACATACTAAATATTCTTAGACTAAATAGAAGCAATCTGTGCCAGACATTTTTGCTATGCAGCCTCCCCTACCATAACCTATCATCTATGGAGGAAGAGTGAAAGCTTTAGATTCATCAAAAATTTCGATCTCCAAGTTTTGATGGATCTCGACATTTTAGGATCCCCTGATACCTGCAACATTGATATGTTTATGATCAGCATGTGCCTGTCTATGTGTGTGTGTGTGTGTCTGTGTATCACAGTTTCTTGAGGAAGGTCTAAAGCTGAAACGGTTGGATGGAAAAATACCAAACTCAAAACTTAAGCCTGTTATGAGATGACTATGTGCTGATTAGTTTTTGAGCCAAATTGTGCAAAAGAAAGAGGCACTCTAGTGCAGGGGTGGGCAGATTCAGTCCTGGAGGGCCGCAGTGGTTGCAGGTTTTTGTTCCAACCCAGTTGCTTAATTAAAAACCAATCCTTGTCAATTATTTAATTGCATGGCTTGCTAGTGCTTTAACTCTGCCATGTCAGGTCATTCTCATATCCTAGATTTATTTTCCTTTCTAAGGATATCATCCAAATGATTTGAAGTCTAAAACAGATGAGTAATTCGCAGTGCTTCACTTTTTTCTCTTCACTTTCCTTCCAAGTATTTAATTAAACCAAATAGTGCAAGATAAATACACACAGGTGTAAATGAAAACAAGCTAAATGGAGAAATGCTGGTCTCTTTTGTCATTTGCATGGCATTGCTAATTAGGAGCAATTAAAAACCAAGAATACAGCTGTTTAAGACTAAAATAAGCAATAAGGGTTCAAAATCTTAACGAGCGAGACAACTAAAGTGAAGCTGAAGTGTTACTTGAGCAATAAGTGCTTCTTATTAAGCAATTGGGTTGGAGCAAAAACCTGCAGCCACTGCGGCCCTCCAGGACTGAATCTGCCCACCCCTGCTCTAGTGGAACCTCAAATACCATAATTCTGCAATTAATTATGAATTCTTCTTGTCAATTGCTATCATAACAACCTATTTTATGATCAGAAAGATATCAGTAATTACTGAATGTTATAGAATAGTTTGTGTAACTTATTTCCTAGGGCACAAAGCCTACTGATGCTCACGTCCAAATTTTTTGACCTTATGTATTGGACTTTAGTGTTTCATTTTCTTCATTCTTCTGGTTTTTGACCTTGGACTGCTTAAATCTTTCTTTCATCTTTTGGTCCAGCCTCATTAATAAATCTGTCATCTTTCATCTTTTAATGGTGGTAGTACAGCTGTGAGGTTGCCAGACACGTGAGACACAGCTGATCTCTGCTATTGGCTTAAAAACAATTTTTGTCCAATGGGATTCAACATCTGTCCTATTTATAATGTAAAATATACAACAGGTTTTCTTAAATTATTGAAATCCCTTTTGCTCTAGAACTGTCTTCTTTTAGATCATTTTCATTGCTTTACTATAACCTCTCCACCACCACTATCCCCTTACATGATATTATGAAAACAAAGACAGTGATGATATTAATAAGAAAGTTTTAAACAAACAAACAAACATAAACATTGTACTGGTAAATATTTATATATACCAATACATTACACATATAAGGCAGTTGTAAACACAACCTTACATTATTTTGATTATCACTGTCCTTATAATAAAAAGTAGGAATTCACAAAAAAGTATGCTTCAAACTTTAACAGAAATGTATCTGTCAACTTAGAGAAAAGAAACAATGCCAAAGTTTGGAAGCTGCACAGCTCACCAGTTTTGGTCTGACGTACTGTAGATCTGCCAGGTAAAACAACTTTAAACAAGTTATAGTATTCCCATTGCCAAATGTTCCTTTATAATCTCAAGCACTATTGTTCCTCTTCACTTTGGCTTTGACCCTTGTTCTCAGCTTGGCAGTATATAAGTTGATTTCTGGTAATGCATAAATAGTAGCCACTTACAGACAAACTTCATAGGTAATCTTTTTGTAAATGAACTTGCTTTTCATATTTAAACAAACTTCAAGAGAATACTGGTTCAAACAATTTTAACAAATGTATTTCAACAGAAAGATACTTAATATAGTTCATTACACATGTGCCTGACCATCCTACCTGGAGGATCATCTATATTAGAAAAATGAAAGGGCTTAAACTCATCAAGTCAAGCTCACATGACTCTGTGGTCTAACATCATCTTAAAATGGGCTGTCATCTTGAACATGAGGGAATAAAGAGATTATTACATATTACATAGACATCATTGTCCTGGAAAGGACAGTACACTGACTAGAGAAAATGATGAAAGGTAGCAGGTGAGGTTACAGACAAAATTAGGCCACAATTGCCTAAATTCAAGGACAATAAGGAAGCCACAAGACAAAAAACATAATAAAGGCTAGTGACTCAAATATAACAAGACACCGGTACACAGGGCATGGTAAACAATGAGGATAAATGCATTTAAATATAAAAAGTGGGTTTACAATGGAAATCAGGGAGCTTTCCTAGAAGAGATATTAGGACCAAACAAATACATTGAACTGCATGTCTCATTTATGATGTTTCTTATATTTTTGTGCTTTAGTCAATAATGAATGGCTTTAGGTGATTGAAATGTAATTGCTGTTGTCGAGCAACAATATATATTATAGTAATCAAAAGACATGATCATTCATGAAGCATGATAGTTTATCTTAAAAGATGCATTTTTCAATTGCAACACTTTCAAAATGGAGCCTGGTGCAAATTTTATGAATGAGGCCCATGGAAATAATGATGAGGAAATGAAATAGAGCCATTAATAGAGATCTGAAAATATTGAAATTAATATTGGAATTCAGTAAAACTATTTGCTGCTGAAGATTTAAGGAAATATTTCAGGGTGACGCAGGGGCCTGAATCCCTTTCCTTTTATTTTTTATGCAGTTTGAATGCTCTTCCCTACATGTGTATATGTTTTTTTTTCTTCTGATTCACTGTTTTTTGTCCCGCAGTCCAAAGACTCTGCAATAAACCTGTATGAGTAAGTGTAGATATGTAAGTAAATATGCTCTACATTGGATTGGTGCCTATCCAAGGCTGATTCCTCCTTCTGAACTGAATAATGTCAGGAACTGACATTGAACTAAATGTATATGTTCAGAAAATGACCAGGTGGGTTGGTTGCTACTTGCATTTCACCCACCCAGAGGGGGTAACGTTGTCCAGTGTTTCTGTCTCATGAGTGGTACTGTAAGTTATGTGAGTAATCGTGTGCAACAGTAGAGATGGCCACTTGTATGCTAATGTCTGTATGTCTCTCTCTCTCTCTCTCTCTCTCTCATCATAATGCAGCGTGAGAGAATACGCAACATTGAGAGGATTTGCAGCCTACTTCGCAAGGTCAGTTTTTTTTAATTTCATGTTTCTTTCTAGCTGTAATACAATGTGCATATTTTGTTCCCAGTGCAAACTTTTCCTGGAATTTGTGTGTGCCTTTCATAAGTGGTTATGCTTGTTATGAAATTCTGTTTGAATTTCTCATAATTTCAGGTACCACAGAAAACATTCTTATTACAAGCTTCAAGGCAATGAGCCAATTCAATTGTCACATCTGACCTTTCATTGTTATTCATATTTTAAATGTAACATCAGACATTGCATAATATCATTAAAAACAACATAATTCCTATAACCTGCTTTTCATGCAGAATTCGTTTTTTATGACTTGAAGCCTGAGCCATATCCATTTGGATCAAGCGTACTGGTAGCAGCAATGGGAGTTTAACATCTTCTAGTGTGAAGTAATCAACAGTGTTTCAAAGGGTATCATTTTGCTGGAAGGGTCATGTGTTAGTCCTCCCATAAGCTATAAACATTTGTCTGCTAAGTAGGGGTTTTGCACCCCTCTCCTAATGCAAGGAGCAATTTAGTGGGATTTTTAGATTATGCAATAAAATTATCTTGCTGTTTCAAAAAATGTTTGAGTTGGTCTCCTTTATGTAGTTAACTGTAGAATTTCATTGTAAATGACACAACAGTTGCTCTGGTTCAGTTACAGCGGGTGGTGCTTTTTCTATGTCAAATTTGTCCATTCTTCATTTGTCTGTCTGGGTTTTCTCTGTAAACACCCACAGTCTAAGAATTTGCTCTATGGTTGATTGATGATGTTAAATTGCTTAGTCTTTGAGGCAATGCTTGTGTTTTCTTTCTACCTTAGGCCATCATAGGGCAGTTTTTCTTGTATTATGTCAGAATGCCCTATGTTTATATACATATTTATATACAGTAAAATAATAAATGGGAGACAAGATAAGGTGTGGGACACCAGCGGGTGACCCTATTTAATGTACATTGGTGTGGGACTAAAAAGAAAGAACAAACGGTGCACATCAGTGTGTAAAGACAGTAGTGCCCTCATTAAGGTCTGGGTCAAAATGATGACGCCTTCCAGGTGTAAGTGAAATATATAGCAGGGCAGAAGCAGTATATATTATTATATATATTCCATCCATTATCCAACTCGCTATATCCTAACACAGGGTCACGGGGGTCTGCCGGAGCCAATCCCAGCAAACACAGGGCACAAGGCAGGAACAAACCCCGGGCAGGGCGCCAGCCCAGCGCAGGGCACACACACACACACACGCACACACACACACACACACACACCCACACACCAAGCACACACTAGGGACAATTTAGGATCACCACTTAAAGTCCTTAAAGTCTTTGGACTGTGGGAGGAAACCGGACCACCCGGAGGAAACCCATGCAGACATGGGGAGAACATGCAAACTCCATGCAGGGAGGACCTGCGAAGCAAACCCAGGTCTCCTTACTGCGAGGCAGCAGCACTTTCACTGCGCCACCGTGCCACCCTATATATATATATATATATATATATATGTACCTATACATTATATATCTTAATACATAATTCGCCTGCCTCCTCACTCACTCACTCACTCACGTCCGTCTGAAGCCGAATGCGCAGTCGCCTTCTGCGCAGCTGCTCGAAAAACCTTACGAGACCGACATCCAACCCCAACATCGCGGCAGGTGGCGGATTTACGGCCGCAAAAATTCAAAGAGAAAGGCGACTTCAATTAAAGCTCTAGAGGCCTGAAAGGTGATTTCAACTACAGCTCAAGGCCTAATTACGCATTCTGATTCAATTATGCATTCATTCAATACACCTATATCAGGTTTGTGGTGCTTATACTTATTACTATTCCATATTGTACTGGAACATTCATCATTCAATATTATACTATAGGCCTGGAAAATTCATCAACTAACAGTAAAAGCCTGTACAGTAATGAGTAAAGTGGACTACAATCATTACAAAACAACTTCTTCATTACTTATCATTTGTTCTTCATACACTGCTGACACAAACTCGTGCCCGTTTCATCTTACGTTGTCGAAACGGGCTCTTTGTCTAGTTTATATATATAGATATATGATATATCTGCCAAATAATACAAAAAGTACATGACACATGTTTCACCCTTATTGGGGCTTGTTAGGTGCATACCCTTATGGGGTGCATACCCTTATGGGGATCAAACCTTGGACTTCAGCACTTGAGGCAAAGCTTCTAGTGCTGTGTCACAGCAGCTGATTCACTTAATTGGCAGGGTGAAGATCAGAATATTACATTTTTTTTAAGTCTGAGTATCAATCTGATTATTAGGTGGTTACGTACCAGGTAACACAAACATCTGCCACATCCTCTCATTTGCAAGAAGCAGATCATAGATATTTGATACAGTATCTGCCAAATAATACAAAGAGGACATAAAATGTGTTAAACCCTCATTGGGCTTGTCAGGTGAATGCATTTTTGCATCCCCTTACAGGGATTGAACCTCAGACATCAGAATCTAAGGCGAAGCCTCTGACGCTGTGCCATGGCAAGTGGTTTGCTTATTTGGCAGAGAAAAGATTTGGTAAGGAACCACCTAATAATCAGATTGCGAATCAGACCTAAAATGAAGATATATATACTGTGGCAGAAGTGCTTGGTTGGCGCCGACCCGACACAGACTGACACCAGAGGCACGTGAAAATGAAAATAAAAGATTTATTTTGTCTTCAGCCGTGGGGCACGTCTTCCCTGTGTCCTACAGGCCCTACACAGTCCCCAAAAACACACCAAAGGAAAACACCAAAAAAAACCACACTCTTCTTTCTCCTCTACTCCTTCCAGGCAGCTTTGTCCTCCTCCTCCTCCTCCCAACTATGGCACCTTGAGTAGTGGCTGCAGGCTCTTCTTATTGTTCACCCGGAAGTGCTTCAGGTGATAATTAACATAATTCAGGTTGCACTTCTGGGTGTGGCTGCATTCTAGCCCACACTGGCTCATTAAGCAGTGCAGCTCCTCCATGGCCATGGAGCCCAACAGGGCTGAGCCCTGAAATCCCACGCATTAGACCCCAATGTAACCCAGGAGGGCTGCCACCACACATTCCAGGGAACATAATGTGCATCCCATGGCTGCTCCCCCAATCCCAGTGTCAAAGTGGCGTCCTGGCTGAGCATGGGTCCTGGCCGTCCGCCACAATACATATACACACTGATCAGACAAAACATTGATACCACCTGCCTAAAATGTGTAAGTTCCCCTTGAGCCCCTAAAACAGCTCTGCCACATCAAGGCATGAACTCAACAAGACAATGAGGCTTGAACACCCATCACCCTGTTGTATACTTTGAACACCCCACAAGACCTCCCACTTTGGAAATGCTCTGATCCAGTCATCTATATATTATAATTTCGCTCTTGTCAAAGTTGTTAAGATCCTTACATTTGTCAATTTTCCAGATTCCAACACATTATCTTCAAGAATTGACTGTTCAGTTGCTGCCTAACATATCCTACCACTTGACAGGTGCCTTCGCATTGAGTAATCAATGTTATTCGCTTCTTCTGTCAGAGGTTTTAGATAGATAGATAGATAGATAGATAGATAGATAGATAGATAGATAGATAGATAGATAGATAGATAGATAGATAGATAGATAGATAGATAGATAGATAGATAGATAGATAGATAGATAGATAGATAGATAGATAGATAGATAGATAGATAGATAGATAGATAGATACTTTATTAATCCCAAGGGAAAATTCACATACTCCTGCAGCAGCATACTGATACAAAAAACAATATTAAATTAAAGAGTAATAAAAATGCAGGTAAAAACAGACAATAACTTTGAATAATGTTAACGTTTACCACCCCAGGTGGAATTGAAGAGTCGCATAGTTGTGGCTGATCAGTACAGTATAAAGCGATTTGCTATCTCTTGCCCTACATGTATTTTGAAGTGCATGGAATTGCATGTGTCAGAACTTTTCTTTACCAGTGTTCCCTTTCTTGAGCATTTTCTCGTAAAGGCTGCATCCCAGACTGTCATAGGTGCCTTTCTTGTTTCCAGTCCAGTTTTATACTTTCTGCCTTTGAAGACGACTCTCTTGGTGTGTGCCTTTATTGCTCCTCATATGTTTCACAATCGCACTTCCTGTTTCGTTGTGTCACCAAAGCCAAACTGACCAATCACACCAAAGCCACACTGACCAGTCAGATTGCTCTGAGGGACTAGAGACACAGATCTTAGTGCTTTATTATATATATATATATATATATATATATATATATATATATATATATATATATATATATATATATATATATATATATATATGCTGTGTATGTTTTATGTGTGTGTCTTTTGTTGGTTTAGTTTTTTTGTCAACTGTTTTAAGAACACATAAGAAATCCACTGTACTAGCTACACATGACAATAAACTTGATTTGACTTGGAAAGGTTGGGCAGCTGGGTAGACTTCAAGATCAAGTTTAAGTTTAACTAACTAAAGAATGACTTGTCTAAAGATAAGTGAATGGTCAGAGTCAGGCATTATAAAGTCATATGACTGTTGGTATAAAGGAGACCCAGTCGCATTTATTGGCACATTTCTGCTGAATAATTTATTGGCTAAAAGTAAAGCAGTGCTTCTGAGTCAGAAACAAAATTTGCAGCATTGTTCATAATGGCAATCAGTTTTGTCTTCATTGTCTTCATCTCCTCTGACACTTCCTTCATCGGGTCGAAAGTGCATCCCATAACTGAATCTGCCTTCTTAATCAGCTTGTAGATTTGGTGGGCCCCTCTTGAAATGATCTTCATACTGCAGCATAGAACATAACACTGGTCATCACAGAGATACAGAGCTTGTAAGAGGAAAAGTGAAGTATATAGTAGAAAACCTATACAGGAGAGTATGGAAACTCTACACCATCAATGCCAGGGAGTGAGATTTGAATTCTGAATGCTAGATCACTTATCCACCAAGATTTGATGATTTGTAAATAACAAAATCTACAGATTTTTATCATGTGTGAGTATAGGGAAACAATAGGAACTAGTGGTTAAGATGTTTGTCTCTAAAACCTGGCTGTTGGTTCATTCCTGAATCTGACTGTACCATCCTGCAAGTCACTTACCCGAAAATTTAAATATATGTAATGGTACAACAGTACCTTTAAAGTCAATTCAGTTGGTATGAAAGTTCAATGACTGATGAGAAGAACAAAGACTTTATGTGTGCTGATTTAACTAGAAAAACAGACATTTTTCTACTTATAGTAAAACTAATGCAAATGTGGCTGTCACCTCAGGGAGTGTTTGAGTCATGGTGTTTCTATAGAGATGGACATAATCATTTGTGCAAAAACAATCTCATTCAAACTGCTCTGTGGAAACATTTTTTAGTTTTGTGCACATTATCTGACTTGGACTTTCATTAATGAAATCCTGGGATACAATTTGTGAGGCTGAGGTAATTTAACAGAAAAATAGTCTGACCACCACCTCTTTTACCTTAAAGTGGGGCCACATCCCTGCAACTGAAAATAACACATCATTTAGTTTTGTTGTAGTTGGTCAATGTAAGTGGCCACCTTTCAGATTGAGTGTGTGAGGAATTTTGGCTATTCTTTTATTTTCTTCTCAAGGTACAAAACTGTAATTTTCATGTTCCAGTAAGATGATTAATTAATTACCACCATAAGGTGCAAATTCATCTGGTTGTTCCTTTTTTGGCATATACCTGGCACAAGTCGCAGGTTGATGTGTAATATTTAAATTTTAATGGATACTGTTGAATATCTATTGATATGTATTGGTACTATTTAGTTATCAGTGCCTACTGTTTTGTCATATATTGAACTGTACTGTCAACTATATTTTTGATGTTTCTCCTCTAGCTGGACTAGTTGTACATTTTTTTTTCATTATACCATAAGGTTTTATGACAGTCAATTGAACTAAATTCATTTTCGTGAATTTCAACCCATTATTAGGCTGATTGATGACTGTGAGTTGTCATTGCGTAAGTGAATACCTAGTGTGTAGTATGATGGATGGATGGGTTTAGCCTCAAAAGTGACTGATAGAAGGCTGATATTTCTTACAGCAAACAAATTGTGATGTTCACATGTCTGCTTGTATGAGTTAATGAAAGACTAATACACATTGATACATATGGTCAGTGCTTGCAACATCAGCACCAGTGAGAAATGAAGAAAATTATATGATAAAACACAGGAATTTGCAATATTTTTTATTTATCTTTTTGTACAATAAAAATGACAGCCTGTGTGTTTGTGCCTGTATAAATATATATACACACACACACATATACATATACTGCACACATGGTTGGTACTGTAGAGGAAAGACAGGCATTCTGGCCAGGATAAAGGAGGGATTCTTACCTGGACAGGAAGCCATAATGGATGGACTGGGGAACCAGGCATACTGGGAGCAGTTCATTCCTCCAAACCACAGGTGGCAATGTTCTTCATCGCTCAACCAGATTAAGACACCCACAGGATGGCACTGGAATCCAGAAATGCAGCCCTGTCTGGGTGTTCGGATACCTCTGCCAGGGAAGAACTGCCCTGGTTTCTACATGACCCGAAAGTGCTCTGGATGACCTGGGTGTGAAGCAGTTTCTGGATCATATTTAAAAGAGAGCCTGTCGCCTCACTTATTTGAGTCAGAGTCAAGAAGTTTAAAGCAACACTCTACAGGAGGTGGAAGTAGGTGATTTATATTTGTGTATTGTGGCTGGTATTTGTATAAAGAAGGTGTTGGAAGCAAATAAAAATCTTTTATTTGAACCAGGAATTGTGTTGGACATTACTGTATCTGCAGTTTAGGGTTCTGTGGCGCCCCCTTGTGGTTGCATCATATGTATTCTTTTGATGTCACTGAACCTCAAACCCCAGACACAATTGCACAGACAAGTCCAAGGTTCAAAATCAAAGTACTTTCCATTGTTTTCATTTGTTCTCTTTCTACTATTTACTTTTCCACTCCTCCCATATGAGAGTTGCCCTTCTCTGCTCTTGACACCAAATCCAAAGTGAAGGCCACTGTTTTAACTTCAGACCTGAGAGTACTTCTCCAGTTTAACCTATTGCCTCCGTGTTAGGCAGGACCCCAATGATCCTTGTGCCATCAGTATCTGACAGCTCCCCCTGGTGGCCCCCACACATCCTGGCAGGTGAGGCTCCTGGGAGTACAACTTCCTTGCTGCCCTGCGGGTGTCCAGACTAGGACTCTCCAGATGGTTTGCTGCTACCCAGTATACAGGGTGACGATCTGCCCATAACAGGCTGTCATCCACTCCTGACCTTCCAGGTACCTGCCATGGAAGGGGAATTTCACTGCTCCCCTAGTGATCTTCCTTTCCCATGGCAGGATACATCCCAACAAGGACACCATTTGATCCCTCACTATATATATACACACACACACATATGTAAGTAATACATTTAATTAAAAATATAAGTAGAATATAAGTAATTATATTACTCTGAGTTTCTGCAAAAGCATATAGCAACCTAGTTAGAGATGATATTATTATCACTATTAATTAATTAATTAATTATGCACAGTGTTATTTTTAAACATTCAGTAGACTGTTGAAATGCGATTTGAAGAAAAGAAATCAAATTAGTTCCTGTAAGGATTCTTGCCTCACGCCAATTTTAGCAGTGTTTTTAAAGCTTAGCACCAGTTTCATTTCTCTGGATACAATGCTGTAAGCCTGCTTCTCAAAACATCTGCATTTTTTAGAAAAAGAAATGCAGAGATATTGTAGCTCCTCTGTGAATTTCTCCCCCATGTTGTAGTGAATGCTTTTTTTTCTTTTTCTGCATTTTATGCTGTTTCACAGTTAATCAAAAAAGGAACATTTCAGTGCTTATGTTAATACAGTTCAAATATACAGCCGTGCAGTAAGACAGTGATTTGATTACAGATTTTTTAAGTAATGCTGAAGGGCTGCAAGCAGGTTAAATTATCATACTCTGAATTAAACATATTGCATCGTGTGATTGCTAAGTACAGCAGTAGTAGCAGCAGCTGCTCTTGGAAACTAGTCCAGGGCATTTGTTACCTTTTCTGTTTGACTGTTCATTTTGTTTCTTCTTTAAATAAAAAGACTATTTTGTATGTGGCATACATGACTTTATTTAATAAGAGTTTATTGCCCTGCAAAAGATGAACATGTTAACTTAACTGACAACTGTAAATTGTCCCTGTATGAATGAGAGTGTGAGTGTGTATATGCTTATGCCCTGCAATTTACTGGCACCCTCTCCAGGACTGGTTCCTGCCTTGTACTTGTCATAATATGCCCTGGCACCCCATGGCAGTAAACTGGATTAATCAGATTTGATGACTGATGGTTGGATGCCCGGAAGAATATATTTCACAATGGAATGGAATGAGGAAGTTAGCCCTTCAATCTAACAGCTGTGAGGATTTGGGCTCCATTCTCATCCAAGTTGCTGTCTGCGTGGAGTTGCCTCTAGCAATCTACTTTCCCTACACAACCCATAAATGTGCAGATTAAGTTGATAGATAACCTTAAATGGGCGCTGCTTTTTTGAACATTAAATGACACCTATGCATGTTTGGTTCCTGCTTTTGGCATGATGCTGATACTCTAGAGTACAGATTCCAATGACCCTGAATTGAAATACTCAGGTTCAGAAAATGAACAAAAGCGAGGATTTATTTTAGTCTGATTTTAGTCACATATTGGTGCAGTGGTAAGTACTGTGATATAACAGCTCTTACTGAACTCTTGTTGAGTTCAGTTGCACCCACCCAGGGGGTAACATTTCTGCATACAAATGGAGCCAGAAAGGAAAGTGATCAAGTGTTCATTAAAATGAAAAGTTAAAATGATTTTTATATAAACAAGAGTTAAACTCTTTCATCCCAGGACTATGGATTTATCACTTCATTAAGTACCTGACACCATGCATAGTTTTGAGCACAGAGGAAGACGTGTATGATTATAAATCTGAGAGCGGACATAACAATGTATCACCTAATGGTTTATAATACCAGAAACTCTAGTTATGATTTATACAAATCAAACATTAAAGTCATCACAAATAAATGATAATCTCTTTCTCCATTTCTTTCCTAAAATAAAAATATTCATTTAGTAAATTGTTTTGAATTCCATATATAAAAC